>NC_071353.1:63668431-64268431 GCF_943734655.1 Sabethes cyaneus
ACCATTGTTTTTAGTGTTCGAAAGTCTTCTGAAAATTGAGGACCTATGTTTATGTTAAATTTAAAATTTTCTGTGTTTTAAAATAATGTTTTTAGCCGTGACACAAAAACGTGCTAAGACTGTGCTTAGAACAAGTTATTTTGGACAGTTGGGTTACTGGGCATTCAGCAATCATTAATGATTTACTTATTCTTAGTAAACGTAAAGCAAATTACTGATATTCAGCAAGGAATTCATTTGCTAGCATCATTTCAGCACACCATATTGCTGAAAACCAATTTCAAATTTTGGTGTGTAGGTTTCCAAATGGTATGCAGCGGCGTGATAATCTGTTTAAATTATCTTTGAGCCAATTTTTGGCAGGTAGCTGTCGCTGGTTTAGTAGTAGTAGTAGTAGGTAGTAGTAATTTATGTACTGAAATCTTCGTTTGTTTCAAACAATATTTTGAACTTGTGGATCACCTGGTACAGTCATTACCGCTTTGAGTTCATGACCCCTCGATAAAAATGTGTGCCAATGAGTAATGTACAAATTATTGAATTTCGATGTTCTATGCTTCTGCTACGTAATCTCTCCAACCCAAGGGAAAAATAATTGGAATGATGTATTCATTCAGTTATTAACCAAAATTTTCACACTTTGTTGTACGAGTAGTCATAACGTCACAAAACATATGTTTTCACGGTTTGCTCATTTTCCCCAATACTTTTTTGTTGTTATTTGTACATACAACCCATTCACCGTTTTCAACAGTTGCGCCCTCCTGGTGAATTCCACACACTGCACTGTTTCCACAAGGCCGGCAGCTCATTGAATTTTTGGCAACTTGTTAATTTTCACGGCCAGAAAACTCGGTATGTTATGTGGCGGCGGACTATGTGAAATGAAGAGGCAGCGGTAGGCCACCAAAAAATAAAAATAATATAATGACGACATCCGTCGGGTCGGAAGGGAACGGTACGGCACAGCAGATTCCGATTGTGATGAGTGGTTCCGAAAAATGAGCGTAAAAATTGCTTAATGAGAATTGTGAATTTACTATGTGTTAATCAAAAACATGAAATATGGCCAACAGTCACAAAAGGTTGTTGTGTTTGCTTAACGGAAAGGTGAGTCGGTGGAAAGTCGTGTAAATCACAGCGAGTGGGAACTATATCTAGCAGAACAGTAAATCGATAAGCGAGGTCACTTTAACACAGTAACATCAATAGAATATCGCTTCTGCGGTTTCAGAAGTCCTGTGACGAACGGTGTCAATTGGCAGTAAGAACAGATTTTATTTTAAATTTTTTAACAGCACTATTACTTAGAGTGGCATCGTTCTTATTTTGCAATTTATTTCAAAATATACACCATATACGATTAAACGTCATCGCAGCGTTTTGAAAACTTCAGGTTGAATTCGGCTATTTTCAGTAACCTTTAGTACTACTTACTTTACTTAAGTGACTTGTCATCCTAAGACAAAGCCTGTTGAACAAGATTTCTCCAATTAACTCGGTTGTGCGCTATCGGTCTCCAATTCCTTGGGCACCGGGTATCTTTCCCCAGATTTCGCTCTACCTGGTCTAACTATCTTGCTACTTGCCCTGCTCAATGTAACCCTCCAGCTTTAGCCATCTTTTGGATACTGGGCTCGCCATATAGCTGTGCGAGTTCATGATTCATTCTCCGCCATCATATTCCATTCTCCTGTACGCCGCCGAGGATCGTTCTTAGTACTTGTCTTTCGAAAACTGCGCCCCTCGCTGCCCATGTTTGATGTCCGTAGAGAATAACCCGTCTAATAAGCGTCTTGTACAGGGTACATTTTGTACTGAACCCCCGCTGTTCGACCGCAAGTGTTTGTGGAGTCTATAGTAGGCCCGAGCTCCGCTGATAATACGCCTTTTACTCTCACGGCTCGTATTGTTGTCCCCTGTTGCCAGTGAGCGGAACATGGTATACGAACTCGCCGACTACCTTAAACTCATCCCCGTCGATTATCACGATACTGCCTAAGCCTAAGCCTAAGCTCGGTTCCGCCTGCCAACATATACTTCGTTTTAAATGTATTGATTTTCAACCCAATCTTCACTGCTTCGCGTTTTAGTCTTGTGATACTGATCTTTCACCGCCTTAAATGTTCTGCCAACAGCATCCACGCCGTCGGTAAAGCAGATAAATTAACTGGATTTATTGAAAATCGTGCCTCGCATTTTGATCGCCGCTCGTCGTATAACACCTTCAAGCGCATTGTTAAATAGCAGATAGGAAAGACATCTCCTCATAGGGTATGAGATTCGAATGGGTCTGACTATCCACCCGAGATTCTCACACAGCATTGTATCCGATCCAGCGTAGTCATGATAAGTCTAGTAAGCTTACCTGGAAAGCCGTTTTCATCCACAATTTTTTCGTGGCACCGACCCTCCAGTCAGCCGGCCTGATAACTTCCCTATTGACTATTGGTGACAGTAGATGGAAAATTGCTTGGAAAAGCACTTTGTGGGCGGCATTCAGAATAGTGATTGCTCGGTAGTTCTCACAATCTAGATTCAAGCGTATTACCATTCTTGTAGATAGGGCAAATAGCCCCCGTCTTTCCACATCTCCGGTAGTCGTACCATGTCCCATATCTTGATAACCAATTGATGCAAACAGCTGGCCAACTTGTCCAGGCCCATTTCAATAACTTTCACTCCAATGCCATTCTTTTCTGCTGCTTTGTTGTTCTTCTGCCACTGGATAACTTCTTTAACTTCGCTTTTGAATGGGGGCTGGTACATCTCCGTTGATCGCTGCACCATTGAAGTCACTACCTCTACTATCGTAGTCTTTCGCATGCACGCCATTCAGGTGTTTATCGTCGTACTGCTTCCACCTTTCGATCACCACATGGTCATAGGACGAAATATACCCACCTTTATCTCTGGACATTTCAGCCCGCGGCACAATGTCCTTGCGACATTCGTTGAGTCTTTGGTAGAACTTCCATGTGTCGTGAAACCGATACAACTGCTCGAGTTTTTCACACTCCTGGTGGCGCTTCTTTTCCTGGAAGAGTCTGGTTTGCTGTCTCCGCTTCTGTTTCTGTTGCTTCATTTTAATACTGGTGGTTCTACGCAACACTTGTACTTGCGTTGCGTTTTCCTCATCCAATATCTGCTGTAACTCCTCTTCAAACCATTCGTAATGTATGTCGATTCGGTGCCACACAGTCTAAGACGTTCTCCGTTACGTGTTAATAATTGATTTCACGGTACTCCAACAGTCCTTAAGAGAGGCTTCATCCAGTTTACCCTTTTCCGGCAGCGCGGCTTCGTGATATAACGCGTAGCTTCCAGCGACGGGCTGTATCAATCGCGTTAGATTATGCCGTGGCGGGCGCCGGAATCGTATGTTGTTCACGACAGATAGTTTTTGGCGTATCTTAACCATAACTAGGTAGCCGTCCAAAATCAACGTTAGCACCCTGATTGGTTGTGTCGTGGATAATTTCTGAAAAGTGCCAACCATCTATCAGAACGTGATTGATTTGGGATTCCGACGGGTTGGGTGATCTCCTGGTGTACCGATTCTGGGAAAAGGTACTAAGTATGATCATGTTTTGGATCGTAAAAATTGCGGTAAATAATTGGCGGCAAATTGGAAAATGCAGTATGACGTAGACGCATGAATCACGAGTTGTGTCGGATATACTAATTTGGTGAGACAGTGAATGTAACCCAACGTGACTGGTTGCAAAGGGCTGGACACGTAGCTGAAATGAATGACAACCGAGCAGACAAAACTATCCTCAGCTCTCAGCAAAGATATTTTTACATCAGCTCTTTGTGGTTCAAGAATTCAAGAGGGTAAAAGTAGGGTTTGAATTCGGTTATAATTGGCTACCATTATAACTTGGTTCAATCCACGGATCTTCCAGTTTGGTAAAAAGGAACGAACTACGAACCGATAAGTGTTGCTTGAAAACTATTCCCTTATCTAATACTCGCCTTGTGACACGTTGAGATTCTATATAACACATTTGTTTCATTACTTTCCTCTACTTTTGCTTTGTCTCTTGAAGAGACTTTTGTCATCGAAAATTATTCAAATGTTTGAAAAAATCGCGAGTTATCATGCACTGTTTCATATGCACTGTTTCTTTTACTACAGCCAGCGCTTCTAGTGGTCGGATCTGGAATGCTTTGAAAATCGAAAATCCGACGAGCTCAGGTTAGAAAATCGCAATGTCGTTGAAAACGACCGTGTGAAGCGTTCTCAAATATTTCCGTGAGCGGCATACTATCGATGGGAAGGACCGTAGCAAGCGTCGTAGTGGAACTAAGGGTCGGAAGCTGCATTTGAAGGCGTTGAGAACGATTACGGCAAACCCAGTACTGCCGCCAAGAAATTCAATGCCAGCCAAAACACCGTCTAAAGGATTCGTCTGCGAGGAAGGTTTCGATCTTTTCAGGCCAGTCAGGTACTGAGGCAAAATCTAGTGGCCAAAAGACGTGCTTGGAAGTTGTGCAATTAGGTTGTTACAAAGTATAAAAGATGCATGCTCGCTCATAGACGACGAAATCTATGTGAAGATGCAAGGTGGATTATTCCGGACAAAAGTTCCATGAAGCCACTAGTCGAGGTGATGGCCCTAGCATGTACAAATTCGTTTTTGTTTTTTGAATGGAACACAGATAGTACTAGCGAACTATTTAACCTAAATAGGGTTTTAAAGTTCGCGATCAAAAATACTCGGAAAAAACCCTTCCAAAAAATGTCCCACGGAAACCAACTCAAACAAGAAATCGTATCAACTTGCTATTTGAAGCAGGGATGGCACAATCACTTTGACTCAATTCACATTCATTTGACAGTACCGTCTCAGTCATGCAGAATTTGAAAAAATTATATATGGGACGATTGAAGAATTAGTTATTAGGCGACATCCATTTAGTACGTCACGCAAATTTTGACCAAAATCAAACCCCCCTCCCCCCTTGTCACATTTCGTTACACATTCGTGACCCCCCCTGAGAAAGTACGTCACGTCACGGCAATCCCCCCCCCCTTCACAACAAAAAAATTAATTATTCATTCCAACCTTTTTATTTAAAGCTATCAAATGAATTTCAGCAAATAAAAAAAAAGGAAAATTTTCGAGCTTATAAGTCATCGATTAACGGATTTTGAGATGATCTTCAATTGCTGCAATCGGATATGCTTCAGATGTCGCTGATGTGCCGTCGATTAATGTTTAGCGCATATCTACGCCCTTTACATTCATCCACTCAAATTCGTCTGATCTAGTTGAAAGAATCAGGACTTCCAGCTGACGTCTTGCAGCAACCGCCTTGGAAGAACTTTTCTGAGGGACTTTGTCATTTTGTGTATTTCTTCAATCGTGTAATCATTCAACACTACCTTAGATGCGAAATTTAATCCGCAAGTGGCTTAAACCCTATCCTTCAGAGTGCTTTTGAGTGAGAGGCAGTATAAATTATACCGAAAAACCTTAAAAGCAGCCGTGGAACTTCGGTATGAGTTTTTTTTCATCGATTGAGTTCAGCACGAATATCAAGGGAAAACATTGCCGTGGGTCTCTGGTAGCATCCCGTAACCCTTCAGGAATTTGTGCGACTGCTATTTGCGGTTGCAAAAATCTTTTAGGCAGGACGGTACTCAAGCAGCTCTTCAGCGGTGTACTGCATATTCTGTAAAGCCTTAATGGAGAGTTCATACTACATAGAATAAATGAGTTCTGTTCACACATATATGTTCAAAAAAGTGTTCATTCAAAAAATTTAACTATTTGTTTTAAAATCTATCAGTACGTTAATTTTATAGAAGCCTTCAATAGTTGTATCTTCAAATGAAGGCTAAATTATAATTTCCCGAATAAATTTTCCATTTGATTTTTTTTATGTGACGTCACATAACTTCATACCCCCCCTCCCCCCTACGTCACAAATCGTCACGATTAGGTCAACCCCCCCTCTCCCCTATAAGCGTGACGTACTTTATGGATGCCCCCTTATCTACAACTTTTCTAAATGAAGTTGGGCTGTTTCTTTTGTATTTATGGTGCTATAATGCTAGTAGCTCATTAGTAGCCAAGTGAACGTTCACTGAGCTACTACTGCTACTAGTATTGTAGCACCATAACTACAAAAGATACAGCAAAACTTTTTTCAGCAAAATTGTACATAGTAACTAATTCTACAAACGTCCCAAATGAATCTTTATCAAATTTTTTTGGTTGAGACGGTACTGTCAAATGAATGTAAATTGAATCAAAGTGATCGTGCCATCCCTGATTTGAAGGTTTATAAGGTAATCATTTACAATGTATCGAAACGTTATTATGCGTTGGCTGGCTTTTGATTACGAAAATACAGGGATACCTCGATATAAGATAATTTATAATTTCAAAAGGTTGTCTTATATCGAAATTGTCTTAAATCGAAACATGTTTTTTTTCAAAAAAAATTGCTTTAGCGGTTGCCAATTTTGCACTGTATTGTATGTTTACGTGTTTTAAACTATTTATTATTGTTTGAACTATTAGTTTTTTAAATTTTTGGAGTTATTTTGAAATAATGAACATCTTCATGGCGCCGATTTTAGAATGGAAAATTAGCTCTAGTATCGTTACTAGCTATGTCAAAGGGATTTTTTCGACATAAGACATAAATTGTCTTATATCGAGGTTGTTTTATAACGAGGCTGTCTTATATCGAGGTATACCTGCACTTCTCACATATACAAGAAAAATACGTCAGTATTCACCAGTACAATATTTTAAGAGATTAGATTGTATCATCCAGCAAACAGTATCGTAGGTCTGCTGAATAATTTCAACTAATTTTACTTTTTCTTTTGAAATTTTAAATCCTTTGATTAAGCTGTAATACAAGACAAATATATTATACCCTATATAAACTGACGGTTTTAAGATGTCCTGCGGCCGCGACATCTCGAAGCTCGAACGAAGTAATGGTAAACCTTGTTAAATAATCAAACAGATAAGCCCTCTTATAATATACATCTCCCCCTACATTTCCCCCTTGTTATCCCAGAAACGCTAATGTTAACAAGGGGGAAATGTAGAGGCTAGTGGCTGTCCATAGATTACGAAAGCGAACTCATTATTAGTTATTTCAGACCTCACTCACTTTACGTCCATACATTTTGTATGATGCATTGTGTTAGGATTTATATATCAGTATTTATGTAGGTATATTATTAATAAGCATGCTAATGTTCATTGCTTAGATATTTACCCTATAGTCACCCCATAGAAAGGGTGAAATTGTGCCAAAGTTCATGTTCATGTCCCACATTAAATTACATCACGGTAACAACGTTGTAAGAAATTACCTATTTGACCGATCCTTTTCAAACTTTCAGATAATATAGGGTAAGGGCACTATAATTCGATCTATGAAACCAACGCATGGCTAACAAAATGCAATATATCGTCCAAATAGCGCTATTTTTTCGAAAATATGATAGAATAGTACAAAAGGATGTATATTTAATTAACATTTAAAAGGAAATAAGTGTACGATTTATATTTTTCACTCATTTTCTCGTTTCAATTCAATATCCCATTGGGCTAATTTTCGCCCCTTTGTTTTAGTTTTCGACCCTTGCGTGTTCTAATATTCGACCCAAGTACAAAGTAATGTATTTTCAAAGTCGAGGGTTGTTTAAATTGATGAATTTAATGCAAAAAAATAACTGCAACATTTCTGTAATATCACATTGGTATTATTTTTTGTTTATTAAACCGTAAACCTTTTTTTTGTAGACTATTTCAATTACCCTTCTCCTTTGAATGAATAGATGTAACATGTTTGAAATGCAATCCCGGAAAACGCCTGAAATCATACAATTGCTTTCGGGTCTGAATACTTTCCACTTCCATGGCTTTTGAACGATGAGTCGAAAAATGAAACAAGCGTCTTTGAAAGCATACAACAGGCTGTTTCGACCGGTCGAAATCTGGAACACAAACAGTTTCGCGTTTCAATTTTCGTACGTTTTTAAACGACTTTAATTACATCATAAAAAACAAATATGCACTGCAACAAAAGAAAATTGGACAGAAATATTGCCTTTTCTTTGTATAATAACATATTGCATGAATTCAGTGTCCTAATATACACAATTTATGGAAATTTTGATTCCGTATCTGTTTTCACTAGACGAAAAGAAATCACTCGAACTCCAGTCCCAGTTTCATAAACTTGATTATTTGGACGTGCACACGCAAATTTTGATGGGGTATTGCAAAATTTCTTGCAAAATAACAACCTTGACAATATCCTAAATAATAGCTTTTCTCTACCTTTTTCTCAACAATCTATTTGATGAATGTTTCAGCAGTGGTGCGAAAACTAGCACAGGGTCGAAAACTAGATCCCTTACCCTAACACAGAACAATATAATTAGTAAGCTTTAATTTATTCAACTTCAATACTCTAACTGTATGCTCGTACCTCACGCTTAACTCCACTCATAAGGTTCAGTATAATATCTTGGTGCAGCTTCTTTTGTAGGACAACCCACTTTTTCTTCATGTCTTTCTCAGATTTGGCCTCCTTGGGATGCTTCCGTAGGGTCTGCTTCATAATAGCCCGGTAGTTTTCGATGGGCCTTAGTTCCGGTGCGTTGGTACGGAAGTAACCTCGTTGGCATCGTACCACTTCAGGACCTCCTTTGAATAGTGGCATGAAGCTAGATCCGACCAAAGGATCGTAGGACCCTCGTGTTGCTTCAAGAGACAAAGCACACGCTTCTGTAGACACTTCTTACACAGCCCGTTTACAGTGCCGGTAGTCACGAACGGCGCACGCCGTTTGCCACATGAGCAGATTGCTTGCCAAATCATGTATTTCTTGGCAAACTTCGAAAGTTTCTGTTTCCTTACTTCATCCGGAATCAAACTTGTGCTGGGCGATGAAGAACAGTATCCTCAGAAGCTGCCGTAAGTCCGCCTTGACGTAAGTCTCATCATCCATGATGAGACAATGAGGCTTCGTCAGCATCTGAGTGAACAGTTTCCAGGCCCGTCACTTTCCCATCGTATTTTGCTGTTCGTCACGATTTGGAGCCTTCTACACTTTGTACGTATGCAGTCCCTTTTGGTCTTTGGCTCAACTTTTTGGTTACTTGAATTCAATTTTTTGGTCACATCCCTGACCGAAGCATTGGGATTCCGCTTTCACGACACGTTTGTGATCCTGATCGCTTATAGAACATCCATTCTGAGCGCATTTCTCTTTCCGTTCGATGCTCAGAGTTTTGTAGTAACGTTTAGTCTCACGACTCACCATTGACTGCACGATTTCGAGTTGTTTTTCGATGTCCCGATGAGAGAGTTGAGCATTTTCCAGGTGCTTGCGCAAAATCAATGCGTTACTTTTCGGGTGACCCCATTTTTCCACACTCTTAAATGATTCTACCTGTAAATAGGTCGGATTTAGTTAAAGTTAGGTTGAAACTACTCAAAATGCCCTTAAAGTGTACAAACTCAACCTTTGGGTAAAAATTTCAACCAATTTTGGCTACTTGCTACCGATAATTGAATTATTCTCTATGACAAATAACGCAATTTTAAGTTCCTATTACCAATTTTTTGGTTGAAAAACTACTCAAAATCTGAGTTTGTACACTTTAAGGGCATTTTGAGTAGTTTCAACCTAACTTTAACTAAATCCGACCAATTTACAGGTAGAATCATTTAAGAGTGCACTTTTCGAAAAACTGACAGCGATAAAAATACAGTGTAAACAATACACTCTAAACTACTTCTACCCGCACTTTCAAGAAAAAAATACCCAGTGGGTAATTTTCTACAGCGATTTTGCGTGATGCAATGTAATGTGGGACATCTTTTACTTTTAGTAAAATTAACTTTCAGTATAACTAAAACATCTCTGTAGCAGTTGTTATTTGAACTATTTAGTATATGTTGACAGGTTTTAAATCAACTTAATTGCTAAACTTTGTGTATACTGAGCTAAAGAACAAAAACGTGTGCTCTTTTGGCAAGATAGTGCCCCGGATGACGGTATAATTTCTGTCATAAAAGGTTTATTGCAACATAATTGCACTCTCTTATTCTATTATGCCGCAGTGAAGGGAACGAGTGTAAACTACTTACCCGTATATTTTTACTTCAACGTAAGGTAGATAATGTGTTTAAATTAAGAAGTGGCTTGGTGTGCCAGTAAACTATCCAAAAATTCCTGGCAAGGTATTTGTAGCTGTGGAAAAATACCAGGTTTCCGTGACATACAAGACTGTGGCTTGTGTTTTCGTACATTAAAGCTCACAATGGATCTGTAAAGTTTTGGCCTGATTTGGCAAGCTGCCACCAAAGCGGAGTAGTACTTGGGTGGTATCGAGAAAACAGGGTGGATTTCTTCGAAAAGGACATCAATGCACCAAATTACCCTTAAGATGAAATTAGTCGTCATCGATTCTGCAAATTTTAAAAGCAGTTTTTTTGTTTGAAACAAAAATTTTGTTCATGAAAATATATTCGCTGTGTTCAGATTGGCAAGAAGAATGCATTGAATACATTTTTATAAACAGAACTCCGTATTTGGACCCAAAACTGCTTTCGAAATTTGGCTCTCTGACGAAAAGTTAATAGAGCTAGTTCCCCGTCAATTCTGCCCAATTGAGTTATAGTGTAATGGCACCAGAAATCGTCACTTTTTCAGACAATAAACAAGAAAACCGACATTCATTGTCATATACCGTATAGTCGCCATCTACCGCTCATTTAAAAACGATTCTAAGTTAGTTTGTCCATAGCAAATCTAAATTGAGGTCCATCGAAACCCAATTTGCGTCATAAGATAGAGAAAACAATTGTGTTTACAAGAAAAATTTACTTGCTTTCTAAATATTTAGTAATAGTCACTTTTATAAAAAAAAAGTAATGCAATCTCATGACCCCTTCTACCGCTCACTTGGAATATGATGGTCCATTCACCGCCCATATGGGTGCCATTTACCGCTCATATTTTTACTGTTACCAAATAAATAATAAAACCCACGTTTTGACCCTTGTTTTGGGTTTGGCATTTATAGCAGAATAGAACGCTAATATAAATACTGTTGACTTATTTCACGTTATTTAGTAGAATAGTTTCTAAATAACCAAAGCAACAAGTTTGTTTGAGCCAATAATTAATTTAGCCATTTGCACTCGGTTTTAAAAAGACGCGATCAAAATGTCGTTTTTCGCTCCTCAATGTAAAGATTATTTATTTTGGAAATGAGCTTTTTTGAATATAGTGGTAATTTATGTTTAATTCGTATTATTGTTTGTCAACAGTTTTTACAATAATGAACCATTTTAAAAAGATATAAACATTTTTTGTTTGAAATGAGCGGTAAATGGAGCTGGGCGGTAAATGGCGACCTTATGGTAGTTGCATATCAATATGCAAGCAGTATTTAGCCTACATTGAACAGAAATATTGCTACATTTTCATCACAAAAATTAGGACAAAGTAATAAGTAAACGTCAAATTTGTGATAGATATTGAGGCACCCGTTTTCGACCCCCAAGATCCAGTTGATGCCATTCCTGTGCTGCAGTTTTCGCCACCCCCAGAAGCATCGTTTGCATCTTGGTCTAATGTGAAAATTCATTTATAGGGTAGATGTACCAGTAATGGTGGAGATTCGAAATCCTTCATTATTTTGGGATCTCAACGTAAGATCTTCCTCAGTATCAATACTGAGTATTGATAAGTGTATATACTGAGGAAGACCTCACGTCGAGATCCCAAAATAATCAAATGAATCGAATTTCCATCATTACTGGTACACCCTCTATTACTCCCCTTTTTATATTTTTTCCGAATCAATTTTCAGTTCAATAATGAAAATAGAATGGATTTCCGTTGTGAAATAACCGCATCACTGCTTCTCGTGATGTGCTCAGGAACGGTGTCCATTGACATTCGCCAAAAGCCGAAAGTGGATCACGTTCAAGTCATCTCAATCTGACGACACTAGCTAAAATTAATGTTAATTCGAGTTATATAACCATTAATGGTTTGAGGTTGTATTATATTGGTTCAGTACATAACTATGTTTAAATTATTAAAATAACATATTATAGCAAATTATTATACCCTAAATATCAATTAAACACTTGTGAACCCCTAGGTTGGCAAAAACTGGTTCCATTACCCTATTGGGCAATTGTCAAACAGAAGTTAAAGAAGAGTGGAAAGGTTACTCGAGATGCTCGGGATAGCCAACAGACTGTCCAAAATATGATGAGTGACGTTCGAGATTTCATCAAAACCAAATTGGAAAATTTTTTCGCCATTTTTTCTTTAAAGTGCAATAAATGACTTTCGTTTCAAGTACTCAAAATTTTTATTTCATCAACATGGTTCCGAGACCGATCCATGTTTTACGTTCAGATATTAATTGAATCAAACTTTGCATTAACAAGACAACATAAGCCATGTCGTCGATCCATTTTACACTTTATCCGATGGAATTATTATTTCTCTGCAGACGGGTTAGGCAAGTATCATTAGCTTTATGAGAATAATCAAGGTGAGGTTTGCTTTGCTATCATTAATTCTAGAATTACATGAAATAACTGTTCAAGACAGTCAATCATGTTCGTTAAAGTCAGTTCCATTGGTTTTAGATATGAAATACGAAGAAATTGGATGCATTACAAACCACTGCATGATTTCACCTTGCTGATGAATAAAATGCACGTTGTTTGATTTTCTTCCATAAGAAGAATTCTACCGAGTTGTGTAATTTATAAATCCTCCTGTTGTGGAAGCAACAACTATCTTTTGCTGTAAGGACATCCTTTCCAACAGTTTTGCATTGGATTTAAGTTGCAATTCCGGCTCTATCGCAACCGTCAACGGTTGTCACCATCATCGACCTCGTGGATGATGAATTTGTTCAACGAAAGTACACAAGCGAATCTGAAAACTTTGATTCGCGCTCTGTTTACAGTAGCATTCTTGCATTCTCACAGCACACTGACATCGATCCTGCCTGTGTCACATACATATGGTTGCTTCACGTGTGTTGCATCGAGGAACATTACGCGGTTTGGGTGGAAGTCAAGATATTGTGTTTTTTTTTATTTTCAATATGTTATTTCTGTTCAATGTGAATTTACAGAACGATTTTATTTCTGGGGTGAGTAACATCTCCCCTACGGTTTTAATTGTTAATTGTTCCACGCTTGTGCGGAGTATACCATCATTTTCTTATGTGAATATTTTCAAATAAATGTTGAAAATTATATCGTTCAGTTTTTGCTGTGGTAAAATGAACAGAGAATTAGTAAAGAAATGATTGAATAATTACACAAAAAAGGAATTAATAAATAAATTCACTAATAATAACCAAACAGAAAAATTAACATCATCAATAACATGAAGATTGTTAGTATGTTGCCCTGTTGAGACCTATCTGGTATTGCAATCTATTTAGTAGTTGACAATAAAGTAACCTACTTTTGAAAACTGATAATATTTGTTGTGATTATCAGTTAAAAATATGTTTCTGGCAACAGAAGGTTATCAGTATCGCTATTCATCATTTTTCTATGTAAGAGCTTCTTATTATCTGGCAATTCTACGTGCAAATCAATAAATAAACAAATTGATGGTCAGTTTTGTTACAAAAATACAATATGCCTTGACTAAAGAAAAATCGTTTAACTACAACTCAGTGACCTGTGCTCACCATTCTGGGACATTTAGTAAAAATGATAATCGGACCAACAGTAGGCCTCCAAGCAGTATCCAACGAGGAGTATTAAATCTACAGATTGAAAAAATGCGCGGCTCTGAGCGGAAGAAAAAGCGCGTCGTTGCTGCATCGCGAAATTAAGGCACTCGGAGAATTGGAGGCGTTTTTTTTGTTTCTCGTCATTTAACCGGTAAGTAAACAATGATGCACATAACTTCTTTTTTTCCAGCGAATGATTTTTTGCCGGTCCCAAATGATTCATACCCCGTCATGCGCTGGTATAAACAAACTATCTGAATAATGCGACACGCTTAGTTATTGCCTTGCATCGCTGTACATAGCGAATTCGCAGGTATGACGTGAGCTAAATATAGTAAAACCTAACATCCGATTTGTTCTCCTACATCCTAGCTGGATGTGGAAGTAAGATACCCGCACATGAAAGTGCGTGCCCGTTTTTCGCAGAAGTGCATATCAGTATGCGTAATGCACTGTATACATAGGCTGGTAGCATACCGGAGATGCGTTATGACGCCAGCTGGCTTGCATTCAGGTGAAGAAAATCTAAAAATTCCAGGCCGCGTTAAAGGCTGGTGGAATAGCATTGCTAATTAATTTACTGTAACCGGAGCGTTTCATACGAAAAATTTTGCAACATTGTCGTACCTATCGTTAAAGTTATACAAGACACAAGCTGTTTCGTCTGGCAATTCTCTTTAATGACGTCTAGTAGCTATCGCGGCAAGCCGTAGCTATCGCGAAAAGCGCGATTTTTTCCCGCTTTTCGCGATCGACAGCAGTATGTCACACACTTTGGTGAACTTTGGGTTCTGTGTAGATGTGTGAAAGGCGGAGCGGAAAAAAGAATAAAAAAGTGCTCTCTGATACATCCAAACCCAATTGGACGCTTGCGCCAGAAAAATGTATTGATAAAATATATGTGTATGATTTTTTTTCACGATGAATTTCCGCGTCATCCACCTGTGCCTCTTTTATGACCGCTCTCAACCCTGGTGACGGGATGACACACAGAGGAAAATTCGAACTTTTCGTTTCGGAAAAATTTATGTATAAACAGTCCTGCAAACGCTCGTGCACAGTGTGGAGAGGTCGCGCGAGAGTTCCCCGAGCAAGAGAGCGAGAACCCCCACCTAGAATTCGTATCGGGCGCCAACTTTTTTCCCACCCAGCCACGCGGGTTGCATACATAGAGGAATCCTGCAGCACGTTGTTTGCCTATAGCTTGTCTCCCCGTTGCTGCCGTGGATATTTTTTTTCGCCAAACAGGGAAAACTCGGAAAATGATAAATTTTTTCCCGATCCACAAAACGCAGTTGGAAACGGGTGATTTTTTCCTGCTGTTGTACGTTTGCCTACCCTTTTCGATGTTTGCCTCGTTGCTTTTGGGGAAAAAAGCTGCCTAGGCTCTCCTGGTCCTGGATTGCTGAATGGCTGACTGGTCTGGGCCCCATATAGTATGTACGTGTATGTAATTACCCAGCGGTCAGTGTTTCTTTTTAGCGCATAATGACGCTCAGTCACGCTGTTCTAGCGTCGTTGTTAATACGCGTGTTATCGCCGTCCGTCGCGCGATGCCAAAAATACCGGCGTCAAATTTCTTATTTTTTCCATTATAAGTAAAAAAATTAATATTTAAATAATCGTCATCAACCCGCAAATAAAAAAAACAAAAGCATCCAAACGATTCCTGAAAGCTTTCAACATTCGGAATATATAATAATTAAAAAAAATTAAATGGATCATGAGCCGCAAGGAGTACCGGAGGTGAATGATAGGGAAAGTAAAATTGCCAAAAATGTGCACCGTTAAAATTAATCGATAATTAAAGCCGAGCGAGTTAACCTCATTCAAGACCATCGCCTAAAATAAACAATTGCAACGATGTTTCGGAAATAGTCCTGGAAGCATATATATTCTCCACGAGGAAAATATTTTTGAACAATCTTTGCATGATTTTGTTCTTCTATTTTGTGTTTTATGTCTTGTTTCTTTACGTTCGTTTTTGGAAAGTTTACGATTATAACGTGAGTGAGTTTCTAATGTTATAAAACGAGTGTAAAGTTAGTTCATGCGAGTTTCAACGATGTAGAACGAATCAACAAGTTTGGATTCTGAAGAATTGTATTATTATTAAAAAATAATGTGCAATACTTAACAAAACCCGTGTAGAAAGCGGTAAAAATTCCGGACTCGACCTATAGGACTGCAAAAACATCATCGTGCTACTTGTTGGCGGATTAGTTTGTTGGCACTTGTGGAACCACATCTCAACGCTGAGCGGTGTTCCGGTGGGCGAACTGTGTGCCACTTAACAAAGGTGTTGGGTGTAAATTCATCTTTGAACCTTACCTAAGCTGACCTCCCGGCGAGCAATTCTCTTCCAAAGTGTTCACAGTGGTGATCTATCTATTCCAATCTTCTTGGATCTGGCTGAGAAAAAACAACGAATGAAAGATGGTTTCTGAAAAGGCTCCAATTATTGCACAGTGTGTGATTAACTATTACTGCTAATTCCATAGGTAAGCCACGATAAAGTGTGATGTTTTTAGGCTATTTTTTCAAATAATAGAAAAGTGTTTTTAGTGATACGCCTGATGCAATAATCAAATTTTGTAACGGAAATACCGTGGTTTTGGGGCTAAATGCAACATAGTGATTGAACCAAAAGCTGTATCCACGTTTGGTATGATCTAATACCTAATAACGAATCCCAAGTAACAATGCTGGTTTCATTACGCACTTATGACGGTTCTGGTGACCAAAATAAGTCATAAAAACCGCAATAAGAGCGCAATAAAACTCAGATTGGTACTTGGGATGCTCAATACCATTCAAAGGTTATACTAGCAAACGAATTTATTCTAATTGTTAAATGCAATTCTAAAAATAATATTGCGCGTTGTAGGCAAGGAACCTATATGGTCACTTTCAACTAATTATGACAGTTTTTGAGAATTTTCGATATTATTTTTTAGTACATATTGTATGTGTCTGATAAATACTACGGATGCGTCAGTGCTAACCGAGAATATTTCCAGCTCGAAAAACCTCCTTGACCCGATCGGGAATCAAACCCGTAAGAGTCAGCCGATCAACCACGCTATCCACAAAGCCATGGGGACCACAGCAATTCTAAATACTTGTTCTAAATAGACAAGGTTTTACAACAAAAATAATTCATACTTAATTAATTTATAACTGATAAAAAAGATTGATAGAATAAGGTGACAAAGTCCTCAAAAGTTTTAGCACGCTAAAATGTCATAAGCAAGCAAACCCACTTAGTATGCATGGTAGTGTGAATAAGTAAAAAACGGCAAAGCTATGCAAGATCAGTCAAATTATGAAAATTTGGTCCGTTACTCCCATGAAAGCTGCATAATTTTTTCCTATGAAGCCTTGCAATGACAGCCGATGTACATGGATCTGGGAGAGTACGTTGTAGGACTATCAGCGTTATACCACGAAGCAATAGTAGCGGTAGTTTATCCAATCAATTTTTTTGTAGCTGGAACAAACAACTCCTTTCATCGACTTCTTCGGTAGCTTCTCTTCGTCCCAGATCAAGGAAATAAATCAGTGTAGAGTTATTGCCAGCGTCTTCCGGCAGTGTTTGTAGAGCTCTACTAGTAGGTGGTCCATGCCGACGGCTTTGTCGGTCTTCAATAACCCGATTTGTAGTTTTAATTCCTGGAGATTAGATACTGGGAATGTTTTGTTCCACGTTCAACTGCAAGTTTGCGATTGAAATGTTCATCGGTGTCGTCCACTTCGCGCTCGTGTAATCAGATCAGATTTTATTCCACGTCCCGACACATTCGGATTCGGTGTGTAGTCTTTGTGACTTACTTACTTGATTATCTACGTGTTAATGTCCGCCGGTCCGGCAGTACGAAGCGATGAAAGCAGAGATCTCCACAGCCGACTGCTACGCCATTGGATTCACCTGTCGCCAGGACAGGTTCTTGTCTTCAACTCGGGTGTGCATCGCCATGAGCCTGTGGGTTTGCCTTTTCTACGATCTACAAAGTGAGATGCTTCCGTAGTGCCTGCTTCATAATAGCTCAGTATTTTTCGATGGGCCTTAGCTCTGGTGCGTTGAGGTGGTTAATGTCTATGGGTACGAAAGTGACCCCATTGGTTTCGTACCACTTCAGGACATCCTTTGAATAGTGGTTCGAAGCTAGATCCGGCCAGAAGATCGTAGGTTCCTCAAAGAGGACTTCACTGTGCAGATTTATGCCAGGGATTTGGTTAAATGGGAGCTGATTTGCGTGGTGAGCATGGTGTTCCGTAACGCTGGAATGTGTCATCACCTGTTCAATGAATGCAAAGCCGCACATGATAGTGTGCATCGACAAGAGCTATGGAAAATTATTGGCGAAAACGGCTTTCTGGGTAAGCTTACTAAACTTATTATGGCTGCGATGGATGGGATCCAGTGCTGTCTGCTGTGTGAGAATCTCTATCTGCTATTCAACGTAGCGCGGCGGCGACCGAAATGCGGGGTGCGATTTTCAATAAATCCAGTAAATTTATCTGCTTTTGCAATGACGTGGAAACTGTTGGCAGAACATTTGAGGCGTTGGAAGATTACTACACCAGACTAAAACACGAATCAAAGTAGATTGGGTTGAAGATAAATACGTATAAAACGCAGTATATGCTGACAGGCGGGACCGAGCGCGACAGCGCAGCGACCACTTAGGCAGTATCGTAGTCGATAGATCAGTTCGGGGTAGTCGACGAGTTCGTATACCTTGGCTCACTGGCAGTAGAGGACAACAATACCAGCCGTGAGATTAAAAGACGTATTAGAAGTCGTACCTAGTTCGGATTCCAACTCATACGGTCGAACAATCTAAGCCTCCGCACAAAGTGATAAAACGCTAATAAACCGTTTGTCCTCTACGCGCTTGAAACATGGACACTGCTAGAAGATGACGGGTGCTAAGAACCATATTTAGCGGCGTGCAAGAGAACGGTGTGAAGGCAAAGAATGAACCACGAACTAGCGCATCTCTACGACGAACCCAGTATTCAGAAAGTGGCTAAAGTTGGACAGGACAAGTTCCTAGAATGCCGGACAACTGCCCTGCAAAAATGATTTTCTCATCGAATACGCAAGGAACAAGACCAAGAGAGGCACAGCAAGCGAGGTGGCAAGACCAAGTGGTGTGAGATCTGGCGAATACTGGGTGCCCGCGGAATTAGTGATCAACTACCATGGACCGAATTAGATGGTGGAATTGCGTTACGCAGGCCTTGTCATGAGACGTAAATAATATTTTTTGAGACGTAAAGCCAACTAAGTAAGTAAGTTGCTCCAGTTCTAGTTTTTGTCCTTCTCAGGCTTCAGGATATTTTCCATCAAAACCAATGATTTTGTATACTCTGAGGATTTTCTTCTAGTGGTCGGGCGTACTATGCCCCTACCGTAGATTTACGTCAAGAGAAACAATAAAAAGTGTTTGAGCCTCTTCAGGTCAAGTTAGGCCAGGTAGTTTTGGATCATAACAAAAGTCGCAGTGCGAAATAAAAACCAATTACGCCAAGGTTTTATGTTAAATTTTCTAATTAAAAATGAGTTATAATTTAGCGTTGTATTTGATTTTCATATTTGTTGTTCCTGGGATTACGTTTAAACACACAGATATAACCGTCGTAAGATTGTGTGAGATGTCTCGAAATTTTGTGTATACTGAAATTGAAAGAAAGAAAGGAACACTCACGCGTGCCCACGAATCTCGAAGAGTGCTTCGAATAAACTACAAAAATTACTTCAATGAAAATTTTGTTGAATCCTATATTTGTAAAGCCGGTACAGAAGAAAATTGATAACGTTATCAGTTGATTTGCGGCACCCATGGCGAAAACGGCCAAGCAGTTGCGCTCGATACTTTGTTCGTACTGCCACTACGGTACTGCGTATCCCTGGGCTTGATGTGGGAGATATATTCAACTTCATCATTTACCTACCTGGCAGAGGACGTAAAGTACCTGATCCCTTGTCAATCGTTGCCGCTCACCGTCATTAGGACTCGTAATCTTGGTCTAATCATTACTCTTTGTCTTCCTCTCCCGTTTCTGCTGCACTAAACGGTTGCGCAGTACCGTCGGACGGCCGTGACCAGGCTTCCGTTTGATGCTCTCGCCGACGCGCCAGAAGGGCGAAATGTTGTAAATGCCGCGTAGGCATATACCTGACCTACGCGAAATAGCTCACGATACCTAACTTTTTCGCTGTGGGTTGAAATTCTTGCTATTGATTGTTCTTGCCATTGCAATTACTCGACTATCGACTTCCTTTATAGTGAGATATAAATGAAATCTTCTGGATTTTGTAGTTTTTCCATCTAGTTTTTGATACATGTGCTTTGATTTGTATCCGTTTGCTCATAGTCGAGTAATTCGGGGTCAAATTTAGAGTATTTTTTTATTAACCTTCCTAGTGCATTGGGGTCGTTTTCGACCCATCGGCATACTTACAAAGCTTGATACTCAGTAACGGTACGAGCTAGAGACTTGAAATTTTCTGACTTTTCCTAACTTTGGAAAATTAGCATTGTGGGGGAGTTTCAGCTTTCAGCGACATCTAGAAGAGCCACAGCAAAAAAAGTTACATATTATGCATTAAGGGTCGAAAACGACCCAAGTTTTGAAATTGCTCTCATTCATCCATTTTCAATCCGAATTTCGTTTTCTTTACCTCGTTTGAAAGATATGGCCAAAAACTGGCACCCAAGGTATGTTGGGGAATATTTGTTTACTGATGGCCACTTCTGCGTCGGTTCCGGAACACCTCCTACCAGCTCCCGGGGAACATTTTAATATTTTGAGATAATTCATTTTGCGGCACATCAAATCACATTGGCTTGATAAAATAAGATTAGTGGAAGTACAATGGGGACATTTTGGACCCGAATGGCCACTTCCCCATCAGTTACGGAACATCCGGTACCTGGTTTTTGAGGCCATTTTTGAATTTTAGGATGATTTCTATTGCGGCACGTCAAATTTCATCACATTGATAACATAAGACTATTGGAAGTATAATAAACACATGTTGAAGGCAAATGGCCACATCAGCATCGGTCCTGGAACATCCGGTACCCGATTTTTGGGGACATTTTTGTATTTTAGGATAACTCATAATGCGACATATCAAATCACATCGCCTTGATAAAATAAGACTGATGGAAGTAAAACAATGTCATTTAGAAGCCAAATGGCCACTCCGGGTTAATCCAGAAATATCCCGTGGAACCAGGTACCGGATGTTCCGGAACCGATGGTAAAATGGCCATTTGGCTTCTAAATGACCTTATTTTATTTTCATCAGTCATATTTAATCAAGCCGATGTGATTTGATGTGTCGCAAGATGGGTTATCCTAAAATACAAAAATGGCCCCAAAACCCGGGTACCGGATGTTCCGGGACCAATGCTGATGTAGCCATTTGCCTTCAAAATGTCTTTATTATACTTTCAATAGTCTTACGTTATCAAGCTGATGTAATTTGACGTGTTGCAAGATAAATCATCCTAAAATTTAAAATTGTCCTCATAAACCGGGTACCGTATGTTCCAGAATCAATGAGGAAATGGCCGCTTGGGTCCAAAATGTTCCCATTGCACTTCCATTAATCTTATTTTGTCAAGCCAATGTGATTTGATGTGCCGCAAAATGAATTATCTCAAAACGTAAAAATGTTCCCCGGGACCTGGTAGTGGGTGCTCCGGAACCGACGCAGAAGCGGCCATCAGTCAACAAATATTCCCCAACATACCTTGGGTGCTAGTTTTTGGCCATAGCTTTCAAACGAGGTAAAGAAAACGAAATTCGGATTGAAAATGGATGAATGAGAGCAATTTCAAAACTTGGGTCGTTTTCGACCCTTAATGCATAATATGTAACTTTTTTCTAATGCATTAGGAAGGTTAAACGTTCCACAGTTCCTAAACAAGTA
Organism: Sabethes cyaneus; assembly: GCF_943734655.1. Taxonomy (NCBI): domain Eukaryota; kingdom Metazoa; phylum Arthropoda; class Insecta; order Diptera; family Culicidae; genus Sabethes; species Sabethes cyaneus. Next base: position 63,690,160 of record NC_071353.1, read on the forward strand.
GATAGAGGTATACTATTTTCAACAAAATAGTGTATTTTTACTATTTGCACTACTGTATGAAATATAAAAAAGTAATACATAAACTTGAAGAGAGCTAAAACAGAAAAACTGATTTTAACGATTCATATATAAGAAATAGGATTTATCTGTTTTTGCTGAAGAGATAGTAGGTGACAGTCTTTAGCAAAATTTCTTGCAATAATATACTCTAAAATTTTGTAGAACACATTAATGTGTTATATTGTAACTGAAGAAAAATAACTTTTTTATTTCACTTTTAGAGGGATTAATCAAAAATTGGAATTCCACTAGACGATAGAACTTTGAATTTCAAGAAACTCTTCCGAAGACTCTGAAAACCTAAAACCAAAATTTCTCACTCAAAACTCCAATGCGCACGTTTCTTGGTTTGGAACACTGTGGGGTGGAACAAATTTTCAGAAGTCGGTCAGCTTTACGGCTACGCAAACGATATTGACTTCATGATACGGAGCTTTACGGCTCTGACGGATGCTGATTGCTGTCGTCGTGCTGCTTACACTAGGCCCTATAATCAATACCTCGAAGACAAAATACTTGAAAGGAAGAGATTTCTAAGGGTAAGCCAACAATTTGGTTTGTGGCGGATGAAATCGAAATGATATACAAAGAGAAGTTCATGTATTTGGGTGATAATAATTCCAACAGAGGAATATAATGACTCATTATGGCTGAAAATTGGAGCCGCTTTGAGCTCCGGAAGACGCCCCGGTCAAGTAAAATTCGCCATAGCACGAAGTTGGCCATATACAAAACACTGATGAGAACGGTAATATTCTACGACCATGAAGCATGAACTAAGCTCGCGGTGGACCAGCGAGGTGTTGCGCACCAACCCAACGAGACAACGAGAGGATGTGCGTCTTGAGGATAAAAGGCCGTTTCTCCAACTACACCATCATAAACGTGTATTGCCCACACGAAGGTAGACCCGACGACGAGAAGGAAGGGTTTTATGTGCAGCTGGAGGCAACGTACGACAGCTGCTCACCACGGGACATCAAGATCGTCATCGGGGATATGAACGCCCAAATCGGCAGGGAAGCAATGTATAGACTGGTGATCGGACCCCATAGCCTGCACACCGACACGAACGATAACGGCCAGCGATGCATCAATTTTGCGGCTTCCCGAGGCTTGGTGATCAAAAGCACCTTCTTTCCCCACAAAGATATCCACAAGGCCACCTGGAGATCACCTGACCAACGAACCTCGAACCAAATCGACTATATTCTCCTCGAGGGCCGGTTTTTCTCGAACATCGCCAACGTACGCTCCCTTCGGAGTGCGGATATTGACTCGGACCACTGCCTAGTAGCAGTACATGTGCGCTCAAAACTATCGACGGTTTATACCTCGCGACAAAGTCGCCCTCCTCGGCTAAACATTCGGCAACTAGACAACCGGCGAACTGCCGAAAACTACGTGCGCGTGCTGGATGACGCTCTGCCTTCTTCTGTGGAGCTAGATGCTTCGACCCTCGAAAACGGATGGAGTAGGATACGCTCTGCCGTCAACGAGGCCGCAACCGCGGTGCTAGGTGTGGAAACCTCGAGTGCACGAAATGATTGGTATGACGGGGAATGCCAAGAAGCGGTAGAGAGGAAAAAAAGAGCTTGGGAAAACTATCTGAGCATATCCACGAGAGAGAATTTAGCCAAGTATCGACGAGCGAGGAATGAGTTGACCAGGATCCTGAGAAGGAAAAAGCGCCAGAAGGAGGACAGAGATCGTGAGGAGCTTGAACAACTTTTCCGGGCTAATGATACTCGCAAGTTTTACGAGAAGGTGAACCAAACTCGCAAGGCCCACACACCAAATCCTGACATGTGTAGGGACGAGGGAGGGGATCTTATCACAAACGAGCGCGAGGTGGTCGACAGGTGGAAGCAGTTCTTCGATGAACACCTCAACGGCGATATAGCAGCAGGAGACGCAATGGAAGTTAACCTCGGAGTACCTACAAACGACAACAGCGTACCAGCTCCCGATCTCGAAGAGATCCGACGAGAAATCGGTCGGCTGAAGAATAATAGAGCCGCCGGGAAGGACCGACTCCAGGCAGAACTCTTCAAAAATGGCCAAGAACCGCTAGTAACGGCACTTCACTGGCTGATTTCAAGGATTTGGGAAGAAGAGAAACTACCGGAGGAGTGGATGGAAGGCGTAGTCTGTCCCATCTACAAAAAGGGCGACCGGCTAGACTGCTGTAACTACCGCGGCATTACGCTGGTTAACGCCGCCTATAAGGTGCTCTCCCAGATTCTGTTGCGTCGTCTATCCCCAATAGCAAGAGAATTCGTAGGGCAATATCAGGCGGGCTTTATGGGGGCCCGTGCTACTACGGATCAAATTTTTACTCTCTGACAAATCCTCCAGAAATGTCGAGAGTACAACGTGCCCACGCATCATATTTTCGTGAATTTCAGAGTAGCATACGATACCGTTGAACGCGAAAAGCTATGGCAGATAATGCACGAGTACGGTTTCCCGGACAAACTGACGCGGCTGATCAAAGCTACTCTGGAGCGAGTGATGTGCTACGTGCGCATTTCGGGGACACTCTCAAGCTCTTTCGAATCGCGCAGAGGGTTACGGCAAGGGGATGGACTGTCCTGTATGTTGTTCAATATCGCTATTGAAGGTGCGATCCGGCGAGCGGGTAGTGAAACGAGGGGAACGATCTTCAGTAAGAGTATCCAACTCCTAGCCTTTGCAGACGACCTCGACATCATTACTAGAAACCGTGGGACGGCGGAGGTAATCTACGCCAGACTAAAACGGAGGCTTGGAGGATAAGGTTACAAATTAATGCGTTGAAAACCAAATATATAGTAGGAAGAGGCTCCCGAGATAGTAACGTTTGCCTCCCACGGACAGTGACTATTGACGGCGATGTGCTGGAAGTGGTTGATGAGTTCGTATATTTGGGATCTCTGGTCACCGCCGACAATAATACGGATAAGGAGATCCAACGACGCATTCAAGCTGGAAATCGAGCCTACTTTTCCATCTTCAAGACGTTTCGATCAAGGAGCATACGCCGCCGCACAAAGCTGACGAAAACGCTAATCAGACCGGTAGTCCTCTACGGACTTGAGACAGTAACTTTACTTACGGAAGACATACGTGCACTTACCGTTTTCGAACGAAAGGTGTTGCGGACTATTTTTGGCGGAGTACAGACGGAAAGCGGAGAGTGGCGGAGACGTATGAATCACGAGCTACAGGTACTGCTTGGAGAGATTCCCATCGTACACCTGGCGAAAGTTGGGAGACTATGATGGGCCGGTCACGTCGCAAGGATGCCGGACGAGTGTGTAGTGAAATCCGTTCTCTTCAAGAACCCCACCGGCACCAGGAATAGAGGGGCTCAACGTGCTAGATGGCTCGACCAGGTTGAAGCCGACTTGCGTGTGTCGAGATGACGTAAACGGTTTCACTAAAACATTGTTTCGACGAACACTTCAGTGCAACTAGTTCCAAGGCTTTACCATGCTCAGATTCATCCGTCGTAAAGCTCGTGAATTCTGTGATGTGTACGCTCTGAAAAGGCTCTATTGCTCCCTCGTTCGAACTGGCCTCGAATATGCTGTTCAAATCTGGGCACATAACCATGCAACTCACACTGCTCGCATTGAAAGAGTGCAACGTTGTTTCATGCCTTTCGCATTACGACGACTGCTATTGAACGAACCGCGAAGATTACCGCCGTATGAACAATGATGCCTATTGATAAGGCTGAAACTTTTGCACCAACAACGCACATAGCTTCAAAAAATGTTTGCTTTTGACGTGCTGAGCAACCAGGTTAACTGCCCTGACCTCTTGCGACTAGCAAACTCTTTCGTCCCAACCTGACGATCCCGTCAACGTTTGTAAATACATATTGTGAACAGTTTTTGTAAACAAATTAGAGGTGTTCGATTTTCCCGAAAGCAGACATTTTAGGATGACTTCCAAGATTAGTTCTCTTGAAACCTGCTGATTTTGAGTGATACCCAAGTGCTCTGTGATTTCATTCTCGCGTGGAAAACCCTCTTCAAATAAATCATTGGAATTATACACTCAAAATAATCTGCACATAACTAATGGTAAATTTCCATATGAAAATCCATATGATTATCATGTTCCACATATAAACACAATTCGCCCAGAAGTACACATAAAAATTATACGCATATGAATAGTATGTGCAAATTTTAATCATAATTGTTAAAACACATGAACGATAACTGTTTGGCACATAAAGTTTATTTGCTGGGCACATTGCAAAAATCTATGCGTGGGACACATAGAAACTATACGCAAAGCTTTCTCAGTGTACTTTAACTGAAGAGCAACTCAACAGAGTATCAGTTTTAAAGGGTCAACTTGGGATACTTTTGGATACTCAAACTGATATCATTACCCCCATATACAGGTCAACAAAAGATTGGGGTTTATCGTTAGAGTTGCCAAAGATTTCACTGATGTATATTGTTAACGAGTATTGTACATTTGCCTTATTCGTTCTTCACTAGAAACCTGCGCTGTTATATGCAGCTTATCACGGATGCAGCATTATCAACCTGAAAACAACAGTTCAACAACAGTGTTGTTAATATTTTTTTGAAACGATGGTTCTACAATTGATGAAGGGACGGTAGGGAAAGAAATGAAAATTTTTTGGTGAAGGTGGGGAAGAGCGGAAAGGAAGGGGGGGTGTGTCGATAACCCAACCTAACGCGTCGCTATCCTTGAGAAGTGGATTTTGCGGTCTCCTTTTGTCCAGCGCCTCTATGGTTCAAAGGTACAAGTACCAGCGAATCACATGCCCTGGCGGGTGTTGTGGGTTCGAATCCGGTTGTAATCTTAGATTACAGCTTGGTTCGACTCATGCACCTTCCAGTATTGGACAAAAGGTAGGAGTCAAAATGACTACTTGTCAAGCATAACTACCAATACCCCCCCCCCTTCCTTTCCGCTCTTCCCCACCTTCACCAAAAAATTTTCATTTCTTTCTCTACCGTCCCTTCATCAATTGTAGAATCATCGTTTCAAAAAAATATTAATATATATGTATGACCGCATTTCAAGGTCAAGACTAAAAACTTGAGATTAGTCTAACAGTGTTGTTCTCTACACTCATTCATTTTCGACAATACTGAATGAATTCATATGTAAATCATTTATTCATTTTGAGCTGCCGACAACGGCAAACGAAATTACAATAAACGCAAACGTTGCTTCGAAGTTTTAATTAGTTTCCTTCATCCAAAAAGATTCAGATTAAAAAGCATGTAGTTCATAAATCTAAACTTTGAAATTAGAAATATTAGTCAAGAGCAAGAAAATTGATTGACAGGTTAGTCGAGCAATCATTCGATACTGTAATTCATAAATGAATTGTTTTGGAGGGTAGAAAACTGAGAAAGACAGACCCTGTCAGCAACTCAGTAGTCATGTCCATTGGCTGGCAGATAAAAGAACTACCAGGGGTAAAACTGTATGCGCTGAATGTGTTTTATATTTGCCCAGGGCTGTCAATTTTTTCGACCACTCGTGCTGAGACGTTTGCCTTAGCAAAACATTGTGAAGCATACCATACCATACCATACCAGCATTCATTGAACGCTGCCGATCGCTTGAACACTGTTGCCGAAAGGAACATTTCCAGAGCAGTTTTTGTGGGAACTGATTCGCCCTTTATTCTCTCAAAAATCTATATTAACACCCCGAGCAAGTCTTTTTTTGTACACTTTGACTTTTGCGTATCCATCGATAGTTTTAAGATTAGATTAAAAAAGTTATTTTAATATGTTTGATTCCGGCTACAAATTAGGTTAATTAATAAGCAGTGCATGATCTTTGTGCATTGTATGTATTGTATGTAATTGTATGAAACTTAGAAACGACTATGTGAACAATGTGAATAGTATATAATGGTGATCAAAAGGTGATGGGGTCTTATGCCTCTTTGAGAATTGCGTATGTAAAACTATCTCAGAGGGGATTTTTACGATCCAGTTAAATTCAGGGAGGCCCAAGAATAAAAAAATAAGCAAATAAACAAAGTGCTTTGGTTTGAAATTAAGAAGAACTGAGTTTTAGAGTTATAGATATGTTGCATTTCATTTGAGATAAAATGCATCTGATAACAATTTCATAAAGCGTTATTTATGTTATTGGTTGTCCTCAAGCAGCTCTTATTCCACATTTTCTTCTGGCGGCGCTGCTGCTGATACGTTTGTGCAATCTTTGTTCTAGTCTTGTTCCACACTTGCTCTCAGAAGTGGCACCCTCTGAAAAGGCAGTTTCAGATTTTGTAGATGTTAATTTGGAGCTAGAGAAAATATTGGGAAAAGCGTTTATACAGCATGTACTTCAGCAAATTGGCTTATTCAGCACCGGATGCTTTTAAACAACACTTTTCCACATTTGCCTTTTAAAGTGCTGCCGTTTTGTTCCATGGTATTACAACCAATATATTTATGAACAAATTCAAACACATCGCTGGTGCAAGTATATCATTTTCTTGCAGATTATGTAAAAGAAGTGTAAAAGGTGTAAGAGCGGAAATGTGGAAACTTTTTTCAATTTTCCTCCGCAATTTTGTATCTCCGATTTTCTACTGACAGTTTCGACTGATCGGGTAAGCACGCTGCCGAGAAAGTTCAGGCAGAGTTGAACCGATTCTTGATTACTGTTATATAAGCTCATTAGCTTCGAGGATTTAAACTTTAACGTTAAGTTTTTTGATTGGCTGATATGTTTGAATTGTCGTATTCATGAAAATTCCGTGGTTGTTGTAGTATGTAAAAATGGTAGTTTGATTGTCTTTATATAAATTCCATCTGCTTATGTTTCCATACTTCCAAATACCATCATCTTTCTGCCAAAGTTCCATATAATTTGTATATATGAGGCTGATTATTGGATCTCACAAATTTTCAAAAGTGTAACTGAAAATGCTGCATTAAATACAAATAAGTTAGTGCCCATGATAAATTTAAACTGGTTATATTTCCTTTCAAGTTTTTGCTACCAAATGACAAGATATTCATAAAAATGAAATTGACATATACATCAATATCATCAAATTGACATATAAAAATACCAAGTAACAAGCATTTGAATCGTACACTTGAACAAAAAAATATAAACAGGTCTCGCTAAACCAAACGGATGTTGTTGAACTATCGTACCCTTCGAGCGCGCTGAATTTTGCACCAGCCAGTGCAGTGTGGCATACATGGCTTTGCATGCACTCACACACCGAAAGCAACAAGGATGCCACGGTCCCGACGTTGCACTGTCGGTCGGTCGCCGTCGCTCATCGCCGGGCTCAAAAAAGAATAAATCATAAATTATTCGATTGAGTAATGGGATTGCTTTCGTTGTGACGGAAAAAAGTACCAACAACGCTGTAATACCCCGTTAAGAGACGACAGAATGGGTGGAAAATGCAAAGCAAAAAAAAAAGCGGATTGATTTTCAATGGTGTAGCATTGTATCTGTTCACGTTTCACGTTTCATGTGTACGAATTTTTCAGATTTCCCTCTCTTCGGAATGTTTTTTTTCAGCAAATGAAATTAAAACCGAGCGCAGAAATTTAATTTTTAGTTCCAGTTATGTGGGAGATGACACATAATTATAAAAAATTGTAAATTATCGGTTATTGCTGATAGATCTCCGGCGTGTGATAGTGGCTAAATATTTTCTAATTATTTTCAAATTTATATCTAATTTCAACATACATATTCAAAAGCTGTAAACTATACCCCACAGCAAACGAGTTTAGCGTAATAAGAATATGCAGTTGGATGTATGCAAAATTTGATTCTAATTTGGTCAGCAAGTCCAATTATATATCTTGGTACCAAGGGGTATCAGCATTTGTTTTCGCTTTCGTATTTATCTTCAATCTAATCTTGTCAGCTTTGCGCTTTAATTCGCTGTACTGTTAAGTAACCGCCACAGATGTTCTACCGACAATATCCATGTCATCGGCAAAACAGACGAATTCCGCGTGCCGATATCCGCACCTCTGTAGCACTGTATTGAACAGCAGGCATGACAGACCATCATCTCGCCGAAGCCCATGTGGAATTTAAATGAACTCGATAATCCACCCGAAACGATAATCCACACACAGTACTGCGTATCATCCATCATAGCGTTAATCTGTCAGATCAGCTGCCCAAGAAAACCGTTCTTGTCCATGATTTTCCATCGCTTTTTGCGGTCAATAGAATCACATTCAGCTTTCAAATCGATGGTGCATGCGGTTTTGTATCTACAGTCTTTTTGACGGATCTCGGGAGTTGCTCTCATAGAGTTACTTAGCGTTACAGGTATATTTCGGCGTTTTGGTCGAACATACCATTTATCTTTCTATAGTGAGTCTAGGTTATCACATCAAATCACATTTACGCCGAAATTATAGAAAAGTCGGTCGAGTGTCACACATGCGAGCTAGTGTTCTGAAATCTCACAAAATTTTATTCGTTGCGCAATACCTACTTATATGTACTACAGTCAGTCCACAATCATGGGTCACATTTATTTATTTATTTATTTGACTAACTATTGATGCAAATTATTCGTCTTTTGAATTGTCGATTACGGTATTATTCATGACTTCATTTCGTAATTCGTAAAATAATTTTCTTACATCCACAGGGCGCGTGACGAATTTTTGCAAATAGCAATTTTTCATGTTTGCGAAACAATATTCAAATATATTTGGCAGCACTGAATATCTTATACTTTTGGGTGTCAGATGTAAATAAACAGTGTTGAAAAAACTGAAAGATGTCGAAACAAGAAAATAATCGGTCAGCCGTCGTCGTTTTAGTCGCGACTACGAAGTTGCTGATATTTGCTTGGTTTTTGATGCACAAATGCACAGATCGATTTAAAAACTACAAGGTATACAGCCCTAAGGGTTGTACGAATGGGTGACGTAGGACTATATCAGATCATTAGATCAAGGATTAATTTAAACTGCATTTCTGGCATATGTATGTTTATAAGAATCTGTGATTGCCATTGTTTAAGTGAACGTTTAAAAGAGAAGAGCAAAATATTCAGACTCAATTCTTCATTGAATGCAATGGTAGCTTTGAAAATACGTGGACGGTAGTTCATAAGTACAACGCCTGCAACCATTGAGACATAGAGATTTCTTTTAAAAATCACTTGTGCGCATCATAAAAGTTAAAATAGCAATGAATGAGCAGCCCACAGATTATTGTATTAAATATGATTATGCGTAGCTTGACATTTTTCAATAATCTAACTTTTACTCGCTTGTGGCATTTAAAAGGGCCATTGGTTACAAATAACATTAAAACCAAAGCACGTTCAACGTAGGGGAACTGTGGGTAAGACGAACAGGGTGGGTTAGACGGACAGGTGGTTGATTCTACCAGTTAAGCATTAAAATTCATAAATGTTTTGATGGGCATTCAATCATCTGGCTATCTCATGATGTCTGAACGTTCTCATCATCATTTAGAACTTTCAAATTTTGATAAAATATAATAAACTGAAAATCGGAAGTGATCCTGCGTTTGGATGTAACTTTTTTGCCATCGAAATTAAGCTTTTTGAGTGGTTTAATTCTAAAATGTTACCCATAACATGAAATATTTCGATTTAATACCTTTTCAAGTAACGTCTGTATTGAAAAAATAGGTAGTTTTATTTGCGTATGAAAAATTGCGAACGCTTTAAAAAAATGTATAATGATGGGGTGAAATGGACAACTGCTAATGTGGGTAAGATGGTCAATGAACATATTATAATAAAATTGTTGATTTTGCTTCTTAGTAATATCTCATGCATCTAAATAAAAATTTAACCGACAAATGTGGACTTCAAACAAATTAGCAACAGCCAGGCATGAAATAGATTTTAAAATGCTTGTTTAGATTGCCGCTGTCAACAATTTTCGATTGGCTGCCACTGGTGGGAGGGGGTGGACTCCCCCTTCACTTTTTGCACGTTACATCACCATATTTTACGTATTCAATTCGTTAATGGTCAAAAATAATAATATGCTCTCAGTTGGGGCGATTTAGAATACCTGTCCATCTTACTCCGACACATTGTCCGTTTCGTGTGTGTGTGTGTGTGTGTGTGTGTGTGTGTGTGTGTGTGTGTGTGTGTGTGTGTGTGTGTGTGTGTGTGTGTGTGTGTGTGTGTGTGTGTGTGTGTGTGTGTGTGTGTGTGTGTGTGTGTGTGTGTGTGTGTGTGTGTGTGTGTGTGTGTGTGTGTGTGTGTGTGTGTGTGTGTGTGTGTGTGTGTGTGTGTGTGTGTGTGTGTGTGTGTGTGTGTGTGTGTGTGTGTGTGTGTGTGTGTGTGTGTGTGTGTGTGTGTGTGTGTGTGTGTGTGTGTGTGTGTGTGTGTGTGTGTGTGTGTGTGTGTGTGTGTGTGTGTGTGTGTGTGTGTGTGTGTGTGTGTGTGTGTGTGTGTGTGTGTGTGTGTGTGTGTGTGTGTGTGTGTGTGTGTGTGTGTGTGTGTGTGTGTGTGTGTGTGTGTGTGTGTGTGTGTGTGTGTGTGTGTGTGTGTGTGTGTGTGTGTGTGTGTGTGTGTGTGTGTGTGTGTGTGTGTGTGTGTGTGTGTGTGTGTGTGTGTGTGTGTGTGTGTGTGTGTGTGTGTGTGTGTGTGTGTGTGTGTGTGTGTGTGTGTGTGTGTGTGTGTGTGTGTGTGTGTGTGTGTGTGTGTGTGTGTGTGTGTGTGTGTGTGTGTGTGTGTGTGTGTGTGTGTGTGTGTGTGTGTGTGTGTGTGTGTGTGTGTGTGTGTGTGTGTGTGTGTGTGTGTGTGTGTGTGTGTGTGTGTGTGTGTGTGTGTGTGTGTGTGTGTGTGTGTGTGTGTGTGTGTGTGTGTGTGAGAGAGAGAGAGAGAGTTAGAGCGACTGTGAGATGGAGTGAGAGAGAGAGGAAGAAAGAGAGAATGAAAGTGAGAGAGAGCGAGAGAAAGAAAGAGTGAAAACGAGAAAGGGAGAGAGAAACCGCAGAGTTGTTGTTTTGTATCATACACTCAATTTGTTCACGAGACATTTGCATTTCTATACTGAAGCTGAGAATGAATTCAATAGAGCATATGACCTAAACAGCATTAGTGACTCTGTTTATTATACTTCTATTAACTGACATTTCAACGATAAAAAATGAAAAATCAAGTAAACAAAGTATTAATCCGTCCAACCCTACAAAGATTTCACGAAATAATCAATGTAGAGATTAAATGTGAACCATTATCACAGACATCAAATCACTGTATTGGTTTACTGAAATTGCAAAATCGGAGTTTTCGCGACGTGTTTTCACATTTCGCGCGTTTTCCAAGCGGCCATTATATCCAAGATTTTTCGAATGCTGAGCTGTTTCACTCAGCAGTTACTTGATTTGATAAATACCACTTAAAACATTCGGTAAAATTTTATCGCTGACAGCTGAACCTTCGGTAAACGTTTCGGTTATACATATCGATGTTCACGGATCTTTAGTAATTTAGATTTCGGTAAAATTTTACCGAATTCGGTGCCTGTTTGAAGTGTATACAGTTCAGATAATTGAAAAGCGTAAAGTCAGCCTGTAAGTTGGCTGCCGAAAAAGTTGATAAACTCTTCAGCTGTACGCACCTGACACTGCACAGTGGGCATTTTTTCGAAAAAAGGTCCTTTTTCTCTATACCTCAAAATGTCAAAAGAAAGAGATTTTATAAGGATTCCAATTGTGTGATGCTTGTTTACGGCATACATCTGTTTTCAACCGTTTTTGCCAAAAGAAGGACATTTTATCCTACACTCAAACTAATCCACACGTCCTTTCCACGTGAAAAATCACGTAGATTTCTCTACAGGGAGTTACGTGATTTTCAGCTGATTGTGATTGGAAAAAATAATACCATCCACCTGATTTTCACGTTAACGCATTAGTATGCGTGCGAATTACCTGAAATTCATGTAGACAGGAAAAGCTGGATGGAAAGTATTCACATAGCTTTTCCTATAATTTCGACGTGAAAATTATTTTGAGTGTACTTTTCTCGACATGAATAGATATAAAAGTCCATATCTCCGGATTCCGATGGGATAAAATTGATCATTTTTTGCCAAAAGTAAGCTATCTTCAAGTGGAATCTGACGATAAATGGTATTTGTTTACGATAAATGGTTGTTTTATGTTGTTTTGGTCAAATATACGGTATTTTACTCTAGTTTTCTCATGGTTATCAAGATAGTTGAATAGCTCTGGATTCTGCAGGGATAAATCAAAAAAAATTTTACCAAAAGATAATTATCGAACGGTTTGGTGTTTGTTTCTTGTAGTTTTGGTCAAATAAAGATCATGCTACCTTAATTTGGTAACGTTAACTGAGAATATTAGGGTAAAATCTCCATCACTTGACCAACACTGCTAGGAATAGACGCGTGCCGTAAACAAGGACTACGCCATTGGAATTCTCATAAAAGTTTCTTTCATTTGATATCAAAATATTGAATGCATCCCAACGGCATTTGGAGATATTAAGATAAAGGACTTTTTTGCAAAAAAAAAATCCCCGCTGTGCACTGTGTTAGATTATATGTTTCTAATGCTAAATTTCCTAAACATAAGAGCAGTTCGATTTATAAATGACTGGTTTTGTTTGCATTTCAAAAGTGCTTCAAGTGTGCCAGCATTAAATTCAAATCAACAGAGCAATAACTACCGCTGTTTTGCAGTCGATCAGTAAAGTCTGTAAGTGCGTTGATGGGAAGTTGCGGAGATATCCGTAGTAACAGGCGAGTGTTGTTCAATATTTTATTCGTATCCATACTGATATATTCTACTTTTCTTAGAAATATATATCAAAGAGAAGAAGAAGTTCCGCTAGATCGGATATTGGTGCATGTACTCCAAAGAGATCATGCCAGTTAACGTTACAAGCGATTTTAACGTTAACTTGTTAATAGAAGAGAGCTTCGCATTTATAGATTTCATGAAGGAGGCCTATCAGTGATAGGCTATTACTGGAAATATTTTTGAATTCTGCGAATGCTACTAATCTCGAACACTCAAGTGTGAATCTAACGTTTACCCGGAGCATTCAGTTGGACAGTAGGAGCTACCTATCGATCGGTTCTGTCGATTTTAGAATGATTTTTCGTGCTTTCCGAATGCATCGTCAGAAAAGTTTGAAAAATATTTAAAATATTTATGAAACAATGAGATTGACGTCCCCACTAACACAGACTTAAAGTGTTTAGTAAATTTTACCGAAAGGTAAACGACTGAACGTTCGGTAAAATACTCGGTGGTGCATATCGACGTTTACAGATGCTTAAGTAGTAATGTTTGGTAACGGGTGGCAACTAAAATTTAGGAATTTATTGCTCAAGCTGTCGAAAAAGACAAAGCTATTTGAAGAAGCTCTGATTTCCTGAAATTAAAGATACGTTGTGCCTTCTAGAAAAACAATTAGAGAACATTTGGAAACGGTCTGTAATCGGCTTTTCGGCGAAGCTTCCGTTTGATGTCGGAACAGGAGCGTTGTACGGCCGTCATGTCAATTTTGCGAATAGACATCTTGATTCTACCAATCAACTATTTACCATTTGTGGCTCTCCAGTTATTTTTGTACACCAATGAGCTCAAAGTCCCGAAGACTTCTTCGATTGGGCGACACGATTGTGTTTTTTGGCGTGATGCGATGATGTTTTATCCGACCAAAACAGGTATTGTTCATCTGCATGATGTTTTTGTAGAAACGGTATCAAAATTTTCTTCAAACATTCGTTCTGGTACACATCCTAATTGATATCCAAACCAAAGGGCTTGAACCATGGCTTAGAAATACCTCTCTCGGAAATGGTAAGGCTTGTTCGCGAGAAAATCTGGACACATCAATTTTGCAATAAAACAAATTTGCTAGAAGTCCTGAAACAATTTTATATCATTTATGTGTGCATCGTTAATAATTATCAAACAAATTAATATTACTTATTTAGTCTGCATGAAAAATTGGCGAACTTTGGATGATGATGATGATATTTGGCGTAGTGACAGGATGCTAAATCAGGCCAAAACAGCGAGGGTACATCATAGCTGTGTAGGAACGGTAACAATCGTTTCTGCAGGCATTCTTCACGGTATATTTCCTTGTTAACCGTTCCCGTAGTGATGTAACTTTTGCTTGCTCGACCACAGCTGCATATGGCCTGCATACTAAATATTTTTTGGGGAACTGGGCTTTCTTCTTTGTCCTAAAATGCTCTGCAACGCCATTCCGTTTCAAGGCAGTATAAAAGACATACCAGGAAGCTGTTTAAAGCGCAGGAATCGCATGGAAACTTCGTTAAATATTCGCGATAAAGCGCGTGTTTTGGCCGTCATATTTTGCTTATCATTACGGTTTGGCAGAGTCCTCACCTAGAAAGACTTCATGCCTTGTCGTTGCTTAGAAGTGTGCACGAATGTTGGCGATATTTTTATTTTACGAGCAATGGTACGTACAGAAAGATCTGGTCTCCTCCGTAATATTTGTTTTACCTTCGCATCCTTGCTAGGGTTGCCAAGTGGCCGGTTTTTCACTTGCAAAGCCGGTGGCCGGTCCTTCCGGCAAAAAGGCCGGTTTTCCGACGTATGAAGCCGCATTTGTTCTTTTTGCCTGGTTTGTTAAATTTTCTGATAAATTTATCAGCAATCCTGAACAGTGGATGATTGAAGATAGATAGTTTTGCAGTGATAATACCTTGCTTCTGGCGGTAATATACATTACATTATACAGGAATTCCAGAAGCAAGTAGTTTTCACTCAAAACTCACTAGCTATCCACCGACTATCAACCGACTCCACTTTGTCTCTATACCGGTTATATGCTACCGGCGACTGTCTAACGCACATTACAGACAAATCCTCTAATATGCTGCCACTACCCCCCCCCCCCCCCCCTCCCCCGCGCATTATTTGGTGTCAGGACCGACCGGCCGCGGTTTTTGTAATTTTCAGACTTGGCAACCCTAATCCTGGCGGTGATTCCTCAGATCCGTTTTTTGTTCCACTTCCATTCTTTCTAGCTGTTGTCAAGCGAGTATCGAATTTGTATTTTATATTAGGAGATGCAGTAGAACTATCCATGGAATAGTATCGATCGTTTTCGGAAAGGCGCGTCTTCGAAAGAGGGAAATAACTTTCGTCGTCCAAAACAAAGTATAAACAAAACAAAAAATCTCGACCGACATGTCAAAAGGTCCAATGTGCAAAAGAGAGATTCTCTGCGTCTCCTCTCTTATGCTTATTACGGTGGCATAAATGCATTTGAACCCATTTTTCTTAAGGATTTCCTAGCCAATAACGCAGAAAGAGAAAGAGGCAGAAAGACAGAGAGAGAACTACCACATACATACTCTTATTTTTCTCTGAGCTCGTTTGTTTTTGTGCATTGGGGCCTAAAAAAAATACTAAATTTTTAATTGCCTCCCGTTATCATGAAAAAATTTACCGAACGTTCAGCTGTTTAGATTTCGGTAAAATTTTACCGAATTCGGTGTTTTTTTAAGTGTGCACAGTTGCTACAAAGTTGTTATTGAAACTTTGTATGACAAACTCTGGTTATAAACTAGTCGTAGCAACTAAAGTACCAATTCTCGGGTACTTTTTCATTTCGACGTATCTAACAATGAGAGATTCTCTTCCTTCTCCTCTCTTCCGCTTTTTACGGCGATACTAATCCATTGAAAAGAAAATTTTCAAAACATTTGGCTAGCTAGTGACTCTGGCAACCGATTCATGCAAAGATAATGTGTCAAAATACACTAGTATCGCCGTAAACAGCGGAAGAGACGAGACACGAAGAGAATCTCTCATTGTCTCATACAGCAGTCCCCCGAATAACGCGGTGGGTGGTGGTGTACGCCCAAGGCGGTTTCTTAGTTGTCCATTACCCAATAAAGTTGAATTTTGGTACATTGTTAGTATGTGGTACAACCTAGTTAACTACCAAAAATCAACTTTATTGGTTAATGAACCGCTGAGATATCGCGGAGGGTGTACAACACCACACATCGCGTTATTCGGGGGATTCCTGTAGTTCGAAATGAAAAAGTATGCGAGAATTGTGTTGCTTAAGGTAGTCCTACGTAACCCGCAAGTAGCAAGTGGCTATACACTTACGACATTTCGGGTAGAAATCACGTTGAAAACCAATTAAAATTTACCTCTCGCTCGGTGGTTCACTAGAATAGACCATAGGGCATAGGTATTTTGGACAGGCGTTACGCGTATACTATTTTGGACATTTCCATTTGATTTTGCCGTAAATGTCCAAAATAGAGTACGCGTAACGCCTGCCCAAGATACTTAAATCACCCTAAAATTAGTTTCTGATAACACCTCAGCTTCCCGAATGACATGTCGCGCGCCTATAGTAAGGTATAAAGTATGGAGATTGCTTTTCACTAGTCCTTAGGACTTCAAGGTTTATTTAATATCGGCGCATCGTCATTCTCTAGAAAAAAGCTGGGATCAAATCCAGTTCATAATTGGTTTATTCTGCGGGTCTGCTAGTTTGGTAAAAAGTAATGGATTACGAAGTATGGCATGTGGAGTGGTGTACCTTGTGAGACGATCCTATTGAAGTTTTTCCCTTGCGAGGTTCGAAAATACGACGACTGACAATATTCTGAAGCCGGATCTGAACACTGACAATTCCACCAACTTTACAGTAGCGGGACAACAAGTTGAGCAGGTAGCCGTCTTTCAATATCTTGGTAGCCAAACAACGCCCGATGGTGGTACCAAGACTGATATAGCCACACGGATCAGGAAGGCCAGGGGTGACTTTGCAGGTCTGCGAAACATTTGGCGCTCAAACCAGATCACTCTACGTACGAAAACCCGAATCTTTAATTCAAACGTTAAATCCGTACTGCTGTATGCCTGCGAAACGTGGTGCGTCTCAGCGGAGACAACGCAAAAACTGCAGGTATTCATTAACCGGTGCCTACGATATATTATTCGTGCCTGGTGGCCTGATAATTGGATATCCAATGAGGAACTCCATCGTCGGTGTCATCAACGGCCGATAGCCACAGAAATTCGTGAGCGTAGGTGGAAGTGGATCGGACACACCTTGAGGAAAGGAGCGAACGAGGTTTGCAGAGCAGCACTCGACTGGAATCCACAAGGACAGCGTAGAAGAGGCAGACCCAGAGGCTCATGGAGACGGAGCTTAACCAACGACATCCGGGCTGTAGACGAGAACCTGTCCTGGCGACAGGTAAAAGCCATGGCGGGTAACCGTCAGCAGTGGAGATCTCTGATTTCACCCTTTGTTCTGCCGGACCGGCGGACATGGACACATAAGTAAGTAAGTAAGGATCTGTTGTTAGTTTTCCGAGCATTATTTTAAAATCTAATTTCTATCACTTAAAGCTTACAAATGAGTGAATGAGAAAAGGTTTGTTTATAACTATGTGACAATTGAAAAAGCGAATTTTATCTGCAATTTTTCGTAAATTTTAGAAATTTGCTTATAGTTTCATAAAAAAAACTATTATAGGTCTAGAAGTTTAGCTGGTATATCTCTGGTCGAAAATCAGAAAGGATAATACTAAATCCCCATTTATCGATAGTTAATCATCGTTTTCCAATATATGTTGTTCCTCAATAATCGTTCAAAATGTTCAGCTCGGTGATCCCCTGGTATGCTATCGTCAATGAACCTTCTAGGGTGTGCGTATCGTTGTATTGTGCGTAAACATCTATAGCAGCGATTGTTTTGATCTCACCGGCATTATTAATTGCGATCGGGCAATGAGCTGGAAAATCTACCGAAAGCAATACTGAATGCCTTTCGGCAGACGAACTTCACTTTCACTTTTTCCTCAAGATGGTATGCTGTTCGCTTAGAGTCCTGTTTACAACAGGAAAAGCTTCAGCTCGCTCATTCGTCGGAAAGTGGAAGAAAGCAAAGGTAGTCTAATTTGTGCAGCTGCGCAGTCCCATCGAGAAAGGATGGAGAGCTTTCTTGGCTTTTCGCTGCTTGGTTGCACTCGGATCTGTAGTGAAGATGCTTTGCCTGTGGTAGTTTTGGTTAGTGGCAGAACGAAGGGACGATCGGCGCTGCCGAGATTATAATAATAATGGCAATATAGTATTAAAGTTAATTTTAGGTACAGACATTCGCATGAACCGAGCAGTCTTTATGTATACTAAACTCTAATACCAATGTAAAATAGCGGTGGTGGGAATGAACTTGCTTGTATGGGAGGTGGGTGAAAGGAATTCTCTATCCCAGCGAGCGAGTGCAACAAGATTAAGGAAAGTGTGAAACTCGTGCCTTGTATGAGTTTCTCGGTGTTCTAAAGGAAATTCGCTTCGGGGTTTAGACCGAGTACAGCAAATCTTAGGTAGAGGTGGGTGGTTGCATGGGTGGGAAATCGGTACATACGAGAGCAAAGTCTGGCTAATGAGGGGTGATATGATTGCAGGCGATGCGATGTGTTAGAGAGATAGTCTATATAATGTGGTGAAAATAGTGGTGGAGGGTGCGAGCATTCGGCCAGTGCGTTTAGAAAGTGGTGGTCGTTTGGTTAGGCTTAAGGGCGCATGAGCGCCCCTAAATTTTGTCGGCTTTTGAACAGTGGCAGGAGATTGTTTCGCACGCGTCTGTTGCTTTCCATAGTGAAGGAGGACGAAGGAAGCGGGAGAAAGTTTGGCATAAGTGTAGTAGTCGAAATCGTTTCCGAGTGTGGGTAAGGATCGAAATGTATATATGTATGAGAGAATTTTTGGGAGAACTGCACGGCTAGAGCATTGGGATCAAGAGCGAGAGATAGAGAAAGAGCAAAAGCACGCGTGTGAGTGTTAATCAAGACAGTCTATGCCATTTCTGCTTTTACCACCCACAGAAAAGGGTGGATGGGGTTCTTCAGTAGGTGGCGGCGAGCATCGTTGTCGTTAAGCTTTTGGAATGATGCGTGTGGCACGACAGCCTTATCTTCGCGGTGAGCTTGTCTGGCGATGCAGAAGTGTGCGTTGACATTGTCCTGCGAGGACTGGGAATGCGTGTTTATGAGTATGTGTAGGAGCCCGCGTGATTTTCCTCTGTAAGAGCTTGTCCGTGATAAGCGAGCGAATGCAAGAGAGAGAGAACCGCACCGCATCATCCTGAGTGTGAGGCGTAAATTGTAAGGAAGGAAAGTTGGTGCTCCCCATATTCTCAAGTCGTCAGTCGTTAGCCAAAAGTCGGACGAGATTGCTGCAAAATTAAAAACATCTTCGGTCACACGCGCGCATATAAAAAAAAAAGAATAAAAACAAAAATAATTCCGACTTTATAGACTTTTACACAGATGTGTATATATTTTAGTGTGTATAGCTATAGTTAGATACAAAGTGACCAAAAGGCAAGAGCAAGGAGCAGAAGCGCAGAGAAGCACAAGAGAAAATCGGACTATCGTCTCAAGTTACCCCTCTTATATATTATTATATATTCTTTAACTTGAAAAATCAGCAACGGAAAAACCACCCCTTCGAGAAATTTTCTCTATATAAAATTTAGTGTAATTTTCTTCTCTTAATAAATATTTACCCATACACCCGGCGTGCTATCCAGCAAGCATCAGCAGTAGCAGTAAAGCCGAGAGTACTCCTGCCCACTCCCCCGGTTCGCACTGTGCTGTACGGGTCCTTTTAGTTTCCTACAATCGTTTCCCTCGTGTTGTTTGGTCGGTTAGATACCAAGGAGTTATCCTTACGTATTATCATAGCTTCAGAGAAAGTCGTGCGCCACATCTAACTCGACTCTCTTACGGTTCGGACCTAAAAAGCGTATATTTCTTAGATCCTTGTACAAGAACGTCAAAATCTACCAAAAAAATAAAACACCGAAACCAAACCGGATTCGAGTATCGTGATTGATTCGACTAGTATCGGATCGAACAGTTTCGTGATAAAGAAAAACCATCACAGCCAGCAAATCGTGTTGATTTCGGAAGCTCAAAAATTCTAAGACCAACAGCTCAATCTGCACTCAGCCTCACATCAGTACATTTGCGAGAAAAGTATCAATACCGTGTTTAAAAATCGATCGCTGATAAACGAGAATCTTTTATCGAGGATTAAGTGGTGAAAACGTAGTGTTGCGCGCAAAATAAAAACAAATCATGGCCAGCAGCCAAGACACAATGTTGGCCATGAGTCTGCTGAATCAAAAGGATAACACCACGTCCGGCCCGCGAAAGTCCAGCAATTCGGCCGAGCCTCGAGAATCAGTGTTCCAATTAAGCGAAATGGTGTTCTTGCTTTGAACATATTCCTTGGTTGACTTTTAGTTCTACAAACAACATAATAATACGAACCAAATAATAAACGACTATATCTAGTGTGTGTGAAATGTTCTCCAGGAAAACAAGTAAATATATCATAGACCATCTTGTTTCATTAACCATCGACGAACCTAAAGCTAACAGTTTGACTCTGTAGAAGATGCTAACAGAGAAATCGAAAACCAGGCGTCAATATGAAAAAGACACGCAAACTGGTCAATTTGCTGCAAAATGTCATCCGAAAGAAATGAGTGAAAAATTATGTGAAACCACAAAATGGTCAGACAACTACAATGACGATTGATGGCCTGCGATGCCGAATCGTTCATTGGACTTTAGAAGCTAAATAGTTAAACCAATAAAAGAAACTACAATGAACCTAATGATCAAGCAGTTAAAAAGTTACTCCCAGAAAAATACAGTCGCAAAATGCACTGGCAAACAGTTGCACTGACACCCCTAATGTTTAGTTTTTCGCATTTTTTACTACTGCAAAAAATTCCCACGACCAACAGAAAACATCAGTGAGAGTGAAGATATTCGAAAAAGTTAAGGAAGAGGAAAAACAGCAAACAGTCTGAGTGAAGTATTTTAAGTTTGAGCTAACCAAACAACTACTGAGGAAGACAGATTAATAATCAACAAAGAAAAGGTTCAGAAAAACCACCAAGAAATCGTTCTTATATTAAGTGCAATAAATTATTTAAAAAAAGAAACACTACCTAGTGAAAATTCAGCGAAAATAAAACGTGAACACAAACTGAAATGTGTCAGTGCAAACCAAATGTAGACTAAGTCCCAAAAACGCTAAAACTAAGGGAACTACCCGCGTGGAAACGACGAACTTCGCCATCGCGCTTGATGACGAATTCATTCCAAGTTTCTGAAAACCAACAAAACCGAGAAGACAAATGTGAACGACCCAAGTGAAAGTGTGTGTGCGCATCCTGAAAAAAGAAGAAGAAGAACAAGAAGAAGAAGAGAAAAAAGAACAAAACGTGGAATACTCGCCCCCACAAAAAAATAAACCAAAATTCAAAAGAATATGTGAAAACAATGCGAAAGAAAATCACAAACAGAAAGTGAAACTTAACGCTGTCCGGAAGTGAAAGTGACTAATAAGCCGAAGAAGACAGCAACACTGAAAACAAACAATTGCATAAACGGTGTATAGCTATCAAGCCGAAAACAAAGAACAAATTTTTAAACCACTCCCGGTACGTGTGTCACATGTGTGGAATAGCAAAAATACCAACCATCTAGCGTAACAGATTTTTTTTTCACTACACTTCAACCAATCTCCCATCTTGCAGCTCCCATGTTCGCATGGCGAGTCCTTTTCACAATCCCAGATAGAAGAGCAAAAAAATAACGCAAAATACTACCAGCTCGACTTGTGTACGGCTAGATTCTAGCTGCAATTACAATCGCGTGTTTGTGACTTCATTCCACTTTTCCCCACATTTTCCATCTGTTTATCGTTTTACCCATTATCGCCACGGTCGCATTAAATGCGTCGCCCAGAGTTCCCTGGACAATAGTTGAAGTTCGCGTTTTTGATTTGCACTCAAATCCAACTCACAAATATCTGTGTGCTGAATTACCTTCGATCACACCATCCTCGTCAGAGATTCCATAACTCCTTATTTTAATTAATGCCACGTGGTAATTAAGCATTTTTCCTACCATTTGTAACACTTTCGTCTCTACGTAACGGCTGCCAGCTGTAAGACATCGCATAACCGTCGTCGTCTGCGACTTCGTTCATGTTGCTTTCTTTTATGTTTTCGTAAACGTCAACGTCGGTGTGACGGTGGCTGTCGGCAGTGCTATCGTCGTTCGTAACGGATGAGGCAAAGTACCGTGCCGAGCGGAAGCAGAACAAGAAAATCGGCGCGGATTAGACGCAGGTGGCCACTGCGACAGCGGAAGCGGAGGAGAAAAAACTGTGTGTTTGATGATCGGTCGGTGCACTAACAGAAAGCAAAACATAAAAAAATAGCCGAAACAAACATGTGAATCAAGTTGTACCGAGAATACAGAAAGAGAGAGAGAGAGAGAGAAAGAAAAATAAAAAACAATCGAGAAGAATTATCAAACAAGAACAGTCTGTGTGTGTGGACGGTTTGAATATGGTGATGTATCATTCAAGAAAAACAACAAAACATTATCAACTATTAAAATCTAAGCAATTAGTTTCACTGTAGTAAATGAACATTGTTTTCCTTTTGAGGGCAGCTATTTAATATGAGCTGACAAATGTAGAGGTTTTCAAGGGCGAAAAGGACTGAAAAGTGCAGGGCCCAGTAGTTGGAAGCTGGCTGTGCTGGATCGGATACGGATCGTTTTGTTTTGTTGACTTCTGTTGCGTATTTTATTGTTTAATAAACTATCATTTCATACTGTTCCCTTCTATGTTTCTTTTTGCTTAATATCACATATTTACGTGTTTATTTTGTGTTATTTTACCTCATTATAGATTTCGCTTTTTAAGTTCCTCTTATTATTGACAACTTTGAATTACTGACTCAAGTATACCATACTAAGCAACCAAAATGTCGGATCCAAGATATTGGTTAAATAACTGCTAGAAGGTAGCTCCCAGCAAGTCCAAAGGCCTGAAGTGAAATTCATCTTTAGGGCGTTTGACTTTCCGTCCACCTAACAATTGAACCGATGAGAACGTTTGGTTTCCAGCTATTTTCGTAACGTTTTCGTATTTATTCAAAAAAGGCCATTTAGTTTCCGTGGGATATCCAAATAGCTTAAGTCGATTTTGGCAGCAAATTCGATGAGTATGATATTTACATATGGCAACAAAACACCCTTTTTCAAATATTGGAACGCGTCAATTATCGAAAAAGACATGTTTCATTGAAGTAATTGAAACTAGTTTTTGTTTTCTTGCAGCAGACAGATATAATTAATTTTCATAAAATATGAACCTAAAACATTTTTATAAACATTTACTTTAGGTTTATAGAAGTTTTATGTGTTTAATTGAAAATATACGTTTTATATTTTCTGAACTGTAACTTAAAATACCTGTTTTAACAAAGGCAAAATAATATTTTAAAAATTTTTGACAAATTGAAATACATTTTTTCAGGTTTTTTTTTTATTTTAAATAGCGTAAGAATGCCTAGCATGACTTACATGTTTCAAGTTTAAACGTGTAGGTATACTCTCAAGTAACATTGAAAGGTTATTATACTCTTATGATGGTTTTCATGACCAAAATTGGTCATAAATGCCGTTATAAGAGTACCATAAAACTCAAATTGTTACTTGGGCTATTAAATTATGATTTTCATTTCTTTTTACGTATTATTTCTTCACCAATTGGATATTAAAATTGTTAAACTTTTCTCCTATAGACAGAAACGTTTAATCAAAATTAAATTTTCAATTTCGGAAGGATAGAGAGACTTTCACGAGAAATTTAAGCTGCATTCATCAGGAACTATATTGTGTTACATGAAAATGTTGCTCGACACGCAGGGATTGTACTTTAATTTTCCTCATAGAACTATACCGCTTCAGCCAAGCAAAGAATTTTTAAATTTTTTTTTTGAGATACTTGTTGTAGAGTTAGCAAACATTTACAATATTTCTGAGTTGAGCATTGCTCTAGCTTTTTCGTTTAAAGGCTACAATGAGCGTTCATAACGACCAATGACACAAAATCTTTTGGAAAAAGTAATGTGACAAGCAAGTGACGATAAATAAATTAAAGTTCAATTCCAGGTCTCATTTGTGGAATCTTTTCAGATACTGAAACTGTTTAATTTAATATAAATTTCAAACTTCATTCAAATATAGATTCTCTTAAAATTCAACGTGGCATTTTTACTTGGAATCGAATTTTCTAAAGTGTATAAACTGTGTACAGTAATTGGGACTAGCTACAAAAGACTATAAACTTGAATTTTTGCAGAAGGCTTCAAATCTCTAGAACTTTTCCTTACAAAGTTATCGCTTTTAGTTCATGATGTTAAGGAAAAATAAAACTTAAATAAGCTATAGCTTTGTAAGGATAGGTCTATACCTGAAGGTGATACCTAGAGGATAGGTCTTAGAGATTTGCAACCTTCTGCAAACACATATGTTTTGAATCCTTCAATAATCGCCTAGAGCCATATATTCTTGTAAAATGCAACCAACATATGCTAAGTGTGAAGAACCTTTTAAAGAATTTCCAAAGAAAATGCTCTATAGCTCTACACACGATAGAGGTAGAAATGTCATTTCTTTAGCAAATTTGTTTGTCTATATATTTTCTATAACTTTGCCGAAGAAAATATGTATCTATCCACTAACACAAAAAAGTGCACGTGTATAGAGCTAATTGCGAATGCGAAACACACCAAACGAATGCTTGCCGTACACTCATTTGGGTAGTTGGGGACAAACGGCACCTATATAAGTTTTTAGTACACGACCTAAGCTTTAAGGTGAAGTGCTGATTTCATAAATCCACTTGCCCTATTTTATCCCATAGCATCCCATCCCAATATACGATAATTTAGCAAGTAAAGATCCAGGAGATTTGCGGTCTTCTGCAAAAACGTTTAGAGTGCTCAATAATTGCCTAGTACTATATATTCTTGCAAAACGCAATTAACAAAAGCTAAGTATCAGCAACTAATTTTTAAAGAAGTTTCAAAGAATATGCTATCCTTTCAGCGATAAGGATAGAAATTTTTATTCTTCAGCAAAGTTGCTTGTTTTTACATTATTTACAATTTTGTTGAAGAAACTATGTCTATATTTCCTAACACAAAAATTTTATTTTTTATTTTTATTATAGCAAGCGATGACTAACTTTTGACACTTTTATATTAAGGGGGATATTCATACGAACAAAAGTGTTCGTAGACCATAAATGGCTGTGTTTCGTTTATAAACCTCAAAAGTTATAATCAACAAAACAAAAAAAAAGTTTGTTGAAATACGTTGTGTAGTTTCTGAGAAAAAGGTACATAAAGTTTGAAAATCGTGGTTTTCCAGGAGCGTTGTTTTACTCTGCTGAAGTTGTTCCACGCCGCACTGGAATGCTTATGTGTATGATCGTTTTTCAGCCACTTCCCGGTGGTCGAATCATTACAAAATTAGTATTAAAATAAGCGGAAAAGACTGCAAAATCAAAATCTGAAATAAAAAAATAATGATTTTTTCAAAAGTTTTAGTCGTTTATGTCCCCTTAAGCTCATGTTAATCTAAATTCAAGTCCAATTTAAAATCCTGCTCCAGTCCAATTTCAAGTTCAGTTCCATGTCCGATTCCAAGTTCAATTGCAATTTAGGTTTAATTTCAATTTCAAGTGAAATAATGCCCAATTTCAAGCTAGGTACAAGTCTAGTTGTAGTAAAAACAAAATTTCTCACTTATCTATGTTAACCTGCCTGAAAAACAATCACTAATCACATTTTATTTGTGGTACAGTTACATTTTATTTGTGGTACAGTTACTCTGTTATACTTAATTTTCATGACTTCTGCCTAATTTTGATAAAAAAAACAAA
Source organism: Sabethes cyaneus (assembly GCF_943734655.1). NCBI lineage: Eukaryota > Metazoa > Arthropoda > Insecta > Diptera > Culicidae > Sabethes > Sabethes cyaneus. The sequence continues at coordinate 63,716,029 of NC_071353.1, forward strand.
TTTTTCCTATATCTCTCCATAGCATATTACTACCATTCATCCGGGAGCCCGGAAAAGTGATTTGATACCGTACGAGAGCCAGGAGCTGAATATATTTACGACATTTCAATACGAAAGAAATTAAATTTCGCAACATGAAAGCAATAAATAAAAACAATGTTTGCCAATTATTTATTGGTTCAGGTGTCAAACGTTATATTGTGATTAGCGATAAACACAAAAGAAACTGAGATGCATGAGAGAATAATGTTATTGCGTTGAGTAAATTTATTGTCGTGCAAAATGGGGCTGTTTCCGAAATGTACAATATGCGTTACAAAGTAACGACATCTGTTGTATTCAACACGGAAATATTGATAGTTTCAAGTATACTCTCACGCATGGCGCATGATAAAACACTAGCGCCAACTTCTGTTATTTATTATAAGCAACTAGAGGCGATGTCCTATTTAAGCTCAGTTTTAAGTCTAATAGCCTCCCAATTGGCTTCGAGGTATAACGCTGGCCTAATAAGTCAGTCGTCGTATGTTCGAATCTCGGCTGGGAGAGGCTGTTAGAGTCAATAGAATCGTAGGAACTGGCCCTGCAATTGTCCTGCACTCTAACAGCTGGCTGCGAAGTCTGTCGTATAAAAACAGGAAGTCAAGTTTCGATAACGAAATGTAGCGCCTAGGCTTTGCTTTGCTTTTAAGTCTAATTCAGGGTCCAATTTAAATCAAATTTCAAGTAAAATTTCTAGCTCATTTTCACATCCAATTTTAAGTTTAATTTTAGTTTTAGTTTAAGCCAACAACAAAATCCGGTTTAAAATCGAATTTTCAGTTCAAATTAAAACAAAGCTTAGAGGTTGAATTCGAGGTCAACTTCAAGTCCAATTTCAAACTGATTTCAAGTACACTTTCATGTTCGATTTGATGTTTGTTTTCTATTCCGATTTGAAATCCAATTTCAAGTCCATTTTCAAGTGTAATTTTAAATCCAATTTCAAATTGAATTGAAGTCCAATTTTAGTTAAAGTCCGATTTTATGCTGAATTTCAAATAAACTTTCGTAATTTTATGTCCAATTTCTAGTCCGATTTGACATTCAATTGAAAGTCCATTTTGAAAGTGTAATTTTAAGTCCAATTTTAAATTAAATTGTCCAATTTTGAAATTTTCAACTTTCCAAGAGTCCGATTTTATACTGAATTTTAAATAAACTTTCGCAATTTCATGTTCAATTTCAAGTCCGGTTAGTAGTCCAATTTCTAGTAGGTATAATTTGATTCCATCCTTCAATTTTTATCTGTGTCTTTTGACTTTTAAATTACGAGCAATATGTCAAACAATCGAAATCACGGCGACATGCAAATTTCCTTAACGATTAGCTAGCCAATAACGCCAGCCACCGCACATAGGAGTATTTGAGCCGAAAAGTTGGCCAAAAGTATTGTTATTCTTTTTTATTAGAGTAAACAAACGCTAATGAGTGCAAAATAGTATCATTAGTTCGATGAAGTATTTTTTTTTATAGAATTATGTTTGGGTCTACCTAGTAGTGTAGTACGACTTTTCTGCTATTGCTTTTATTGATAGTTGAAAAATTGTGTGAATAAAGGGAGAGAGACATGAGAGAGAGGTAAGAGAGGTGTGGGTGTGTGAGAGATATGTGAGGATAGAGAGAGAAAGAAAGAGAGAGAGAGAGAGAGAGAGAGAGAGAGAGAGAGAGGTGAGATTTTAAAAACACTTAGAAATGTGGAAGGCAACATCCTTACCTACAATCCTACATGAGCGAAAATATGTGGCCCATTTTTACTCAAAGTTTGACAGCTCTATGCAAGATGTAAACAAAACAATGGTTTCAAAATTAATGTTACTTTGTGTGATATGTCCATGTCCCACCGAGTTTTAATTGGAGAGGGTTGAACGAGTTTTAATTTTCGTCATTTTGGCCAGCTTTTTGGTCCGAATACTCCTCTGTGCACCGTTTACTGCAAAACAGATTCATTCGAATGCAATTGCTCATGCTCATCTTGATTATTAGTCTTCGACTGTTGACTTTGACCTGTTGATGCTTGATTTTTGCCGTTTTCAGTCAGAATTTTCGAATTTTGTCTTTAAACTCCAATTTTAACTCCGTCTTTAAGTTCCATTTTAAATCTAATTTTTAGTCCTATTCCAAGTCCAATTCCATGTCCCAGTTGAAGTCTTATTTCATGCCCTATTTTAAGTGCAAATTCCAGTCCCATTTATGCTTAAATTCTAAGTCCAATTTGAAATAAAGCTTCAAGTTAAAGTTCAAATTCAAGTTGAAATTCATGTCCAATTACATGTCCATTTTCAAGTTTACTTTCAAGTTCACTGATCCCAGCCTAGGCTGGCACTTTTGCTCCACCTTCCTCAAAAATATTTGATGCCAAAAAAAACACGAGATTGTAGGTCGGAAGTTCGGAAAATTGCGTAAAAATCCGCCGTCCTGCTTGATTGCTTAACGTTTCAAGACCAAAGTATGCTTTTTAAAGTACTGTCCAAGCTTTTGTTTTTGTGTGGGGGGCATACCAGTGTTTTCAAGTTTTCAAACTTTATAAAAGCTGCACTGATTTGCAGAATTCAAAGCTTACTTTTTTAATCATTTTTGGATATTACGGTTTGAAATTTCACCTTAGAAATGGTGCCAGCATATTGTCCATCTTTCTTCTTGCTTTCCAACTCTCAGCTCAGGGTTACACGATCCTAATAGTTATCTAGGTCCTCTACTATATCGTTCAAGATCTTGCTGATGGCGGGTTATCATTTTATGCACAAATCTCAATTATTTTGATACTTATGAATGGATTTGTGAAGATTTTTTTTAGATAATTATTATGAGGGTTTATATTTATGGTTATAAATTGTATACAGTAAAACGTGGTAACATTGATCAGTTCAGGAAAGTTGGCGGAAGTTATTTATTTCAATTATTTTGAGAATGGTATAACTGATCAATGTTACCCCGATAATCAATGTAACCCCGTTTTACGGTATTATTAATTTCTGTAAAAAAATACACCCTAAAAAATCGACACGTCGCTTCCACGTGAAAAATCATGCAATTTCTGTACATCAACTTATATGAACTTAATGTACTAGTTAATGGGAAAGTTGATCAAATTTACCGGGATCACACGTAAACTGGTTGGTATAAGTGCGAGTTACCAATAATTCACGTGAATGTTACATGAAAAGTGTGATGGATGAGAATTACCTATGCTTTCACGCAAATTTGACGTGCCAATTTTTTTGAGTGTAGGTATCTTTAGTCTAGTGGCGCGTTGCAAACTTGGCCATAGTAATGTATTTTCACTATCCCAAAAGCGGTTTTATAAAATCGCTAATAAAACTGTGAGCTCCTATAAAATTTCCTGATGACCGCTGTAAAACTGTCTTCCGATCAGGTGGCCAACTCTTCAGAAGGTTTTTATAACCTCTTTTAGTATCAGGCTATAAACTCAAGCAGCCATATCACGCTCTGCTGGAAGCAGCAATAAAACCATGACAGCCACCGCCATAATTAAATAAAGTTTTTCGCTTTTCGCTCTGGTAGAAAGATAAACAATTTGCGCAGGGTATCGTCTGTCTTTTGCTTTGTTTAATAAAGTTTGTATTTTGCATCACAAATGCCACGAAGTGGCAGCTCCGTTTCGCCCACATGCAAAATAGTTTTCGAACCGCGACTTCTCGAGACTTCGTGTTTGATATATCAGGGAATGATTTGAGTGTCTTCTGGTGAGAGATCTAGGTCTTCTTCTTCGGCTCGGGTTTCCTTCTGTTTTTATTATGATTGCATGTTCTTCCAGAGGCTGGAATCTACTTTCCAATTTCTCCTACCAATTTTGCTTCAAACTTTTCAAAAACTGAAACACGAAGATTCTGTGTAGTTTCAACTAAGTCAGACCTCCGCTAGTTTGAACGATTCCTTATGTAACCTAAGTAACGAGATTAGTTTTTAATTTGAATAACTGGCAACCTTAAATGTGCTGAAATGGCCGCCCTGCTCTTTGCTATTATTTCGGTAGTATTTTAACGTAGAACTACGTTTCCGTTTACTATATTGGGGTGAACTGCAACTGCAATGCAACCATTTTTCAATGGATCTTAGAGATATTTGCATCATTCGGTCAGAAATTTTTCTATGCATTGATTGGTGTAGAGAATTTAACAGAAGTTTGTCGAATCACTATTGAAATAAGCCTAACTTACTGTCAACAATTAGCGGATCAACCAATCACATGCAACCACGCTTTTGCTTTCCACGCCCGCGACAGCAAGTTCATAAACTTGCGTATTGGACTACCTCGTTTTAAGAAAAAAGTGACAGTATTTCCCCATCCAACAAATCAGAGATTATTTGTTTCGATTAAACCCATGACCAAACTGACGTCCTGCACGTAAATAATTTTGTAAAAATGATACAACTGCCTTTCGATCGTTTTTATGCGATTATATCGTTTGAAATACCTACCTTACAACCGGTCATTTCGAAGTACTGAAATAATTTATTCGAAACTGGAGTCTTGTATGAACACAAGGTAGACGGAATATTCGTGCATAGTGAAGTCAATCGCACTCAAAGAATAGTGATGGTTTTATCCAAAAATAGGTTACGGATGTTTGATTTGCTACGTTGCATTAGTTATTGCGGAAAGCGGAAAGCTAATAAAACTCAATATCTTCAAAATGTGATAGCACCGCCAATCTCCAGATGATGTGCAAGTGCAACTGTGGTTTGATAATTCAACTCTTAGTGGAACTGCAAACTCTAAGAAATTGATAAAAATGATATGCAAATTGATAAAAGTATTCGGCAAAAATTCGAAGGCATTCACTACAATACAGTAAATCATAAAGTTGGGTTACGAACTGTTGAACGTTTGAAAAATGTTAAGTATTGTTGAATTGTATCGTTATTTGTAGTTCTACATCAGCTCCGCGTTCGTGCCCCTTGGCACAGAGCTTCATACTTTTAGGTCTAGTTTTAGGAGCTTATCTAATTAGTCTAGGGGAAATGTGTATAATGTGCCCCCCCTAAGAATAAATGGATATATCTCCGTTATATTTCCCCAAATTTACGTTACAACTACGTGTATATGTTGGTATTTAAGCTGACAACCAATTGCAATTGTTTATTTCATTTAGTATTGTGGAATAAACATGCTAGGAATTATTTAATAAAAGCACCTAAATGTTGTGTTTCTCGTCTGCGCGGGGTAAAATGCCCCACCTGCGATATAATATGCCCAATGCGGTAATTTGAGTATTTCTACCAGTGACAGACCAACTCTATTTTGTAAAAAGTAAAACTATTTCCTTTGTTTTGCAAAATATCGTTATTTTATGTAAAATAAACCTAGTTTCGGCCTTCTGGTGCACTTTTTCTTTTCTGCATGGGGCACATTATACTGCAGTTGTGGCGTTTTGTACTGGGTAGTTGAATTACCTAGAATTTGGACGTTGGTAATAAATTATTCCCACCACGGTTGCTCTACAATACTAATTGAATTAAATAATGGCAATTGGCTTCAATTTAGATCTGTTTACCTATGTTTATAGCCACATTTGCAAGGGGGGCAAATTGCACCACTGCAAGTGGGGCATATTGGCCTGCTTTTACTTATTTGAAAAAATATTAAATGCTAAAGCAAATCAAGCGTTTCATACCGTTATTTTTAGCAGGGATGTCTTTTTGAAGTTCACTTTGCGCAATCGAATTATTTACATTATTTACAACCGGTTATTTACAGATTTTGACAAGAAAATAGCTTATGGAAATGACGCCAAAAGTTACATCGGAAGCTGCTCAAAAACAAATTTATTTTTGTTTTGTTTTTACAGCATGTGACAACTGTCATACTTACCTAGTAGGCTAGTTCCATCAAATATTATGGTTTCTGGGTGGTTTTGCATTTTGATTTCGCTTGTTTAGCGAAAAACGAAGGGGGGGCACGTTATACACAATTCCCCTAATTGATTAGTGAGCTGTATACTTTCAAAGCGAAATTATACCGTGGACCCCTGTTCGTTTGACTGTTTTTAATCTGAATACAGCCTGAATTCGTTAATTGGGCCACGACTGCACTCCAGCTGATTCGCTAATTGGGCCGACTGACAGTTGTTAGAAATTTCTAAACTCGAAAATTCCATACAATTTTGAACCGCCCAATTAACGAACCACCAATTAACGAAACTTTGCTGTACTTTTTAATTTGAACCCCGTTGGTTTGCACGACGTGCAAATTAAAAATGGTTCAAATGTCATTCTCAATATGACATCATTTGCTTATGCACACAATGCACATAAACACGATTTGTTTGCACTGACCAAGCGTGTTTAATCTGTTTCACATTTCGTTTTCCCAACGATTATAATAGAAATCCGATCGGAGAATGAAATATTCGCTGCTTGCAACTGCCAACTAAATCAAACCATCAAAACAATAACAAAGAACAGGGCAGCCAGTTCATACGTGTTTCAGCATATTTAGGATGGTCAGTTGTTCAAATTAAAAAGTAACCCCGTTAGTTTGCATGGGGAATCGTTCAAACGAACGGGGGTCCACTGTATGTAGGTACGTTGTATTAGTTGTTCTAGGGCTAGCGTGATTTATGTATTTTCGACAGGCGTTACGCGTACTCTATTTTGGACCTTTACGACATTATCAAATGGAAATGTCCAAAATAGAGTAGCGCGTTTCCAAAATACATAAATCACTCTACGTGTTGAGTTCAACGCCTACCTGTCAAAAGTTGATACGTTTTGTTCACGGGCTTATGCGTCTTAGTCGTCTTAGCCTATAGTTACTATATATATAGTTCGGCGGATACAAAAATCGGGAGCCAAATAAACGTCAAAAGCGGAGCCAAACGTTTTTCAAAATTCGAATTGTGGGACAAATGTTAATAAACACACTTTATTTTCATAGAACTAGTCATTTTCAACACCCACTAGCGATTATTTTCCGTAAAAACCTGCACATTTCTCCATAATTTCAAAAATCAGAGTTGCCAATTCGCCTGGTTTTCTATCCGCCGAACTATATATATAGTAACTATATCTTAGCCCACATCATTATTTTGTCTCTTGCTAAAAACCGTCAAAAAGACAAAAATACCCGTTTTTTAACGAAATTTCACCACGAATATGTTTAGAAAAGATTCCAAAATCTTTTAAATGTAAAGAAACCTGTAATAAGCACACCTATGATATTTTGCTGAAGTGGTGCGTTCTCTACCACTTTCCTCTACCATTGCACATCTTCATATGCGTCATTCTTATATGAGCTATGTGCCTAGTGGCAGGGGTTTTATTGAGCAATAATTTCTGTTGTACTCATTCGTAAAACTGACTAGAATTCACACCGAGTATAAAAATTGAGTACATTAAAATGCCTCTCACTCAAAATGTGAAAAACCGCAGTGCATGTTAAAGAGCATGTTGAATACCCTGAAATAATGTTATATTTACGAATAAAATGTATAGGTACATACCACAGTTACGTACAACATCATTTGCGTTACCCTTGTTTAATTTTCCAATTAGAATTATATCCCAACATCCGATCCAGTACAATGCAAACCGCCAGCATGTAGGCAAAGCGCAATGCATTTAGCAAAGTGAAAATTTCTATCGTTGCGCTAGCATCCGCAGGAGCGCTCCGTCGACGTACCTTTCACCCCTTTTTCGGCCTGTTAGAACTGCTGCTTTTCTGCTGTTATGCAAAAGTAGCGGACAACCAGAACAAAAAACTGATTCCAAGCATCCCTTCCACGAAGACATAGAGCACCTGACTTATAATAGAACGAAATGAGGAGAGAAGAAAAATTATTTTTAATGCACAAAATAAGATTTTGTACATCGCTTGTATTTACCACAATTTCTAACTGTTTCTCGATCGTTACAGATACTCCCACTAACTGCACTGATTCGAGATTTACCCGAAGATTGCCATAAAATCCAGGTAAGTACTGTTTCAAGATGTATGATGTTAAAAAAATAATAACGCGGTATTAGCGCCTCAACAACAGACCAAAATAATAAAATTATTTCCACGTTTCAGGAAACTGTTTCGTGTTGAAATAATGCAATAGACATAAAAAACACGTTTTCTTATTGCGTGATATGACGGACTTCTTCTGATTCGTCAACGTCTGCGAGTGGCAGTAGCACGAAAACTATGCGCTTAAAATTATTTTCTCAAGCTTGAGGCACTTCAATTTAAAATCAAAATTGCTGACACTTGATTGATTTGTTTTTGTAGTCTAAGCTGGAGAAGGTGGTATCTTAAATATATTAAATACTCACTCAAACCCAATACGTAGGAACCGAAAATTCGTGGAAATTGACGACAGCTCGTCAACGCGTCTTTAGGTTTGCAGGCGTCTGCCACGATTAAAGGTGTTTCTATCGCGCACGATGCAGCAAGGTAAGTTCGAGGTGGCTGCGCTATCACCGCATTCTTCCGGCGGGCGGAAATACTCGGTTTCCGGGGTGGCCAACATAATAACCCACCCCATGTTCCTGTTGCCCCCATTGAATCGCTGTACACTGGGATCCATTTGGTATCACCTTTTGGGTAGCTTTTTTTTGTCACTGTGAATCAGTTTTTAATTGTATTATCTGATACAAAACAAAAATATGACCTACTTAGCTAACAGTCAAAGCTACCCTTGTAGGTTACAGAAACTAGCCAGACAATCTGCAGGTTTATAACATTTACGTTTTGGCCGTTTCTCACCATACTCCCACAATGCACTTTTCGTCGTAAGCAAATTCATGTGGGTAATTCCAAAAAAGAAAGCGTCAAAGTTTGCACAATTTTCATTTTTACCCTCCTTTTCAGACGGGCAAACTAAAGAAATTGGTTCCGGTTTGGATCGATAGTTGTCTCACCGTTTCCGCACTTCGTATGCCAAACAAGGCCGGTCATAATTTGCTGCTAGCGAGAGTTTTATTGGTTTGGGGAATTCCTTTGAGTGTCGATTTTTTCCACCCGTGCTTTCGCGTTCCGTGAAGCTTCGTGCAAGAAATGCAGTTCAAAACAGACAAATAAAGTACCCAGTGTATATTGCAGGTAGAGTGTATGCCGATGTCAAAAGTAGCTGATTTGGTGGTGCATGGTGGCTACATAGAAATCGTGTTGATGCAAACTCTGTCGGCAGGGCAAAAAAAAAGAATTGCTGCTGCTACATTGAATGCAATCCGAAATGAAAGCGATGACCTACGAAATTTACACATTTCAACATGTACCTATACCTTTTGAATCAACTAGAATTTGCAGTCGGTGTTGGTGGTTGTTGTTGGAAGGGCATTTTCAGAAATATTATAACTTGCTTAAGAAAATACTCAATATTTTAAATACAGTAATACCAGAAGCAACTTCGATTCAAAGCAACTTTGAATAGTCAACATTCAATAAAAACACAGGGTTACATCGATAAAAACTACTACTAAGACTACTAAGAAAATTTAACACACAAAATTGCATCGAACTGAATGTTGTGATCCTAAAACGTAGAACAAATTTGTGAGTATTTAGAGCACATAAGCGGACTAACTTCTCCTTTATTGTAAACCCAGCGAAAGAGAAAAGATACTAATCACTGGGTATTTACGTTTTCCAAACTCGCTGTTTACAGGCCAATAGTATCAGGGAAACAGGTCTCAGTTGATGTTTTTCGAATCATTGTTAATAAAGATCATATCGAATCGCCAATATCTGCGATCCGAAGGGTTTGAGAGGTGAAGTCGTGTTCGAATCTGGTTATAATTGACAGCCAATATAGCTTGGTTCGATCATCGGATCCCTAAAGAAACTTGGCTGGAGAGGAACCGTCACATACTTCCCAACAAAGAATTTTGTTGGTTAGTAGCTTATTCAACCTCTAAACATCCGGCTAATTACCGGGCAACTAGCGCTTAGTAAGCTGTTATTCAACAAAAATGTTTGTTGGGTTAATAAACGTTGCGTGAATGTCCCTTCCTTTGTTCCATTACTTTTTCCTACCGTTTCCATCGTCGATTGTACAAAACTCGTTATAAAAAATTGAAAAAAAAAAATGATTTTCGAATTTGAACCGAACCAATGGGTATTGATGATTTTTTAACACGTTTCTGAGGATAAGTTTGTATGATTAAATCTAATTACCTCGGCTAGGGCTGGAAAGTACACCAGAAAATTTTTGTAAAGCCATATATAGTTACTATCGTAAATACGGGTTTTATGTATACGGACTATAGACATACGGACGTTAAGCATAATCGACGTTAGGTGTAATAGACGATAGGCAAAATGGATGATAGATATACTAAATTATAGGCCCCATGGACGATAGGCATAATGGAAGTTGGATAAAAAAGCAAACCCTAGGTGCTACATTCCGTAATGGAAACTTGGCCTTCTGTTTTTATACGGCAGACTTCGCAGCCAGGCGTTAGAGTACAGGACAATTGCGGAGCTAGTGCTACGATCCAATTGACTCTAACAGCCTCTCCCAGTCGAGATTCGAGCATACGACGACTGGCTTGTTAGACCAGCATCGTGTCTCGAGGCCAACTGGAAGATTAATAAATATAAGGTATAATTGACAAAAATTCGCTTAGCAGCGAGTAGACACTTGAGCCAATCTTCGCTTCGTCACATTACAACTGAATAGGAAGTCTCATGTAAGTTTGTTTGTTTTCCTAGGTCTACCGACTCTAGTAACTAGAGATAGAGATACTTGGTGCAAAACATGCCGTCCATGTTTCCACCCGGTTATAATAACTTCGCGGATCCCATAGCTTAAATAAAAGATTGCGGTACACAAAACACAACTTCTAGAGCATTGCTTCAATAACCCTCCCATACCTAATTTTCCGCTCTTTCCTCGTTCTGCCTGGAACTCTATCGACATCTTTGTTTCATTACTTTCTTCTATCGTCCCTTACGTTAACTGTAGAAAAACTACCGTTATAAAAATTTAGTCACTTGTGCCTACCATACATTATGTGCTAAACATTATGCTTATCGTCCATTGCGCTTAACGTCTATTATGTGTAATGAATTTATGCCTAACGGACATGCCCGTAGGCGTGACGTCCTTATGCTTGTCGTCTGTATGTCTAATGGTATATATATCCGTATTAAACAATGCTTCGCTTTTTTTTGCCTTCATAACTAACATACACAACGTTTAATAAATATTGTCCTGGATATAATTATTCAACACATATAAAGATTTTAACGTACTATTTGTATCTGTGATTTGTTTATTTCACTTCTTTACAACGTTTGTATTCGTTTACATTTACAGAATACCTACCTCTCGTTTTTAACATTTTTCATTAGCAATGTGAAGAATCAGTGGATAAAGAGCTCGTTGCAAAAACATTGTGTACCTAAGCGCTGAAAAGTAGTTTCTGTTTTAACATTCGATCACTGAAGGCGAAAGTTTCTAAGTCTGCTCGCTGTTACATGGTTAAGGGTGTTTCTATCAAAATTTGGCCAAAAAAAGAAATACGTGTAAATCGATCCATTTTCTATTGGAAATAACCGTCCAGTTAGCTTCGAGGTACGATGCTAGTCTAACAAGCCAGTCGTCGTATGTTCGAGTCTCGGCTAGGCGGTGCTAGAAATACTCACAGTAAGAGATACGCGGAAACTACAGCCAACGATTTGGCATCAGTGTACAAAAACTGCCTGCACTTGCTGCGGAGCAAAATGCTGTAGCAGTGTGACTTGATTGTTTTCAACACGATCCGCTTCTGTTTTGTTTACATCAATTTTGCACAATAGAGCGATATATCTTTCAACTTAACCAGTGTAAATGCATTGCAAAGCTTTATACACACTGTGTCCGAGTATAATATTCAAGGTGCGTGACAATAACTTAAGTAGATTTCATAACTATTTCTATACTTGTTAATCAAACATTTAAGCAAACAGTGTGCGTGTTCGATTGGCTCCCTTTTGACAATTCTCGGTGCTCGATTGGCTCCCGAGATGGCTGCTTCCGCGTATCTCTCACGACTGAGTATTTCTAGGCGGTGCTTGCTAGATAGAGTCAGTAGGATCCTTACACTGGCCCCGTAATTTTCCTGTACTCTAACAGGCGACTGCGAAGTCTGTCGATAAAGAAGGGCAATGTCTAATGACGGTTTATGCCCACGACTTTGCTTTTTTTCTATTGAAAACATAATTATTTTTTTGTTTATAGCTCAATCAGAAAATATACAGAAAAAAATATTCAGCCAAGTTTCCAGTTATTCGAACCCTAATTGCCGAGCCCTTTTTTTTACTGCTGGAAAATGTCGCCTTTCAAACCAGAGGTACAGGTTGGCAGTCTATCTGTATAGGCTATAGATATTTCTTAGCGTACTTCAGTAGTTTTATATGCTTGAAAATGTCTGCCACCGGTTTTCTTCCGGTCGCCATATAAAACTCTTGCTTAGGAGGCCTTTAGATATCTGTCATGATGGGCGACAAATAATTTACTTATCGCGTAGGTGCTAACAAAATTGGTTAAAAATTTCGAACTTCCGAATCCGGTTACCGAGAGATTTTTTTGCATTAAATTTTATAGGTTAGCGTGCCCTAACATGTGCTCACCAGCAAACGTAAAATTTCATTTGACATTAGATAAAACATGGATTTTAGTTTGAACTCAGACTTCAACTAAAACTTAACTGGAAATTAGACATGAAATAGAACATGAGTTGGAGTTGAAATTGGTATCAAATTAAAATTCAATTTAGACTTAAAATGGGACATGAAATTTGTTTTGAAATTGGAGTGGGAAGTGGACTCGTATTTTTACTTGAACTTGGACACAAATTTGGATCAATTTACTTTGCTTGGTTCTACTGTTCTGCTGGTGGCAACTTCTCGAAGGCTTTCGATAAGGTTCCGCATATGCTAGCAGCTGAGAAAACGGATCGTCTAGGCCTACCGGAGTGGATATACAATTGGTTACGCTCGTATCTAAGTGGTCGCACCGTTTGCATAAAAGTACAAGAAGCTAAATTATATTGTTCTCGTATACCATCTGAAGTTCCTCAAGGCAGTATTCTGGTACCATTTTTTGGTGCTTTTTGTAAATGATATTTGTGATATTCTTGACTCTGAAAAATTGTTTTTTTGCTGATGATCTGAAAATCTTTAGAACTATTACATCTTCTCTCGATTGGGATGTTCTTGAAACTGAATTTCAAATGGGGCTGGAAGTCTTACTTGAAGATGGACTTTAATTGGACTTGAGGTATCTATTTTTACGCAATACCAGAAATGACTACTCTGGTTTAGGCACGGCAGTGATTTTCAACATCTTCCTTGTAAGCCAACGTTTACCACGGTACCGCCTAAGCGGGCCCTGCTGCGCTTGGTCCCGCCCGCCAACACATGCTTCATTTTAGACGTAATTATCTTCAACCCAATCTTCTGTACTTCGCATTTTAGTCTACTGTACTGAACTTCCACCGCCTTAAATGTTCTGCCGGTAGCATCCACGTCGTCAGCAAAGCAGATAATTTGGCTGAATTTATTTGAAAATTTATTGAACAGGTGATGCGTGGGGACTCGGATTTCGCGGCACTTCTGGAGGATCTGCCGCAGGGTGAAGATTTGGTCAGTTGTAGACCGACCCTCCATGAAGCCGGCCTGATAACTTCCTACGAATCTATTGCCTATTGGCGATAGTCGATGGAAGATGACTTGGGAAAGCACTTTGTAGGTGGCATTCAGGATAGTGATTGCTCGGTAGAGACCCCGTCTTTCCACTCCTCCGGTAGTCGTTCCGTATCCCAAATCTTGACTCTTCTTGACTGATCTTGATCAATTGATGCAAACAGGTGGCTCATTTTAATAAGTTTTGCTCCAGTTCCATCCTTTCCTGCTGCTTTGTTGTTTTTCAGCCGCTGGATGGCTTCTTTAACTTCGCTTATCCATTGCTTGCAGCACCAATCAGGTCACTCCCTACACTACTGGTCTTCCGCCTGCAAGCCATTCAGGTGTTCATCGCAATGCTTAGTTAGTTGGTTTCGAGGTTTCGTATGTTCGAATCTCAGCTATGCGGTGCTGCTAGTTAGAGTCAGTAGGATTATTGCACTAGCCCCGTAACTGTTCTGTACTCTAGTAGCCGGCGGTGAAGTCTGTCGATAAAGAAGGGTCAAGTCGAAAGATGTTCCAGCCCAAGGCTTTGCTTTTTTTCGTAGTGCTGATTCCACCTTTCGATCACCGAACGGTCGTCAGTCAAAATACCTCTATATTTATCGCTGCACGTTTCGGCCCACGGCATAAACCCTTTGCAAGATTCGTTGAGTCTCTGATAGAACCTCTATGTGTCATGAAAGCGGTACAGCTGCTCGAGTTCTTCGCACTCCTTCTCCTTCTCTGGTGGCGCTTCTTCTCCTGGAAGAATCAGGTTTGCTGTCTTCGCTTCTGTATGTATCGTTTCACATTCTACGTTCTTCTCATTTAATATCTACAGCCACTCTTCGTACCATTCGTTACATCGATTCGGTGCCACACGACCTAAGACGTTCTTCGCTACGCTATTAAAGGTTATTTTCACGGCATCCCGATAGGCCTCAAGAGGGGTTTCATCTAGTTCACCGTCTTCCGGCGACGCGACAGATTTCGGATCCGGATGCTACAGTTGCGTTAGATTATGCCGACCACTAGGTAGTGATCCGAATCAATGTTAGCGCCCCGAAAGGTTCTGACGTCGATAATGTCTGAAAAGTGCCGACCATCTATCAGAACGTGGTCGATTTGTGATTCCGTCTGGTTGGGTGATCTCCAGGTGTTTCCATACATATGGTGTTTATATAACAGTGTTGCCAAAATAAACTAAAACTTTATTATTTCTATGTAAGGCCATTGCAAATCATTTTAAAAGTTTTTGTCACCCCCCCCCCCCCTTGGAAATTGGCTTGAAAAATCGGGGGGAAAAAAATAATTTGTAGGATATGAGTTAATTTTTTCTATGAAATCAATTGTCTGTGGGCTCTACAGCCTGCAAAACTTGAAAAATGAGTGTACGAGTTGAGTTAACGCTTCTAGCATGAAATAGAAATGGAAATTCAAATAGCGGAATTTCCGAAAACCGGCCAAAAAATTTTTTTTTCGTTTTTGTCTTTTTCTCGTAGATTTTTGCATGAAAATTAACAACGTATATTTTAAAAGCAAGAATAGATTTGGTTTTCACGTTTAAACTTAAAATAAAAATGCCTAAAATCCATATTTTTTTGCTCGATTAAAAAATTCTCTATGTTTTTTTGCCCACCCCCCTTCCCCCTTCAGTGGCCCAACACCGGAGGGACAAAAACTTTTTGAAATATTTGTAATGACCTAATTTGTGCTATCTTATATATAAAAATGGATTTCTGTCGGGATGTTCCTTATAGAATCAAAAACTACTGAACCAATCGGCGTGAAAATTTGCATGTAGGGGTTTTTGGGGCCAGGAAAGGTTTTAGTGATGGTTAGAGACCCCTCCCCTAGTAAAAAAGGGGGCTCCCATACAAATGAAACACAAATTTCTGCATAACTCGAGAACTAATCAAGCAAATAGAACAAAATTTAGCATGTGGGTGTTTTTGGTGACAAGAATTTATTCTATGGTAAATTGGGACCCCTCCCCTCTTTAGAAGGGGAATTATGACTCCTCTCCCCTTTAAGAGGGGGGCTTCCATACCAATGAAATACAAATTTCCTCATAACTCAAGAACTAATCAAGCAAATGGAACCAAATTTGGCATGTGAAGGTTTTCGAGGGCAAGAATATTTTCTATGGTGAATTAGGACCCCTACCCACTTTAAGAGGGGGGGCTCCTGTACAAATGAAAAACAAATTTCCTCATAACTCGAGAACTAATCAAGCAAATGGAACCAAATTTGACATGTGGATGTTTTGGAGACAACATTTTTTTTCTACGATGAATTGGGACCTCTCCCCACTTTAGGAGGGGAGGCTCCTATACAAATGAAATACAAATTTCCTCATAACTCGAGAACTAATCAAGCAAATGGAACAAAATTTGGCATGTTGAAGTTTTCGAAGGCAAGAATATTTTCTATGGTGAATTAGGACCCCTCCCCACTTTAAGAGGGGGGCTCCTATACAAACGAAATATAAATTTCCTCATAACTCGAGAACTAATCAAGCAAATGGAACCAAATTTAGCATGTGGGTGTTTTTAGTGACAAGAATATATTCTATGGTAAATTGAAACCCCTGCCCTCTTTATAAGGGGAATTATGACTCCTCTCCCCTTTAAGAGGGGGGGGGGGCTCCCATACAAATGAAATACTAATTTCCTTATAACTTGAGTACTAATCAAGCAAATGGAACCAAGTTTGGCATGTGGGGCTTTTAGGGGGCAGAAATTTTTTCTATGATGAATTGAGACCCCTTCCCTGTGTAGGAGGGGGGCTCTCATACAAATGAAATTTAAATTTCCTTATAACTTAAGAAGCAAATTGAACTGTACGTTGTTGTATATTAGCTTTTTGACTGCATAGGTGTTGTAAATTGGCATCCAAAATTGTATTCAAATTCTTCGTGTCGGTAATTAGCTGTTAATTCGCATTGTCAGCACTATAAGAAGGTTATCAGTAAAGTAGCTGTATATTTTGCCAAAATAGCATTTAAGTAGCATTTAAGGCGACTTAAATGCTTATTGGCCTACATTTGAATAGCATTGGCGATGCTTATTGGTTACCTGGGATGCTTTCATAGTTTCGTAACTGCCAAAATGAATCATCTAAGGTTGAACTCCTCAGAAACTTGCAAAACTCGAGATTGTGACAAAGATCATCCGAGATTCATGATTTATGTACAACACAGGTTAATTTGTGGCAATACGAAGTTTGTCGGGTCAGCTAGTTAATGATAAAATCGATACGGCAATCATGAAAGAGCATCTATTATGAATCTATCATTTAAACCAATATATGTCAGCCTTCGCAAAATCTCAATTATCGGAAGTTTTTTAAAGACAAGTCAAATATTGTTTCACATTTTGCCTCCGTGCTTGTAATTTTTTTGAATACTATAAGAATGGCACAGAAATTTTTACCAGTTTTTTGACAATTTCTTCAAATGAAAAATATCACAGATCCACTAAAATGAAAAACGTTAACAGCAGTGTTGAATCACACAGTAACTTGACCCAATTTTGATCAAAACACACTTTACTAATTTTTTTCATGAAATGAACGCTATTTTTATATACAACGAGTAGGGTACGGGAGGGTATTTTCAGCAGGATTCTGAATTCAGCCTATTTGCCTTTTCTTTTGCCAATAAAAATACTTTGCCGACATACAACCTTAATATGTTATAACTGTTTTCTCAAGACTGTAAGTAATCTACTATTTTTTATTCAAAGAACGCCAAAACCAACTGTTCTTTCACTAGAACTAGGCCATAGGCCGAAAAAATAGATGCCATCGCTTAATGGGCTGAAAATACCCTCGCGTGCCCTATTTATTCGTAAATTGCATGAAACATTTTTAAAGAACGATGATTCTCACATCCTTCTTTGCCACATGTTATATATTCATTTCATTTATGTCTGATGTATAAATCATCTTCATGGTAGACAATAACAAAAGTATTCATACAGTAAACGTTCGTTTTCATTTTATACATCAATTTCTTCTAGTTCAGTGAGTGATCAATAGTGAGTTGTGTCAATAATGAATCGTATTTGGCAAACCTTCATAATGAGTTATTTGAATGAAAATTGTTTTATTTTTATAACATAACAACAAACATGTAGTAAATTACATTCTGGATTTTTGACATACCATTCGGTGCGTTAGCCATTGTTATTGTGAATACGTAATATTTATCAAATGTAATTTAACGAATGTTATACATGTATCACATCGGTTTTTCAAAGCAACGATTAACGGCTGCGGTCTATGATCTGTGCATCGACACATCATTAAACCCCAAAAATGTAAAGGCTCTGTATAACTATTTACAAAATGTTATTAATTCATATCAGAAAACATACATTCCATCTTAATCAACATGCAGCGCTCGTTTGAATAGCGCCGGACCACGAGAACAGTCCTTCAACTCATATCGCAGTTACTCATCAATACATTTTCCAATCAGACTAATGTACCTTGTAATCATGGAAGTAGCAAAGTCAGAGCTATTTTTTCAATCAGAAGTAAGATCCAATGTGCCGATGCGGTGACATTTTCAATATCCTTCTGCATTTGAAGAATTGTCATTTATCAGGAGATTAGTTGCAATGTGGACGATGCATTCTTTATTAGAGCCCCGGCAGCTATCCTCTTTCCTATGTCGGACTAAAATGACAACACAAGACAGCAAAATATGTCCTTTTCTCTTCTATGGTATTTTCCATTGCAGTGCGACCGCTGATGGTGCCAACAGGTCGATGCACAGGGAGAAGGAATATCGCACTTCCGGCTTTTGTTGCTCTCTAAAAGTATTTTTCCTCATGGCGGCACCTCCCGTGTGGGGCAAAAAGTGGAGCGCAATCGCTCATTGTTCAATAAAATCGTAAAAAATGAAAAATCAGCCACAGGAAAAAATGAACCGACAGACACAAAAGATTGCTAATTAGTTGCAATACTTGATGCACACGGAAAGAGCCCTCTTACTGGCAGTTTGTTGGTTTTTATTTTCCAAACATCGACCAATTCCAGCTAGACAATAGTGTGATGATTTCTAAATGCGGTTCTTCTGCGTTGGATCCAAGTTACAACATTTCACCGAGGGCCAACAAAACAAAACCGTACCCACTAAAGCTGCGGTTCTTGCGCAAAACAAAAACTATAACAACAGCGAACAATAGACTCGGTCCATCCTCCTTTCCGCCTACATTGGCAACTCAAGCTCCGAACAAAAAATCACTTGTTCGTGACGCGGTGCCTCTAGGCGGCATAAAATGGCGCTCGCTCTAATCTTTTTGTACATTGCATCGGAATTTTCCATTTGTCCGGCAATGGAAATGTCCCGCAGCGATCTGCTTAGTAGGTGTATTCTGTCATTAACTTGAATTATACACGCGGTCCCCGTTCCGCCCCTCGCCGTCAGCTCGATTTGTGCAACAATAGCGCAAGATTCAGCGCATTAGATTAAAGCGTAGAGTAGTTGCAGTGCAAAAAATAGCGTACACTTTAAATGTGTTCTAATTCTTTACGGCCATTAAGCATTCGTGGCAGTCCGCGGTCGGTGTTCGTGCTTCGACCTTATACGCTACCCCGTTCCTCCCTCACACAGCCAGTGCCAGTGGTGGGATGATCTGCGATGACCGGAAGTCGTATACGTGTACTACTGTCCGGTTGTTCTTGATAGAGCATCGACAATAACGATTAGTCATTTCATATTGTAGGAACTAGTTTGAGTTGCCTTTTTCCTAGATTTTTTTTCTATTAAATTATATTTGACTACTTTAGATAAAAATAGTATTTCCTTCATACTATGAAGTAAAACTTGTTTTAGGAAGATATTAATTTGGTTCGAAATTACAGCCAAATTTTTGTAGGTTTGTAGTTTCAACATGTTTATAGTGACCATTTCAAAAGTACGTGAAGTGTCAGAGAATATTCAATAAAACTGTAGCATTGAGAAACCAAAAATCTTAGATAATCGTGAGTCATTTGAAAATGCTTCCTTTATTAAACCCTTGCATTTGTTTTATTCATATTATGATTATACTAAAAAAGACTGTTTGATGCAAAAACGATTGAAATGATTCCTCATGGTGACATAACACCAGACCGTTTTTTCCAGCTATAATGGCAAACGGTGTAGCTGAGAGCTCAATCCATATACTTCCAGTTGGTGCCCGTTTAATTTTACTATGCAACATGTTAAAATATTTTCATTTTACAGATATCTAAGCGTTATTTCTTGATCGCTCACGTCATTCCTTACTTATAAGCATTCACATACTTACCAGGTGTGACGTTTTTTGTCTGATTAGCACGAAAGGCATCCTGCTATCCTCTAAAAGACTGCAAAAAGGTCTCCGGCCGAAAGGTGGAAAAAGTTGGCGGAAAACTGACGAGCGCCCCAATATAGTTTGCGTGCAGCCAAAAAAAATGATGTGAGAAGTTTATACCACACCACCCGAAAACCCATAGCTAGCCATTGTGATACGTGTTTCTATGAAATTTGTTCGCGAAACATATCGTGATTTTAAATCAACACAGCTAGGTGTTTTAAGTTACGAATGATCGGCAGAAAAAAATGTATCGTTAAACGATTAGCGGTGGAAACAGCAAGAGTGGGCCAACTCCGATATTGAACATATACCATATGATTGCCTACTGTTTACAAATATATGAATAAAATGACAATTCAGCGGTTGTCAACTTGTCAACTTGTCAAATTTTGACAATTTTGTAGTTGAAAATTTATTTATATGTCGAAAGAGGCTGTGAACTACGACTTGTGAGCATATTTCTTCGCTTCCTGAAGAAGCGTTGGAACAGAAATAAGATTCTAATGGAACATATATAATATGATCAAGGTTCAAACAAAATAATTGAATTGTCTTCAATTTACGCAGTAAGTTTGTTTTACAATAAGTCGATAAAATACTCCATTCAATCGATCAAATACTCTCAATACTCAGTTTACTGAGAAGAGTGATAAAAACTACAAGGTATACAGCCTTAAGGGTTGTACGAAAGGGTGACGTAGGACTATATCAGATCATTAGATCAAAGACTAGTGTAAATTGCATTTCTGGCATATGTATGTTTATAAGAATCTGTGAGTGCCATTGTTTAAGTGAATGTTTAAAAGAGAAAAGCGAAATATTCAGATTCAATTCTTCATTGAATGCAATGGTGGCTTTGAAAATACGTGGACGGTGGTTCACAAGTACAACGCCTGCAACCATTAAGACATAGAGATTTTTTTTAAAAATCACTTGTGTGCATCATATAGGTTGAAATAGTAATGCATGTCCAGCCTACAGATTATTGTCTTAAATATGATTATGCGTAGCATGACACGTTTCAATAATCTTACTTTAACTCGCTTATGGCCTTTAAAAGGGACATTGGTTACAAATAACATTAAAGCCAAAGCACGTTCATCGCAAATATGACGTGCCATTCAAATGTCCTTCTCTTTTGACATAAATGGCAACAGGCACGTAAGTTAGTGGCGTCGATTCACCGTCTTCTGCTCCGAGAAGGTTTTACTAGTTTACTTTCACAGCTTCGCTTGTTACATAGCTGTTTAAATTTCCGGCAAGCCGAACACGCCTGTATGGTACAAACTATCACAGTTATAAAGCAATCCCCCGAATAACTCAATGGTTAGTACTCCGAGTATGCCCGCCGTACTTTCTTAGTTGCGCTATTAACAATAAAGCTGATTATTGGCATATTGTTGGAGCTTATCAAAGGATTATCGCCTATAAAAAAAAAAAATTGCGATGAGAAAACATCACTTCTCAAAGGCCTATTCGGTGGATTGCTGTGTTTCAACAGCAGGCCTAAAGGGAGTCAGATGATTTATGTGTCGGTCTGCGATACTGTATTAATAACTGCTTAACTTCTAGAATAAGGAAACGTGAACACAATTGTGTGTTTTCCAAAGTGCAGCAAATGAAAGGGAACGTAGGCTGAATTTCAGGTATCAGGTATCAGCATCTTTGGCTCGAGCAGCACGTTCCTCACAGTCATGTGGAAGATTTGTACCTTGCCCATTATGCCCGTGTCATCATTTACCTGATGAGGACGGGAAGGAAAACAGAAGGAATATAGGCTGAATTTAGTAGCATGCTGAAAATACCCTCCGGTACCCTATATTGAATCGGTGAACTCAGACAATATTGTGGCTCATTTAATTATGACGTTATGACACAGTAGGGAGAGAGAGATTTTAATTTTGTGACAAAGTGGTGGAGGAGGGGGTAAAGGTAAATGATACATCTAGAAAACGGGAGAGAAAGCTTAACAAAATGATTTTGACTCAAGTAGGAAATAAAGGAAAGAGAAAATAAGTAGGATAAGATATACAAGACTCCGAATGCAGAATCCGAAAAAAAATCTATGCAAATATGATGTGTAGAACAACCACATTATAGTTCAAGAGGAGTTTTCAAGAACTTAACCTCAAAAAATAAAGCTATTGCTGATATTTATTTCAACTACAATAAACAAAGAAAGATCAGATCTTTTCTCTATTCCATAGTAAACATATTAAAAAAGCAAAATCATGGCGCTACATTAACGGATACTTGGGTATTATGGTCTGTATGGAAAAACAAGACACGTTTTCCGTTTTAAGTGTTCTTGTGTCAAGCAAAAGAAATCAATTTATAAGCTACTAGCTGACCCGACAAACTTCGTATTGCCACAAATTAACCTGTGTTGTACATAAATCATGAATCTCGGATGATCTTTGTCACCATCTCGAGTTTTGCAAATTTCTGATGAGTTCAACCTTAGATGATTCATTTTGGCAGTTACGTAACTATGAAAGCATCCCAGGTAACCAATAAGCATCGCCAATGCTATTCAAATGTAGGCCAATAAGCATTTAAGTCGCCTTAAATGCTACTTAAATGCTATTTTGGCAAAATATACAGCTACTTTACTGATAACCTTCTTATAGTGCTTACAATGCAAATTTACAGCTAATTACCGACATGAAGAATTTGAATACAATTTTGGATGCTAATTTACAACACCTATGCAGTCAAAAAGCTAATAACAACAGCGTGCAGTATAAAATAACAGATACGTTGATTTGCTGCTTATGTTAATGCTTATTAGTTACCAGGAATGGCTAGTTTTATATACAAATTTGCAATTTTTCCTCACAGTTAAGTAGAAAACAACTCCCCTGTCCCCTCATTGCATAGCCAGAAAGCGGATAGTAATATTCGCCATGATTGTACAACATTTCGTCGAATATCATTTTGCGAAAAATCTTAAGCGAAATGTACCATTTCGCGGGAAACTTTTTCGTGGAAAGTACCATTTCGCGATCCTCTTCTTACTCGTGGTCGCTCGTTCCAGGAAACCCAGGTAGACCTAGGAGAACAAATAAACCTAGACAGTAGTGATTTCTGCGGGGAGTTGCCTCCCCCCAGTTGGCGGCGCATTCGACGGCGGGTCACTGGCAACGCTCGCGGCCGTTTCGTCCTGAATGATCTAGTGTTACTATAAATAGTTTTTGTGGTCTTGTTATTGACTACCCAGCTAGCACCAACTCGTATATTAATGTACGAAAACTATCGTAAATATCTCCTAACAAACTCGAAATCGTAACTAAAGCTGGATAAAGTGGTATCAAGTTGATTTTTTGTCATATTTAATGATAATGACTGACATACATACGATTTTCAGCACAAAATCGTAGAGTAGTACGGAGCGACTCGCGCTTAATCGGATATTATCGTATATAAATACTTATCTAGTCGTAACGCTCAAAATTATTCGTAATCACGTATATCGCCTCCAAAATAGTACGGATGTGCCAATTTTGCGCATGAATTACGATTTATTTAGCATGGATATCTGTACGTAATGCTTATTTTTACCTTTTTTATACATATGAAAATGCTAGCTGGGTAATGTTTTATGGAAGACTCTCGAATTTCTCGAGTTCGATTAGTTTTAGAATTTCGCAAAAATTTCTGTTTTATTTGTATGAGAGTCCATATTCTCCTACCACAGGGGTGAGAGGTGTCTAACTATCATAAAATAAATTCAAGACTCCAAAATCTCTCACATGCCAAATTTGGTTCCATATGCTTGATTAGTTCTCAAGTTATAAGGAAATTTGAATTTCATTTGTATGGGAGCCCCCCCCCCCTCCTAAACAGGGGAGGGGTCTTAATTCATCATAAAAAAAATTCTGTCCCCTAAAAGCCCCACATGCCAAATTTAGTTCCATTTGCTTGATTAGTACTCAAGTTATAAGGAAATTTGTATTTCATTTGTATGGGAGTCCCCTTCTTAAAAAGGGAAGGGGTCGTAATTCACCGTAGAAAAAATTTCTGCCATCTAAAACTCCCACATGCCAAATTTGGTTCTATTTGCTTGATTAGTTCTCGAGATAAGAGGAAATTTGCATTTCAATTGTATGGAAGCCCACCCTCTTAAAGGGTAGATGGTTCATAACTCGCTTTCTAAAGAAGAGAGGAGTCTCAATTCACCATAGAAAAAAATCTTGCCTCCAAAACTACTTACATGTCAAATTTGGTTCCATTTGATTGATTAATTCTCGAGTTATGAGGAAATTTGTATTTCAATTTTATAGGAGCCCCCCCTCCTAAAGTGGGGAGGGGTCTAGGACCCATAGAAAATATTCTTGCCTACAAAAACACTCACATGCTAAATTAGGTTCCATTTGCTTGATTAGTTCTAGAGTTATGAGGAAATTTGTATTTCGTTTGTATGGGAGCCCCCCCTCTTAAAATAGTAAGGGGTCCTAATTCATCATAGAAAAAATGGTTGCCTCCAAAAACACCCACATGCCAAATATGGTTCCATTTGCTTGATTAGTTCTCGAATTATGAGGAAATTTGTATTGCATTTGTGTAGAAGCCCCCCCTCTCTTAAAGTGGGGAGGGGTCCTAATTCACCATAGAAAATATTTTTGCCTCCAAAAACCTCCACATGCCAAATTTGATTCTATTTGCTTGATTAGTTGTCGAGTTATGAGGAAATTTGTATTTCATTTGTATAGGAGCCCCCCCTCCTAAAGTGGGGAGGGGTCCTAATTCATCATAGAAAAAATTCTTGCCTCCAAAAACACCTACATTCCAAATTTGGTTCCATTTGTTTGATTAGCTCTCGAGTTATGAGGAAATTTGTATTTCGTTTGTATAGGAGCCCCCCCTCTTAAAGTGGGGAGGGGTCCTAATTTACCACAGGCAAATATTCTTCCCTCGGAAACTTTCACAAGCCAAATTTTGTTCCATTTGCTTCATTAGTTCTCGAGTTATGAGGAAAATTGTAGTTCATTTGTTTAGGAGCCCCCCCCCTCCTAAAGTGGAGAGGGGTCCCAATTCATCATAAAAAAATGTTGTCTCCAAAAACACCCACATGCCAAATTTAGTTCCATTTGCTTGATTAGTTCTGGAGTTATGAGGAAATTTGCATTTCATTTGTACAGGAGCCCCCCCTCTTAAAGTGGGGAGGGGTCCTACTTCACCATAGAAAATATGCTTGCCCTCGAAAACCTTCACATGCCAAATTTGGTTCCATTTGCTTGATTAGTTCTCGAGTTATGAGGAAATTTGTATTTCATTTGTATTAAGCCCCCCCTCTTAAAGGGAAGAGGAGTCATAATTCCCCTTCTAAAGAGGGGAGGGGTCTCAATTTACCATAGAATAAATTCTTGTCACCAAAAACACCCACATGCCACATTTTGTTCTATTTGCTTGATTAGTTCTCGAGTTATGCAGAAATTTGTGTTTCATTTGTATGTGAGCCCCCGCTCTTAGTGGGGGAAGGGGTCTCTAACCATCACTAAAACCTTTCCTGGCCCCAAAAGCCTCTACATGCAAATTTTCACGTCGATTGGTTCAGTAGTTTTTGATTCTATAAGGAACATCCCGACAGACAGACAGACAGACAGAAATCCATTTTTATATATAAGAAGATAAGCGATGGGTTGACTAAGTAGGAGTTGTTATCACTAAAAATATCTATTATTAAGCTAACCTTTTAATTTTTTACGTTAAAAAATTGGCGTTAGACCTAATTTTAATCAACCCGAACGCATTTTAATCAGTAAGGTGCTGCTATAGGTTTATGACCATGACATCAAATGACGCAAGCGCTCACATGTTTAGGGTAGCACGGGGCAAGATGCCCACCTTAAGCTCACTATAAATATATACGAAGAAATCTACAGCAAAGGGCTCAAAACCCTCGCTACGTTATCTTTTACAGTCTTTTCTATAACCTGTATGCATATTGGGTGCTAAAAGTTATAACGCATATCAAAAATTCATCGATTTTTGGGAATTTTTCCAACCTGCGGGTCAAGATGACCATCCTTTCCAAAAGCTATTAAACCATCATTGTGTTTCACGTATAATCTAAATAATAAAAATAATGGATTCAAGCTGGTCATAAACTATTTTAAACATTATTTGAATAATTTGGAGTGTTTAGTTAACCATAAAAAAGTTGTTCATTGAATGTACGTATTCCTCTGTGGTCATTATTAGACAGAAATATGTTAAACAATGTATTTTTATCGAAAACAAATAAATATGCATGTTTATTCCGTTACAAATATTTTATGCAGCGGTTGTTGCTGATTTGAGGTTATGGTTATGCAATTCAGGGTAGCAATCATGGTCTATAAAGCGGTGCGCATTTTGCCCCGCAAGTAGATGTATTTTTTAAAAGCAATTTGTGGTAAATACATTATCTGCATAATTGCGGCAATATAAACATCTGATTCATTACTAAAATCAATGCCACGATAACTCTTTCGTAAGATGAAATTTATTTTAAATCATGATTAAAACCTTATTTTATGGCTGCGCAAACTTATAATAAATGCAGTATTTTTAATCATCGATCTATTTTTTAAGTTATCGAAGTGTTCAATGATTTTATTTTTGTAATTGTTTGAATTATTGTTAGATGTAGTGTTTATTTATGCGTACGGTTACTAATTATATATCTTTATAGCGTATATAACGATTTTTGGAAGGGTGGTCATCTTGCCCCGGGTGGGCATCTTGCCCCGTGCTACTCTACTATAATATGATATGTGAAAATTGAGTGATTGGCTTCTAGAAATGCTGTCATCAGCGAGGTAGTGATCCCTTTCAGCAGTAGCGAGGTGACGATCCTCTTTAGCAGCAGTTATTCAGCAGCTCAAAAAATGCAAGTTTTTTGACAACAATTTTTAATTCATCATATTTTTTGCCGAAAACACAGAAAATTATAATTGTATGAATTACATCTATGGTAAAGTGGTTCAAGATAATAATGTTCTTATCAAAAGATTTTGAAAATATGAACAAAATATTACATTTCAAGCTCATTTATGTTCAAGTTATTAGAATATGTATGACCATTGATTATTCCAATTGCAAATATGATATAATTTCAATTATTTCTTGTTGGAACTACATTATGGATGAGGCTAGAGGAGCAGATTAAGGGTATATTGCTGATGAATTTCACTCTAACGATAAGGGGGAGGCTCGCGGTAAACTTGAATTATAGCACCCTTGCTTGTATGATCGCGAATAGTCACTCTCATGAGCAACGTAATAGAACAATTGAAAACGTATGCAATGTGACCGATTATTTAGAATAATTTCAAAATAATATCATCTCTCACGATGAGAAAACAGCAGTAAGTAAACTTTGTCGGGGGAATTGAACAGTTCATTAAATAGAAACAGACGTCAGAGTGTTTAAAGGTTCTGTGATTGTTCATAATCATAAATATAAAGGTACACGTCAGTCAATCTATATGCGTTAGCGGGTGGGTTAAAATCTTTACAGTTGTTTGAATTCGTGTTGGTATTGAGCTTAAGGAAAACAATTATTATTTTACTCTATGATCATTTTTAGGTTTTTCTAATAAACGCAGGAAACGTAAAAAATCAAAGCTCATTTGTTTCAAAACTTGCATCATTACCCTACATGGAAAAATAGTAAATACAGCCGTGGTTTGTTAAACGCAGATTGCCAACCATGACGGAGGGGCTACTTGTTTATTGACGATTATGGTGCAGATACGACAATGGGATCTATCTGAATGACCATCACCCATCCGCGACAATATTCGTCGTTTGCCGGCAGCGCTGTCGTAGCTCGGCTAGGTGGCGTTCTGGAATGTGTGCGCCGCAGAATACCGGATGTGAGGAAGTATTTATTCAGATAACTTTAGAGCGCTCCGATCTATCTGGTGCCGCACGAAAGGCAACGCGATTTGGAACGGAACTGTGAAACGCTGGACTTGCGAGTAGATATTGCAGTTGAACATCATGAATAGGCGTAATAATAATAATAATAATAGTTGTACCTCACTTCAATCAGATGTACGGACAGTGCTTCTGGACGGTCCGTAACGAAAATAAAGACAAGACAAATTTACTATTTTTACAATTTTCATCCTATAACTAGCGGCAAATGATTTAATTCGAAAAGATTTGCAATAAATAATGAAGTATGAATACCAAAAAATGAGTTTCTACCCAAAAATATCTAGATTAAATCACAACAATTTAGTTTTGCAATTGAAGCAACAAAATTAGTTTCCCATTCACAACCACCCTATCAACCACATCCATCACACATAGCGCACCTTCTTGCCTCTAGCGTCAGCCGCTTGCATTTAACCGTAGTAACAACTTCCGAATAAATGTCTCATTTTTTCCACCGCTCACAATTGGGTCCCCTCTTTCGAGCTTTACTTGTTTGAATTACAATACACGGCGTATAGACGGCAAGGTTCGCTTCGATGGTCAGAATAGATTAAGTTGAAAATGAACAACAACCTGTAAAATGTTCAGCCAAGAGAAAGGGTGTGGGGTCTTTTGCGGAAATTGCAATCGGAAGTAAATTAAGTATATGGACGGACGACGGCTATTTCGGTGTCAAATGAGAAAGTTTTTCACTGTGAAATATAAAATTTGATTTCCCTCCAAAACACACGAAATCGAATGAAATCGATGTAACATTCCATTGACAGAACCTTATCGAATCACTAGAAGTCCATCAATCAGCCATTGACGCATCGCCTATGTGTGAGATTACAAATGTGTTCTATGCGGTCGCTTTTCAAATCTTGGCTCGTCTGGCGCAAAGTGCCCATTGAGCGTAACTAGCACGTGACATCGCACTCACTGAACGGTGAATCCTTCCGGTAACCCACGGTTGGCGGCACCCACCTGATAAGTAGCCAAGCCAACCGTTTGGTTATTTGTTCTCTCGTCGAGAAAAGTGACTATTCCGAATCCATAGTGTCCATGGATTGCCAAACACAGACGACCAAAGATCCGGCCTTAATTAGCGTGACATTACTGCTGAATGATGCTACCGAGCACGTGGTCGTAATTAAGACCCTTCAGTCATCGAGGTGTGTTCTGTTGATTATATGGCTTTGGGCAGAGGTTTGAATCACACCGGACCCAATCTAAGATAATTGATTTCGAGTAGTGTTTGTATCGTAATGTAAGCCAAATGGTTTGAGTAGTTCTGCTTTGCATTTCTTACCAGGGTATAATAAAATAGCAAATAGAATATACGCCTGAATACACCTAAAAAAAAAGAGTTTAAGCTTTGTTATTAAATTTAATGCAAAAAGAATTGAATTTCGTAAGGTGTTTTCCAGACGTTTTCAACCAAATCGCTCGATTTTTTTTTCGATAAGTTAAGTTATGGCAAAAAATAAATAGTTATACCATTACGATTTTTATTTGGCAAACGTGCTTTTGAAAGGTCAGTGCCCATCCTTCTGCTTGGGCTTAGGCATACCAGAGAGTTTTATAAACTTTTCCTTTGCTTAGAATATTAAACTAAAAAAGCAAAGTCGTGGGATTAAAGAAACTGACTAATGAAGTGACAGGTAACTCATTTTCGGTTCGTCGAAAGCAAGCGGACATGAAAACCAATGTAAACTTCTGAATCTTTTGGTCGAAAATTTGTAGAATATCATTCGATGAACGCGGTGGAAAATATTAAGTGCAAGCAAACGGCAACAAATATCATCGTATCGTCACGAAATCGATCCATGCTGCCTAACGAAAACACCAGGCGATCATATTTGTAGCGTACAGTTCATAAATTCGCCCAAATGTTGAACTCGAAAAAATATTGTTAGAACTTTTTCTAGCAACTTTGAACAGTGTCACGCACAACAATAATCGTTGAACAAATTAGATTTAATGGTGACAGGTGGCCGCGGACTGAGCTGCAATGTCATTTCTTTAGTCAGTTTCTTTACGTGGGATTAAATGTCCTTTCTAAGACTTGACCCTTCTTTATCGACAGACTTCGCAGCCGGCTATTAGAGTACAGGACAGTTACGGGGCTAGTGCAAAAATCCTACTGACTCTATCTAGCAGCATCGCCTAGCCGAGATTCGAATATACGACGACTGGTTTGTTAGACCAGCTTCGTACCTCGAAACCAACTAAGCGGCACTACATTAAACTAACAATTATTGAATATTAAGCTATCATTATTGACTTTTCATCGTAATTGTTTCGATCTAGCTTGGAAAGGTTTTTTTCTGTTTACCACTCAATTGAACAGACTCATGCAAATGTTATCTATTTAGTGTTAAAGCTTTAATATTACCTCGTATTATTAACGTAGCTCTCACCTTGGAAGTGCCGATGATGAGAAAGCGACTGGAGCACCTCTCGAAGCAGCCCTGCTGGGATGGGACGAGCTAACTGAGGCCTCACGGGGCTCTGTAACCGCAAGGTTACCGAGTCTGCTTTGACAAACGAATGATCGTGGGTTCGAATCTTAGTAGAATCAGGCTATTCGATGTCAAAGTAACTTTCGCATGGGTCACCCTTTCTTCATGCTGAATTCTTTATTATCCCGATGAAGCAAAAACAACCCTATAAGGGTTCACATGCACTGGTTAGCTGCACCAGGAATGACTATAATTGAGGACAGCACTGTCATGTGGAACGAGGTGGGTAAAGTGGAGTAAGCATTGAAGGAAGCGTAAACCCAATACACACGAGCACGCATAAAAAATGTACAAGCTTATTGCGCACTCAATAGCAATAATAGCGAACCAGATATGCAGAGCAGGTTGCTGCAAATATCCGCGCGATATCTCAATAGATCACTCTTGGTCGCATTGATGAGTTCACACAGGAAAAAAACTGAGGCCTCTCTTGAAATTTGTTGCAGTACCAGTGCCTCTCACGGACGGTAATCGTTGTCGGCGACGAACTAGAATTGGTAGATGAGTTCGTGCATTTGAGATCGTCGACCGAGACTTGAAGCTATGACCAGTAATGGTAAAAATTCAAAATTTCAAAACCCATCAAAAATCAAAATCATCTGTAAATAATGTCAACTTGATCCTATGCAGCAGCACATACACATTTCTTCTCGCTTGATCACATTCTGCTTTGCTGCAACTGCTGGCTGAAGTGTGTGCTTCGGATACATACAAATTCGTTGTTGAACTGCATAGGCATTCTCTCTCGCGATACGCAGCTGTCAGTGAGCATGGGAAAATGAATCACTAAATAAATCGCAAAGTTAAACTAGAACATATATTTTATTCGTATGTTTATCTAATTCTTATAAAGCGTTTTACTTTCTAGTTAGGAAAATGTCGATTCCCGTGAAGGAAAAATGTAAATTTCGCCATTATGTTTGCCAACTTAATTTCTGAATGCGTGCGGCATTTTTCGCTGCTGATGCTTTCTTTCATGGTAGGCACTCTTTTGCTCTCTGGTTCGTTACATGAAATGCCTACCTGTGAAAGAAGTAACTAAAATGCTCGCAGCTAGACCTCGACCACATTGCATAGCAACAGAGACGTCCCGTATAATAGCGACAGAAATTCATATGTGAATCAAATCTCATTGAGTTTTTTGCTGCTCTGAATTTCTCAACACTGGCTGTGACGCTGCTCACGAAAACCAACATGCTCTTGCCGTGTTCGAAGGGAAGAGGCTGCGGACGATGCTTGGCGGAGTACAAACTCAAGCTCTAGTTATTGCTTGAAGAGATTCCCGTTTCACACTTGGCGAAAGTCGGTAGGCTATGGTGGCCCGGATACTACTTAAGGATGTCGAACCAAAGTGCGGTAAAAACGATTCTCATCAATATTCTACCAACACCACAAACAGAGAGTGCGAGATTATTTGACCAAATCGAAAGCGACTTCCGCCTTCTGATGCGCCTGTGAAATTGGTGACAAGTGGTCCAAGATCCCCCGAATTGAATAAAACGACTGGATAAAACAGCACGAGGCACTACGCTAACGACGACGGCGAATCATCCGTCAGAATGTGAAGCAATATAAATAGAAGAAGCGGAGGCAACAAACCCGACTCTTCCAGGAGGAGAAAAAGTGTGAAATACTAAAGGAGTTGACCGTTCTCATGAAACATGGAACTTCTATCAAAAACTATATATCCCACGGAATTCTATGCAGCGGTTCGAAACGCAGAGAACGAGACGGAAGTGTTTTGTACGGTGATCGAAATGTGGAAGAATAGGTGGTGGTCACCATAATAGATCCAAATAATGGTCGCGCGGTGGTTACTTAACCAACACGTGAAAAAGGGGATTATTTTGGAGCGAAACTTATCAAAATTGTCCCGAATAAACTGACCTTCTTTTTGCTTCAATTAATCGTTAAAATTTGGGATACTGAACGACCGCCCAAGGCCTGGAAGAATGGGGTTATCAGCCCGAATTATAAAATAAAGGTGTCAAGCGGATTGTGTGAACTACTGAGCGATCACTATCCTGAATGCCACCTACAATGTGCTTTCCCAAATTGTCTTTCATCGACTGTCGCCACAAGGCAGTAGATTCCTGGTAAGCTAACTGTTCGGCTTCATGGACATTCGATTTGCAATAGGTCAAATCT
This sequence comes from Sabethes cyaneus, assembly GCF_943734655.1. Lineage (NCBI taxonomy): Eukaryota > Metazoa > Arthropoda > Insecta > Diptera > Culicidae > Sabethes > Sabethes cyaneus. The sequence goes on from NC_071353.1 coordinate 63,748,599, forward strand.
TTACCTTTCGGTAGATTCTCCAAAAGTGCCGTGAATCTCCTATCTCTACGCATCACCTATTCATAGACATCAGAGCCGCATTTGATCGCGTAATCAGACAAGAGTTATGGACAACGTTGGACGAAAACGAGTTTGCGCAGATCAGACTTATCATGGTTACGGCTGTTGGAAAATTTCAGACTCATTCGAATCTTGCAAGGGTAATGGACAACGTGATGCTTTTTCTTACCTACTTTTCAACTTTGTGTTAGAAGGTATTATTGGGGTAGTGGCGATCAACGTACTGGGTACAATTTTTAATAAATCCGGTCAATTAATATGCTGAAGACTTGAGACGGGGAACGGTCAGTACAAGTACTAAAGCAGAGAAACTTGGGTTGACAGTAAATACGACTAAAATGAGTTATATTCTGGCGAGCGAGACCGAGTGTCTTGCAAGAGGGCCCTCTTAGGAAGTGATAATCTACGGAGTTGAGTTGGAGGTAGTCGATGTAGTTCGCATGCCTACTATGGCCTCCACAAGCATTTGCGGTAAAATAATCTGAGCCTCCGTTCAAAGTGCATTAAAATGCCAATTAGATCGGTTTATCTATATGGGATCGAGCCCAAGTATCAATTTGGGTTTTATTACACTCTTAAGCTAGCGTTTAAGACTAAAATTGGTCATGAAAACCGTCATAAGAGCAAAATACAACTTACATTGTTGCTTGGGAGGTTTTTGAACGGAGAGTGTGAAGAATCATCTTTGGCCGTGTTTAAGAGGAAGACGGAGAATGAACCACGAACTCGCGTGTTTCTGCGGTAAACCCAGCATTCAGAAAGTGGCTAAAGGTGAAAAGTTATGCTGGGTAGGTCATCTATCCTGTAAAAATGGTTTTCGCATTGTGTTCGGTAGGAACGGGACGAGGAGAGGTGCAGCGAGCGGAGTGTTAAGACCAGAGGGAACAGGTTTGGTGAGCACTGGAGGGCCGCGGGATTGAAAACTAGTTAGTGGTGAGCAAAACGGCTCTTTCGTGTGTGTAGCTCAAAACCGTTCATTTACTGCCGCGAACCGATTCAAATGAGCAGCTCATGGTTCACGGATCATTTGTTCATCAAGTTGGCAAGTTCGTTAAATTACGATTCTCGTGTCACCTTCGGGTACGCGTGAAGAACCATGATTCCTTTTCAAGAGCTACCCTTTTGAACACTTTTTCTTGTGAACCGGTTCATTTCAACTGAACGGATATTTAGAGAATTTACATGATCCTGGCATCTTGGTATTTATAGCATATTAGAGGAATGTATGCATATGTCTGTTCTGAGTAATGTGTGTTAATGACACATTAGTTGGCTGCAATTGTCCTGTACTCTAATAGCTGGCTGCAAAGTCTGTCGTGTAAAAACAGAAGGTCAAGTTTCGATAACGGAATGTAGCACCAAGGCTTTGCTTTTATTTGGGTAATTTCCGGTAGTGAGTAACTGGCACAGGAAGAAAGTGTCGGAGCCGGTTGATATCTACTCGCGTAAATGATGATGAGTTGTCAGTTTCTGGGAGAGAGAAAAGAAACCAGCTTAGTGACAGGTTGATTGTTTTCATTTTCTTTATCTTCTTATTTTTGATGCAGAAAATGGACATAGTCCCAGCAAACATTTTCGTATGCATATCAGAGTAATAAACGAGTTATATGTACCTATATATACCCTGAAAAATCGTATCTGATGCACAAAACCGGCATATGCGTACTAATTTGGAGGCCATATACGTACTACAAAATATACGTTACAAATCAACTTTATAAATCTTTGTATGCGATAAGACACGACTTAAAGCGATTAGTTTTATAATGCTATACAATTCTGTACTGGAAATCGCAGTTCAATCACTTGCTATCGTTAAATACGACAGAATATAAACTTGTGTGCATTACATTAGGTTAAATTTACGATACTGAATTTATTAAAAGTCAATAACGATAATTTTCGTACATTGATATACGAGTTGGTGTTTGCTGGGGTACCATTTATATCGAGTCAGCCTGCTTGGGTTTATGAGGGGTTTGAAATTTCATCGCAAATAAATACTTCCCCTGTTTTATTCAATCAAGCTAGCCTGGTTCGTGCTGATAGTTCGGTGCACAAAAACAATCCCAGCTGGCTCGTTTCTCTCTCAGGTCAGTTTGTGTTGGTTAGTGAACCGCCGGACATCACATTGACAATCTTTTGGCCAAATTGAAATTGAATCAGGTCAATGTTAAAAAAACTAAAGTATTGGATGGATACAATATGATCATTGACTTCAGGAAGGCAAGGGGCACAGACGTACAATAAATAACAGGATCAGTATCTACTACTGGGACGATTATGTATGTTCTATCAAAGTTTTTATGATAAGTAGTATTTTCTATTTTACGTCTCCACATTGCAAAAGTGAGTGATTTGTATACAGGTTTTGTATGAGAGTTAACGAATTTCAATATAATAAACAAAAATACTGTACTAACAATTAATTTTTCACTTAACGCAGGGGGAGGATGTGGCATCCTGGTATTTTTAGCTTATTAGAGGATTTGCCTGAAGTCTGTAATGTGTGTTAATGACATATCATTTGGGTAGTTGGGTATATGGGAGAGAGTGTCGGAGTCGGTTGACAGCTTCCCGCGTAAATGGGATGAGTAGTCAGTTCGTGTTAGATGGTTAACCACAGGACATCACATACTGGACTTACTATTCTAATATACAAACACAAAATAATAGCGAAATAAAGAAATAACAATGTATGGTTTCAAAAAAGCAACGTTGAGCATAAGCCATCAGAGGCTATATTTCCAAGACAAATGATCAAATCATTAATGAATAATGATGACAGGGCAGGGCCTAAGTTGCTACCTTGTAGCACACTTTAGCTACCCTTATAACACAGTTGTTATGAGGTTGCTATGGCTATTGTTTGTATGACTAATTCTGGTTCTGGTTATTTGAAATCAGAATAGTCCGGATAAATCCGAATTTGTCACCCTTGTCGGAAGCAGCGAAGGTAAAAGAATATTAAGTTGCATAGGTTTCTCAGGAAAAAGTATGCTGGTGCATTCAGATGTGTTAAAAAAGAGCTGCAATACAATGATCTGATAGAACTTTTAGAGCAGACGAAAAGGGGAGTATTACCTGGAAAACATAACTTAGAGCAAGCAGGGTAAAAGTGCGTTGACGGTAACAGTGCGATTCATCGATTTATCAGTGCAGATTCCGGGTAATTTGACAACATTGGTTATGAATGGCTTTATAGCTTACCAGATTTGAGTTCCTTGATTTTTTTTTTTAATTTTTATTTTAATGCGATTTTTACCATTTGGTCATTCATCAGCTTGAATTATTTCAAATGGCTCAATATGATGTGAAGTTTAAATATGTACAAGGGATACACTCAATCAATCTAATGTCCACTCTGCCAATTTTATCCTGCTGTTTGTTAAAGCTAATCCCAAATGGACAAGGAACATAATTCAAAATTTATAGGTAATTCTATATCTTGACTAAAAAAAAAGTCCTTGGAAATCTAAATTATCTAACGTGAAATAAACATAGATCGAATTAAAATGATAATGTTCTGGACACGGCGTTTTATATACGGTTAATTTTCCATCATTACCATTAAAACTAAGAGCAATGCCTTAGAAACCAATCGATGATTATAGAATTATAGAAATTCCCGGTATTTTTTCCTGAGCTATAAACATTGTATAAAAATGCATTGCCATGAACTTTGATGAAAGAATAATGCACCTATAGACATTTTTAAAACTCAAGCAAACTGGAACACTAACTCGGCCAAAATACTCATTAATCTCGGACCGTCTTTCCAGTCTTCATCGGGGAAGATCGTTGTCTAGACAAGAATTTTGTCGGTCATCGAAAACTCAAGTCAATTATAGTTTGGGAAACTTTTCCCGGGCGAGAAAAAAGTTGCACCTAACAATCGAACGGTAAACTTTGCCGTCTGAAAATGCCTTCAATCACACATGAGCCTCTTCCCACACACTATGGTCTAGCTTTAGCTTTCTTTGTTCGATTTCGGATAGCCTGAAAAAGAAGCCAGCTAAGCCGCAGCAAAAAGCAAGGGTTTGAGGTCGTGCCAATTTTGAACTTTAATTAATACTCGCCAAAATTGATTAATGGCGATAAAACACAGCAAGAAGTACCCCTTTGGGTATGCAGATAGATACATGTTTGTCAGGGATCAGTGACGGTGAAGAAATTCTCCCACACACTGCTGGCAGTCGTCCTGGGGAGGGGCTTTCAAAGCATGGGAACGAAAATGACTTGCGGTGATATATGATAATTTCAAACACGAGAATGTTCAGTTCCATTGTAGCGCTACTATGCTGGAACAATAAAAACGAAAAGAAATCCTGGGAAATTCCTTTGGACGGCGAAATGTAAACTAACATTGCAAGGAGAAGGGTGAAACGATAGGACGCATACATACATTAGCGTGGTAGCTGGTAGGCGAGTTGTTCCGTTCCGCTTGCCTAATTCCGAAACAGGGTGCGTTACCGTTTCGTGTGGTTTTGCAATAATAGTTATACGGAACTGTAAGGTCAATAAAATAATATTATTATCCATGGGAAAGTATTTTTATTGGGATTGGCGCAAGACACTCAGTGTATTCGAGTACCATCGGAATCTATTGAATGAGCATTGCTTCATTCCGGCGGACATACAGTGTTGTCCTGTTCGAGGTTAGATCGTTCCACAGAAGTATCTTTTTATTTTGCTTTTGTTCTCACCATATATAGCATTGGCAGCTCGTGGCATCTGATTTGCATTATTTATTCACAAGGAAAATCACGCAATAATGTTCCCCCTTTGACGAAAAAAAATAACTCTTTAGTAAGTGGTAATCAAAATAAAGTCAGTTTGAATGAAATGGTGAGACCTTTATTAGTGCGTTTCCTGAAGGCATGTTCTGTTTGCCGTTTTGCATCGAAGCAAATAACCGGAAACGACTACTCCCACCATCCGGTCTTTATCGGCGGTGGTTTTTGTTATAAGAAACGGAAACAAGGTGGAACTTCCGCTGGGTATTTGCCGATAGCGTTTGCGTAATACAGCCATTCATTGGTCATTAACACCTTATTTTTAGATACACGGCATGATAATTTTTTTAAATATACCAAACATAATTATAAGTGCAATTCATCTGTTTTGTACATCAGGAAAAGTTTTTCGTGAGCTCGAGCGGTAAAGTTTGCAATGAATTTGCGAGCCACATTCAATATAGGTTCTAAAGTCCTTCTGAAACAGTACAAAACATGTTTCAAAAGCAAGTCATCAAATCACCGAATTGCTCGTTAGTGGAGCACTTAAAAACCTTCTCTGTGTGTATATTTTACAAAAGCTCCGAGAAACTACTGTTCTATTCATTCAAACTGGAATGAAAGTTCCTAATAATAGTTTCGGCCTATACCGAACGACTATTCGTACAGAATATCCTTCGAGACAAAGCGTTGAACTGGCTCGCAAGCATATAATGAACGAGTTTATTCGCGGAAGTATACTCGCGCATTCTACAAGGCCCGCAGTAAGGCTTGGCCAACCGGGTATTGGATGCCACTATCAGCACTTCTTCACAATAATGAATCGTTTGAGTGTGATGAAAATTTCCTCGTTCTCTTTGAAATTCAACCAGGCAGACCGTTGGTGCATCAAACGCGAAATCCGCGCAGTGAGGAGATACGCTTCGCGGACAAACTTTGTGCCGGTCGTGGTTCCATCGGTCCCTGCCAGCATCAATAGTGGAAGCACAACCAAGGCAAGTTGCTTGTTTTTGAATCGCCTCAGTCCACTTGTTTCCGCCATTTCTGCTGCCTTCGCATGAGACAGAAAGAGGAAAGAGGGTGGTACGGGTGTCGAATGGCCCGGTCGTTGAAGTTGGTGGGGCATCCGCTTTGGAGAGCTTTATCGAGTAGCTCTCAAGCGGAAAAAGAAAATATTGCAACGGGCGATCTCGCTCTTGCTGGTTTCGCGAGATTCGCGGCGAAACCACCGTTCCTTTTGCTCGCGTACCGCCTCACTGAAGTGGGTACCTACCGTTGAAGCTAGATTTATGCTGGATGGTTCAGATTTTTTTTACGTACTTGTTTCGTCCGGCTAGTGAAGTGGGGTGGGCTACAGATCCCACCCAACCAACTTGGACAATGATGCGAATGATGAAAGAGACGCTGGCGTAACGTAAATATCAGCCGTCGTACACTTGGGGAAAGGAGACCACGACCGAACCAACTGAAACGATCAGTCGTACGGTCCACTGGATGGATCCTCGCTAATAGATAACAACGCGTTTGAAACAGGACTATGACGGTGACCTAGGTATAATTCTCTGATGTAATGTTGGCAAATTATTACTCATCTGCTAAATGTAAAACCATTGAAAAAATTTTATCTTTGTAATGCCATTACAAAGGTTTACAATTTGGTCGAAAAACAATCACGTAACATGACTTTCTCCGGAACAGCTTAGCCGACTGCAACAATTTTATGGCGTGGTACACTAATTACGTAACGCAAAAATTATAGTATTTTAGGGGCCCTCCCCAATGTAACAATAAGTAACGCTTGGCATAGCCCCCCCTTTAAATTACGTAACGTTAACTAAACCTCCCCCTATCATTGAATGAAAATCGCACAATCCGTTTAATTTTTTTAGTTTTGCAAACGCATCGATTCTACATTCCTATCAAAACTACTATTATCAGAATGTCAATTCTGAATTTTGGTCAAACTGTATGATTTAACACAACCAGTCTGCGTTCAGAACAAAAATTTTGATCAAAATGGATTTGATCAAGTAGAATCGAGGCTAAAATCATAGAGTTACACCATTGAAACAGCAATTAGGCATCACCCCATGTTGCATGTTGGACCAAACGGTTTTCAGTTGCTCAGATTTATTTAGCAAAAAATAATTCCGTATTTTTTCAATTTGATAAATTGGTTATGTAACAAATAATAATCGGATCGGAAGAATAATCGGTGGGATAGAATTTCCCATTTGAATGTCTTCAGGTTGGTTTTAACTAGTTTGGCAATATGGTGAATATTGGACCGAGCCAACGAGGTAGAAGCAGCCCTGATGACTGACTGTCTGTTCCTAGGGTTGTTATCATGAATTAATTTTTGATCATCCACACATTGCGAGGAAGTAAACACTTCTATTTCACTTCACTACTCAAGTTATAATTTGGGTTTTATTATACTCTTATGATGGCATTGAAGACTAAAATTGGTCATAAAAACCGCCATAAACGTGCAATAAAACTTAGATTGTTGCTTGGGCCGTAAGCTTTTATTCCTTGGGCAGTAAGCTTTTATTCCTGGATTTAGATTTAAATAGGCCAACATGACAAAATAACGAAAGATTTTGAGTGGAATAGTTCTTCCAATTCAGCACGGATATAGAAAATTCGCATACCATTCGGTTCACAACAATTAGATTCAACAATTGTCTGGCTATTATTAAACGATTGTTTTTTTAATGGTTGGATAGTGATAATTACTTAAAACTTTTGAGGCAAAATTTCCCCATACATTATATTAGCGATCTCTTCGCTTCCCAGGAACGGACGACCGTTAGATATACCTTACAATATGCTATAAGCAAACCAAAATAAAAAAGGTTCAGGTGGAAGAAGAAGAACAATAAAAATAATTGACCACAAGCAAGCGCAGACCCAGCTAGCATCAAATCGTATACATATAAATATACGAAAATTATCGTAAATAACTCTTAACCATTTCGGACTCGTAGCTAATGTTTGATAAAGTGCGCTCGAGTTGATATTCAGCATAGAATTGTATAGCAGTACGGAGCGTGTCGAGCTTAATCAGATATTGTCGTATATATAATTACTTATATAGATGAAGTACGTATATTTATTCCTCATCACGTATATCGCCTCCAAAATAGTACGGATATTCCAATTTTGCACATCAAATACGATTTATTAGCATGTATATATGTACGAAATGCTGATTTTTTACTTTTATCTATACCTATAAAAATGAATTTCTGTCTGTCTGTCAGGGTTGATTTGCTCTTTTTATTTCGTTTTTGCTCTTTTGATTACAGCGCCTCAGCCACACAGAATTCGAAAAAATTATTTAAAGGACAAGTGTAGAGTTTCTTATTATCTACAATATTGTTGAAGAAAGGATAGTGTAATCTTTTGTATTTATAGCGTTACAGAGCTGCAATGCAATTGGTACCAAAAAGAGTGCTCTTTTGGCTACCAGTGGGGTAGCAGTCCCATAGCGCCATAAATATAAAAGATAAAACTATACTTTCTTCAACAATATTGTAGATAACAATCAACTCTACAATTGGCCTATGCATCACTGTTTGGAATTTTGTTTGACTGGGACGCTGTAGTCAAAAGAGCAAAAATAAAGTAAAAATAGCAAATCAAGCCTGCTGTAAGTCCGTATGTTCCTTACAGACTCGGAAACTACTGAACCGATCAGCGTGAAAATTTGCACGCTGGGGTTTTTGGGGCCGGGGAAGGTTCTTATGATAGATGGAGACTCGTCCCCCTAAGAAGGGGGCTCCCATACAAATGAACCATAAATTTCTGCATAACTCGAGAACTAATCAAGCAAATGGATCCAATGTTGGCATGTGGGGGTTTTAGAAGGCAAGAATTTTTCTATGATGAATTAGAATCCTTCCCTCTTTAGGAGGGGGGCTCCCATACAAATGAATTACAAATTGCCTCATAACTCAAAAACTAATCAAGAAAATGGAACCAAATTTGGCATGTGGGGGTTTAAGGAGGCAGAAATTTTTTCTATGGCGATTTATGACCCCTCCCCCCCTTTAAGAGTAGGATTCTTTTCTCAGGTGTACTGAGGCCCCTCTCCTCTCGAAGGGGGAGGTGGCTCCCATACAAATGAAATACAAGTTTCCTCGTAGCTGGAGAACAAATCAAGCAAATGGAACCAAATTCGGCATGTGTGGGTTTACGAGGCAGGAATTTTTTCTACAGGGTACTGAGGCCCTTCCGTCCATTAACGGCGGGGGGGGGGGGGGGGGTCTATAAAAATGAAACACAAATTTCCTCATAGCTCGAGAAACTCGTGAACTCCATCAATGACGTTACCTTCTGCAGTCCGTCGTTAGTAACAAATTGCAGGGTATTCGAGGAGTATATCCATAGCGATCATCAGGCGATCTGATGCAGTGTAGGGCAACAAGGGTTCCAAGCAGTAAGGGTCGCATTAAAAAGAGAGATAAAAGCGTGACGTTGATGCCAACCCCCGGGGCACAGTGTACCGTTTTGTGATGGCAAAGGAAAGTCAAAGGTCAAAGGTGTTATCGTTGGGATAAGAATGGATTTATCTTCAGACAAGTTGAAGGTCATCGTAGAGATGTTTTTCCGAGGCACAACTCAGCGGTGTAGCCACCTACATCATAGTTGGACGTCGAAGTCTCTCTCGGCGATCTTCAATGTAGCACCTCTGAAAGGACTAAACATAAAGAAAGCACCAGTTCCCGACAGGATTGCTAATGTAGCTCTAAAGGTCGCAATACAAGCATTCCCGGGCATATTCAGGACGGTGCTACCGAAATGTTTGGAGGAAGGCCGCTTTCCGGACAAGTGGAAAACACAGAGACTAGTTTTACTACTGAAGCCCGAAAACTCCCTGAAGATTTAACATCGTACAGACCAATCTGGAAAACCACTGACGAACTGACATGAAACATAGAAGAAAATCCTTCAAAAACCGTCGTCCTACACATTTTGCTTGCACACTAGCACCCTCTGTTATGCATGTTGCGGAGTAGCTTGCATTTGCAGGGTTTTATACTGTAGGTTTTTTACATTTGCAGGGTTTTATACTGTAGGGTTTTCACATTTGTATGGTTTTATACTGAAAACTCGAAGCAACACTCGAGCGCCGCGGTGTGGCCATGTTGCGAAACATGGTTTTTTGAAAAATAAGTGGTTTTTGAATGGACGATGGAATTAACGCGAGTGTCTCGTCTGTGTCTGTGGGAAAACTTTTGGAAAGGATTATCCTCAATAGACTAACGAAGTTTTCGGAGAGCGCACACGGTCTGCCTAAGATGCAATTTGGGTTCCGAATGCCATGCGTACTGTAATGGATAAGACCGAAAAATTAGCCAAACAAAATGGAAGGGGCGATTGATATTGCGCTGTGATGACGATCGATGTTCAAAATGGCTTTAATAGCGCTAGCTACCTGTGCAAGATCTTGAAGAGCTACTTCCAGAACCGAGTGCTAGTCTTCGAGATTGCCAAGGGGCAGAGATCGGTGAACATCGCGGCGGGAATTCCTCAATCATCGGAGCGACATGCTGAGGATACCCAAAGTTGCAATGATCGTTGGTTATGCGGACGACATAGTACTATCGGTAGCAGGACAGACGCTGGAACAGGTTGGAATACTGGCCACTGAGACGATCGGAACAATAGAAAATAAGATTCAGGGTGTGAAGCTGTAGATAGCACATCACAAAACGGAAGTGCTGCTGGTCAGTAACTGTAAAGCGGTGCAGCGTGCGGAATTCACAGTAGGAGCGTATATCATAACCTCGAAGCGAGCAGTGAAGCACCTAGGGGTGATGATCGACGATCGACTCAACTTTAACTACCACGAGGACTACCTCTACAAGAAAGCAGCGAAGACCATCAACGCAGTAGCTAGAATTATGCCAAACAACTATGGACCTAGCAGGGCCATACCGGTGCTGTAGACCTGGCTAAACAGGAAACACGGGGAAGTTAACTGTTACCTAACGCAGTTTCTATCAGGGCACGGTTGCTTCAGGAGATAACTGCGCTGGTTCAGACGCGCCCACTCCTGTCTAGACAGCGAAGAATTTCGAATAACCAAGATTTGCCATTGAAGGTTTTTTTCCGGAGCACAACATGACGATCTAGTCACATTGTCCATACGGCGAAGTTGGGGGAGTTGACGCCGATGACAGACGAGCCTTCAACGAGGTACTCGTAGCTGACGCGAGAAGTATGAAAGCTAAGAAAGCGCCTGGCTTAGACGGAATCCCCAATATAGCGCTGAAAGTGGCATTACAGGCATTACCAGACATATTCAAAGCGGTCCTACAAAAATATTTAGAGCAAGGATACTTTTCAGAGCCATGCAAGATACAGAAGTTAGTATTCACACCGAAACCAGGAATATTCCCGAGAGATCCAGCAGCGTGTAGGCCCATCTGTCTGCTGGACGCACGCAACAAACTATTGGACAAGATTATTCTCAACCGTAAGCCGGAGTAACAGGGAGTGAATAAGGACTGTCAGAGAAGCTATTCGGGTTCAGAAAAGGAAAGTGTATGCTAGACGCCATACGTCAGTGATCGAAAGAGCCGAGAAGGCAGCTAAGCAGAAGAGAAGAGGAAATCGACACTGCGCCGTAATCATGATTAACGTTAAGAAGGCTTTAAATAGTGCCAAGCCATCGCTGCAGCACACAATGAGGTTCCCTATCTATTTGTGTAGGATCCTTAATTTAATAGCTATTTCCGCTATATAATAGCATAAACCGCTTTCTGGTTTATGAAACGAACATCGGCCAGAAGTCGATTTGGGTTATAGACGGAGTTCCACAACGCTCACTCCTCGGCCCATCGCTCTGGAATGCTATTTACAACGGTGTGCTAAGACTGAAACTGGCTAGAGGTGTGGAAATCGTTGGCTTTGCGGATGACATAGTAATGACGGTAGTAAGCGAGACTTTGGAGGACGGCGAAATGCTGTCTTCCTAGACAATAGTCACGATCGAAACCTGGACGAAAGGAGTGCAGTTGCAAATAGCACTCCAAAAAACAGAGGTGCTATTGGTAAGCAACTGTACAGCGGTGCAACGATTGGAAATCGCCGTTGGTGAGTATACGATACCCTCCAAGCGTGTGCTGAAATACTTGGGTGTGATGGTCGCCGAACGGCTCAAGTTCAATAGCCACGTTGACTAAATGCCAGCAACAATGCTGCCCAGGCTTTCAACGCGCTCTCCAGAATCAGTGCTGGCTCAAGCAGTAGCACGAGGCGACTTCTGGCTAGCGTATCTTCCTCGATAGTGAGATACGCGGGCCCAGCATGGATTCCAGCGGAATAGGACGAAGCTGTTGAGTTGGCTAATGAGTTGAGGCACTAGCTACCGAACCGTCTCGTCGGAAGCAGCTTACGCTATCGCGGGAATGATCCTGGAATCCATCCGCTAACGGACGAGAGCGTAGTCGATACCCAAATGGCAGCAAGTGTGGAACACTACTACGAATAGACGATGGGCGCACAGGCTGATGCCGAATCTGGTCAGTTGGATCAATAGGACGCATGGTGAAGTACATTTTTATTTCATGCAATTCCTATCAGGGCTCAGCTGCTTCAGGTAGTATCCACATCGATTTGGGCATGCAAGGTGTCACTTTTGCCTAGAAAGCGATAATGCGGAGGAAACACCGGAGCAAGTAATCTTCGTTAGTTAAAGATTGGAGTTAGTGCGAACATCTCTTAACGCAGATAATATAGTGAGTGAAAGGTGTAGAGATGAGAACATATGAAATGCTGCCACCATGTTGATAAAACAAATCTTGACCGAACTGCAGTGAAAATGGAGAGCTGCACAGCGTCATATATCCAACAGTGCGAACTTCCAATCGAGGTGACGAATGATGGCGATGTGGCCAAATGAACCAACGTTCTTGGGCCGCCTATGATATCTTGATCCAACGCGATTTTGCGTGCGTTTAAACCCTTAACCTGACTCATATGTTTGAGGCTGGCATTTGTATCCTAAATAATCTCTGTAGGGTAAGGTGGTGCAGAATGCACCGCTTAAGCAAAACATCATTTTCCACAGCAACGGCGTGTTTGTTCCACGTTTTTCGACTTCTAGAAGACTTTGGGATCTTTTTTACACTTACTCCTGGTGAAATTTCCTAACAAAAACCAGTATTTTTTTGTTATTTTTGACGATTTTTGGCAAGAGTCAAAATCATTATGTGAGGCAGAACGCCAAAGCCCGTGGACAAAACGCACCTAGTTTGCCCAGCTAGGCGTTAAACGCAACCAAAAAATTTACCATTCAATCACGTGTTAAATAAACTCCTAAAACTAGGCTGCCGAAATGGCGAAAGCGTTCGTTATAGCGTTTGTTGCAAACGCTTGTTTGCTGGGACATAATGGGTTCATAGCTCAACATAATTGGCAATAAAATATAATCATCTAGTTTTCTCCAACTGATGTATGATGAAATATTGTAAGTTAAACAATGTACAATTAGGTTTAAGGCAAATTCTAAGTCCTATACAATACATAATATTGTTACATTTTTAATAAATAATCCGAAACAAAAGATGTACTGCAAATTAAAAATATTTTATAACTGTTCGATCCCGCTGTGATGCATTCTGCCCCTGTTTTATATTTTGAAGTTTTTTGCAATATATGTGAAAAATATGCATAATTAATGCCGTTTTTGTGATGAATCATCGAGTCATCGAGTATATCAATTAGATAGACTGTATTTATTATGAAATTTGCATACCGACTAGTGGTAAAAGCTTAAGAGAAAACCATGATTTCTTACATGTGGAATGAGATCGCGGATAATCGCTTGTTTTTATTGGATGTGGCTATGTTTGATGCTTTTACATGCTACATAATTATGAATTAGCGTGTTTTACACCAATATAAAATGCGCATTCATAATTTTACCAAATAGTTGCCGCGTTTTTAAGCAATTAATAGCATGGGCCATTCTACCCCCACGGTGCGTTCTGGACAGTCTTCCCCTACCTCTATGGACCTGCGAGGATGACTGTGACAGAGTGCGCGTCGTGGTGGAGAGCACTTCCCAATCAGTACAAGTCTCGAAGGAGACCGCAGCTCCGCGAGGGTAGCCGTGACGTCATGCACGTTATGACGGTACACGTCTCGATGGGTATTAGGAGCGCCATTATTGGAACAGTGCATAAGCACAGCACAGCCTCTACCGAAGTAGTCGCCGCGTAGCGCTCCCAGGCATATTTCCGTAAAATATGTTTAGAAAAAGTATGGTGTCGACTAATTGTTGTTTGTAATTGTTTGGGAAATGGCGTATGTCTAGAAACCTAGTCACTGTTACAAAACTCAAGTACGCAAAGCCTCCAGGCAAGTTAGATCGGCTGTTTCATAAAATGGCTGTCCATACTGCTTGAAACTGCAGCCGTGAATTCACAATTGTGCGATTGTCTCAACTTCGCAAGAAGATAGTTCCCAAATATTTTTGCAACGAACGAAACCCGAAAGCAAGCGATGCTTTCTTGAGAAAAACTATTCAGCTGGTCAGCTCCAGAACACAATGTTGTTTTGAGCCGAACTTTAGTATTTCTTGACATGATTTTATAAAGATTGTTTATCTTAATCGTTAAGAATTTTGCGGGAACACTGGATGTTGCATAGACTAATTTACCAGTACCAGCATGTCAGTTCCATAAGGAAAAGTACTGTGTTGAGAATAAAACTGTTAGAATAAAATTTGTTCTTCATTTCGTATTACTCATAATTAGGCGAAATATTGGCCAAGAAGACTTTAACGGATTTAAAGCAATCACTTTTAGGGAAAGGCACTTCCATAGTTTCGAACCACGCAATAATTGTGTAGTAAACGATGAATCGCTTGAAGTCAAAAATACTTTGAATGGCTTGAATAACACCAGTGATACTTAGGTAACAAGCAACGCGGAAAGTAAAAACAAGAAAATCATGAAATTAAATAAGCAATTCTTAAGCTTCTTATTGAGAAAAAGCCGAAACAATCTTCTTTTGAATAAGTATAATAAGTTTAAGGTTACCGGTAAATACAATGGAATAATTATGAGTGTGTTTTCAGCATAGGACCCACATATCTTGATTTTTTACTCTCCTGAGAGATGACCCTTTTTGCCGTATTATATTGTTTGTACTATAATTGAATGAAGCTAACATATAATAAAATATCCTTTAGGTAGTCATAGTGAGTTAAATAAAAAAGATTACATATAAAGTGTAGGTCAGGATTACATCGAAAATAACAAGCCATAGCGCTAATGATTGTAAGCAATTATTGTATACATGCGAGTAAAGGCTCATTTCCGCTAAATTTAGCGGTTAATTGAGAGGGAAAGTGGCGTGCCCGCCACCAATTCCAGTATCTGTTCCAAAGTGTATATAATTTTTTATGCGGAGCTTGAAATTCAAATAAAATCTGCACTGTATTGTTTCCCACTTTTTTCGCAACGATTCCAACGAGCACTCATTTTTATGAATTATTAACTTGTAACATTTTCACATGTTTGTTTAGTGCATTATTCACAGTCAACTGCACTTATCACTCGTAGCCTTCTTCACGCGGCTAGACACACTTTCACTGTGTTGCTGATATTCCGGCCACTAGATGATAACAAGGGGTGTTATATCGCACCGGTTGCACCCCGTGTACTCGCCTCACAATTGCTTGTGTGCGGTGGCGGTGGCTGCTATTGGAAATGATTTCCCACCCGTAAACCACGGGACGACTGTTGGGACGTTGCACCAAAATAGGAAAAAGCAGAGGGGCTGCTGTGCTGTAATCCACCCTAGCTACTGTTGCGTTGAACTGATAACACCCCACCAATATCCACCTCATCCATCAGCAGTCGCGCTAGATGGTGATAAAGTGTAAATCTATCGTGTAACTGGCGGTAAACTGTTGCTTATGGTTGATTTGGTAATTATGATGGTAATTTCAATTATCGATTATCACTGCTTCTGTGAAAAACTAATTGATATATACGTACAACCTTTGAATTTGTAACACCACAACTGTTCCCACGTCATCCGGCCAGGTGTACAGAATGATTGACATTTAAGTGTTAATCCTTATAGTGCTTGTCGTGTATCTCAAGAAATCGAGGACAATGAGTATGAAAATAAAAATCGATCAGTAAATTTATCTTTCACATAGCCACAACCAAAAGTATTTGCATTGGAGGTGAATTCAAAATCAAAAATCCTTTTCCGTTCCACAAGCAAATTGAAAGAAGGAGCGGCATTGACTGAAAGAGAGGCCCAAAAACCGAAAGAACCTTTTTTTCTTTGCCATCGAGCGGGTGTGAGACATCAACCGGCTTCAAGAAGAGTAATTGAAACCTGTCTGCGAAATGAGGAAGAAAATTAAAATCCTTCGGTTTTCGAACAATGAATTGTGAAAAAAAAAAACTTTTATTTGATCGACCATTGAGTCCCAGCAAAAGGGGTTGTGATTTGCAAAGTTTGTCGCTGCGGTTGATGTGCTTTTTGGGGCAAAGTTGGCCTGGTACCGTACGCAGTAATGATTTTGTACGCTCGCATAGCTAAATTTTTGAATTGGTGGATTTGAATTCATTGAGTATACTCATCCCTTAGAATGCTAGAATCTATAACAGTTGAAGGCTCTTTCTGTTTATTAAGAAGCGCATTGTAACAAAATTATATACATATTTTTAAAATAAAAGTTACTCGATTCTAGTTCAAAAATAATTTTTATTTTCTGATTTCTAATACCAAAGTTACTCCATATTATGGCATTTGTATGCTCTGATTACTGATGGGTGTGCTCTTGTGAGTTGTGTACTCTCGGTGGAAACCAACTGTACTTAGAGTTCCTGACTTGCTCTAATGAAGAATTCTCGTTTTTTCTATATCGACTTTGTCTCGATGCCCGGCTTTGTTCCACTTTCATTCCTTTCGGAAAGTTCCAGGAGTCTTTTTGCGTCAGCCCAACCATCTGGCCATTCGGCCATACCGGTGAAAAGTAAATCTACTTATGTACTAGAGTTGAAACTTTTGCTCCGATCGGGGGAAGGAATTATTGACAAGTTGAAGTGTGACGAGAAGACAAAAGCAAATTCCTCTGGAGCACCGACCGCTGTGGGCTGGCAAGTAAGATGTTTTGCGGTGTAGAAAGTATGCAGTATAAACGATGCTGGTTCCTTTGTTCCTTGCAAGGATGTGCCTTCCACAGTATCAATCCTAAATGGTGTGTACCTGGCTGCAATCGATCAAAGCAAGGATGACACCTAAAGTCAAGATGTTCGAGTGACTTGAAAAGCGATTCGGAGGTTTCACAAATAAAAACTTTGCATACATCCCAAACAATTCTAGAGAGATGTGATGCAACAACCTCGGAAACCATAAAAACATTGTGATTTAAAAAGTTTCCTCACGGGACCCAATTATACCATAGCATATTTAAACTGGCTTTTATCACAATTTGAAAACTTCGTGACTAATTCTACCCCACACACAGTCAGCCCTCAGCTGCCATCTTATTCGCTATGCATTTCAAGATTTCGTCTTTTTCCACTTCAACACCACGAATAACAAGATAATTAATCCAACCAGACGCGCCCTTCCTTCCTTCATCTGACCACTTGAATGCGAAGAAGTACCGCAAGATTTTCCATCTTCAAAAATATCAAAGGAAACCAGTAAAATCCAGTCGCAAACCACCGTGAAAAACAGCTTACGCCAGTCCGCGAGAAAACAACAAAGCAAAGTCTGAATTAATTACAAGAAGAAACACTCCTTCCTGTCCGCTCCTGCAGCGTTCACCCATTCGGGTGAATACAGCTTCAACAAGTGGCAAATCGTCACTTGGCTCCTCTAACTTTGCCTTCTTTGCTAACTTTCTACAAACAGGCCTTTTGTCTTTTGTGCTCAGGCGCTGCTGTTAGAAAAAAAACTGGGAAATTCTGTGCCAAAGGAAATTCTGAAGGAAATGCAGACTATCTTTACACTTCCTTAGGTCAATATTTTTCTTTCACTTGGTTTCTCAAGTGACACAAGAAATTTTCTCCCCTTTTCAACTGACAAGTCCCTGTGTGCCGAGCAAGTGAGCAACAGTGTCGGCAAAATGCGATAACGATCAGAAGGAGAAGGAGCGGTAGAGTTCTGAGCCGTTGAAGAGCTTTAAGTTTTATCGATCTCACTGGTTGACGTAGGACTACGTTATGCGGGATTTTGCTATAGAACCTTGATTAAGAAGTGTTTTTCACGACTTTGATCCATTTACAATTAAAAAAAATCTTCTTTCTCTTCTCAAATATCAGCAACTTCCGAGTCACAGATCAGAGCGTGACAGTTATGTCGTCTGCGCTTAGGAAGTTAAGAAATCGCTAAGAAAATTATTCTTATTCTTATTAATACCATCATTATCCATCATTTATTATGCATGATAAAGGATTCCTGGACATAATTTTTATTGTTTCTAATCATAGAAATATTTGAAATTATTTTCTAGTCTGTATTAACATTTGCAAAATATCAAAGATATATCACAAATGTTTAATCGACCAGGTCATCTGTGAAGTATTGCCGCAAAGATGATTATGCGAAATGAATCTTGTGTGAATAAGTTATTCATATATAGATGTACTTAAGAAAACGCTAAGAAAATTATTTCAAAAAACTATAGCTAGGGTATGTTGCTGCTTCGTCGTAATTGCCTATTCCCGTCCTATCCAACAAAAATTATTAAAAATATGAGCAATTTTTTGACACACAATGCAAAACTAGTTATTCCCTAATATTTTTGTTTGTTGTCATACGCGATCATACGCGATCAATCAAAGTGAGCTCAGATCTATTTAAATGCTTTTTATCATTAAAGAAGTCCTACCAGCTATATTTCCTACGTTTTTTCGAGAGACGAAGAAGAAAATGTCGACTAATCGTTTTAATTTCATAAATGAAAATAACTCACGCAAGGCATTATCGTTATTCTACAGCCAGGAAAACTTGCCTGACCTGCTGAAATTTTGCAGAATAACATTTGTCATGCCGTCCTACATAAATACATGCGCGTTAGCTTCGTAAACATTGTTGTGATTTTTAGTTCGAACGATGAAAAATTTTGATGGACGGATTTTAACACGGTACGACGAATTTCAGAAATAAAGTCAGTTGCGTAATTTCAATAACATGCTTTAATAATCGCTTTTCAGTGATTTCAAAGTTCACGGATTGGAAGGTTTGATTGACTAAAACACACTTTTTTAGTCAAATTAGCACGAGAACTTTTGGAGTATTCATTAAATCCATCCAACAAATGATGAAAATTAGAATGGCTTTACTTACTACGACGGGAATTAGAAATAAACCGAAGACTCCAGAACTCAAGACTGGGCATAGTAGAAGGTTCGCATATACACAGCAAAGGACGGTACTGCTAACGCCATCTTTTATCCCAAGGGAGTTACTACTACTTATAAGTGTTAGTGATCGCGACCATCTGAAAGAATGTATGCGTGTGATGTTGATGTACGATGTCATAGAATGATGTCAGTGCGGTTGTGATGCTATAGAGTGATGGCACATATACAATCTAAAAGTTACCACCGTCATCCGTAGAGGGCATACTGACCCTGTCCGTCGAGATTCGACAGAGTGTCAGAGGGGTGAATAAACGCTACATGTTCAAAAGCGAGGAGAAACCAATTTACTTTTTATCAAGCGCACTTTTGTCTGTAACTTACAGATGAGCGAACGCTCACCAGCGGTTCAAATGCACCGGTTCATAAGAAAGAGCGTTCAGACGAACGGTTCTTGAAAAAGAACCACGGTCCACGGGTCTTCGAATGCATCCGAAGATAACACGAAGTTTGGTCCGTGGATCGTAATTATTCGAACTGTCAACTTAGCGAACACACTGGACGATTAACGATTAACGAACCATGAACCATGAGCCGCTGATTTGAATCGTTCCGCAGTAGAAAATGAACGGTTCGGAGTCGCTCACACGAATGAGCTGTTTGAATGATGTCTGTACTAGTAAAACACACTCTTTATTAACAAATGCACTGAAAATGATAAAAATAAGACATGACATGACATGACATTTGGCGATTTTCAATAGCGCGCACCTAAAATTCAATAGTCTTCTTTAGTGAAGTTGATGCGTAGATGATTTTCTGATCGATTGGTGCAAAAGTATTGGAAGTCTGGAAATTTTTGAGTTATTAGCGTTCAAAACCTAACAACCTAACAATCTATAACTCGGGACTGGAGTGTCACAGACAAACCCAAAAATGACTGCATTGTAGTATTTTTATTTAAGTTTTAAGTTTCACAGTATTACATCGTTGTATTTCTCTGGATCTCATAAGATCTCGAACTTTTTTCTTAATAGAACTCATCATACCCTAGAGTTTTCATTACAATAGATCAATAATGCTGTGGTCAAAGTGATAAGCCCATACAAAAAAAAAACCCTAGAGTTGAAGATGTGACTGGATCAGCATGTTCCTTCCACTTTGAACGCATTTCTCTAGCACTGTTGACTGTTCCCCTACGTCACCGAAGTCGTTATTTGACAATTACCCAAAATTTTTCAATGGGTCGAAACTTCAGACACTTTGCAGGCTTTATCTCATTTGCCACGAAATCGACATCATCATCATTCATCATTTTCACATAGGTCTCGTCGTCCATCAAAATATATCCGTTGAATTTCGTCAAAATTTGCTCGTACAAATACCTAGCAATCTTGTTGACTACCAAATTCTGCTTCGAGTGCCGATTCGGATGTTTACTGGCACTATAAGACCAATAGTCTTCTCGAGTGAGAATATTCCGCGTGGCTTGATAGTTGGCATCGTACCTTCTAACAATATCCCGGATGGAGATGCCAGGATTGGACTTAACGCACCTTAATAACTTCCCCCTCAGCTTTCAATCCCTAGCTTCGGTTTTCTTAAAAGTGCTTTGCCGCCTTTCCCCACTAAAGTTCTCCTTATAACCTTTTATAATGTTTTACACTGTTGATTTTGGCATTTTTAGCACTTTTATCAACTTTGATCTAGACCACTGAAGATTTTCCAGGTGTTTGCAAGATTCTGTAATGATCCGCAACGTGGTGGAATATTTTGACGAAACTTGCACCAGTTGTTCTTTATAAACATGTGAACAAAGTTATGTCAAATGGTTC
Source organism: Sabethes cyaneus (assembly GCF_943734655.1). Lineage (NCBI taxonomy): Eukaryota > Metazoa > Arthropoda > Insecta > Diptera > Culicidae > Sabethes > Sabethes cyaneus. The sequence goes on from NC_071353.1 coordinate 63,769,584, forward strand.
CAGTTCCTACCATGAGGGACGTACCGGTGGCGCACGAGGGGGGTCCAAATTTACTTTTAGCCAGGCTTTATGCAATTAATTGTAGTTTTTACAGGCATACCTCAGAAAATTCTGTGGTGTGCGTCGAATTGGTTTCGTTAGTTTTTTAGTTAGTCTATAGTGATCTACCTAAAAGAGACCAAAACGAGATCCACCATGTTCAGAAGATAGGAAAACGAAACGAATTATTTAGTTGGAGAATATAACATAAGTGAAAGTTAGTAGTAGTGGTGAAAAAATTAATACATTTGTATCAAACGTTGTTCGCGTTCAAAAGAGACTTGGTCTTAGGGCATACAAAATCTTCTTCACTCATATTGAGTATGTTTCGAATATCAGTATATTTATCAAAATCATTCAGTTTAACTATAAATCATTTTAAGCAATTATGTAATCCAAGTTGCCTACATTATTGCTACTTTTATTGCAATATAGAAAACTTTAATGTGGTACAACGTGTCTGCATAGTAAGACACCGTTATCGGTTCAAAGCCCTGCGCAGATTTTCTTGGTCAAACGTCTTGCAGAATTCTTCCTTAATTCACCTATTATTTGCTCACCGAGTTGAAGTTGTACCATTCCACTCTTGGGCTCCATTTACAGCGTTTAACAGCGTTCTGCTTTCCACCACCGGGGAGGGGTGGTGGTTGCATTTGATTTCTTCACTAAAAGTGCCTCTGTGAATTACCCAAAGAAAACCTTTTGCTCCACTCCACCGCCACCAACTGATGTGGCGGATAACTTTTCACCAGCTTGAGGGTAAATAACTTGACTACCAGATTATTAGACGTTTTATTGTTATTACAGGCAATTCCCCTTTCTGTGAGCTTCAAGTGAACCGAAGTTTTGGGATTTCCTCAAGGTTACGATGAGGGTTTAACCGGAAAGAATGTCTCCAATAGATTGTGGGCGAAAGATGCTTTTCTGTGGCTATGGCTTTGGTATGCTTCGTAGCAACAAGTTTCAGTGTGTTGCGCTGTGGTGTGGTAAATGTTGACACATTAGCTTGATATTAATTCAGTATATGCTAAATTGAAACTATTCAAAATAGCTGTTATTAATAGAGAATACTTAAGTAATGAAATTTATAACCAACCTTTTCTCGATAAATTGATAAGTGCTACGATGAGACACCACACGGATGAGCCAATACCGGTAGCACAGAAAAAACGGGTGATTTGGATTGGCTTGTGCCCGACACGCGACCCTTCTTCAGACGGAACCGTCAGCTTTGAAGTACACACTCTTCCAGTTAGACGCTTTACTGCACGTGCTGCTCTCCTCATTGCCCTTACCCGGTGGAAAGGTGTACCAAGTGAAAACATCGTCATTTATTTACGACACTGCGATTAGATTTACCCACCTTTTCGACGTGACAGCATGCGCCGCTTCGAGACCAACATCTGGGGGTTTCCTAACCGCGAGCAACATAGGAAAATATGGTGGTTCAAGTCGTAAGCGGTTACCTTTTCATTATCGCCTCATTACAAATTCTCTTCAGCCGTTTTATTACGGGTATTGAAAACTCTTTCGTCGTGAAAATTTTACTATCACCAGAAGACCAGGTGAGTCAAGCCTCGAAGTTCAGATCTTGCAAGACCAGCAGGTACAATTGCTAATGTTTTCTTATTTGCATTTTTGGTGCTCCGAGAATTTAGGTAGTTTTTTTCAAGGTCATGCATTGTAGCAAGTTTTAGAATTGCTTGCTTAATGATTTTTATTCTGCTTATAACTAATTCGCTGGTTCAAACCAGTTTTCATTTTCGATAAAGCTTCGCACGCGCCCCGTATGTCCCGCGAAAGAAAGCAGATGTTCAATCCGCGCAGTCAGCTTTGCTAGTCACCAGAATGCAGATAAAGTTTAAGTGCCCTCTTCTCGCAAGGTTCTAATCCGCTAGGTAACCGGTAGCGTTAATCAGTATGCGTGCAAGCTGCACAATCAAAGAAAGGGGACCTTACGACCCCTGGTGCAAAACTACCTAAAAGGAACTCACTTCGGTATGCTTCTTTTGCGTTAGCAGGAGAACAATGATGGTCCTAATTCCTGTTTCGCATCCCTTCATAGAGTGAAACACATACTCGTAAACATGATAGATTTTCCCTTCCCCTTTCTTGGCTTGAGTTGGCATCGCTTCGCTTTACGTCACCGATGCAGCTGTCGGTTTTGCAGACATGCCAGTGCCAATATATCGTTTCTTGATGGTCAAATAAGAAGAAGTTACAGCTGTGGATCGATGGGATTAGGGGTGTTCCAGATTAAATTATTATAAAAATTGTAAAAAAATTTGCCATATTTTTATTTCTGATCATGATGAAGCAAGCGATGATACTATTTTAATATTTCTAAATCTCCCTATTTATTTTTCAGTAAAACACTAGTTTAGCTTTAAACATGTTATAAATTTAAACATAATTTTTTAAATACTTTTCTGTACTGCTGTCTTAAACTCTTATATTGAGTGAATATATATACTCAATGTGCAGGTTGGATTTCAGATATTAATTAAGAGCAAAATTTAGCTACAACAACATACATACATAATTTTGATTGAATAAATCGATATTACAGTGTGACACATATGTATTCGAATAAACACAAAGTCATATATTTTTTGTAAATAAAGGCTGAATTTCGAATTTTACTTTTAGAAGTTGTTTATCCATAGATAAACAATGCAAAAAACAATCATTGAATCGTCTCTTGCCTGGCTAATACGCTTCAAACGCTTTTTAAAGTCGTTACATGCGGCACGCACTGCTGCCATCGGAATATCATCCCATGTCTTGTTGATAACTAACTTAAATTCATCCAAATTATGATATTTATAATCCTTGAGCTTCTGCTGCATGGACCCCTTTTACAAAAATCCAGTGGGTTCAAATCAGGAGAACTTAAAGGCCATTCCTTTTTCGATAAGAAATCCGCCGAATTTGCTTTGCACCACGTCTTCACAAGAGCTGCAGTGTAGGCTGGCGTACCATCCTGTTGAAAGCCGTAATCTTCTTCACCACACATTCCTTGAACGTAAGGTATCAAATTTTGTTCCAAGACCATTTCTAGACAGTATTTTGCATTAACTTTCGCACCCTTGTCAATAAATAATAGAGGAAGTTTCCCTTTCTCTGAAATGCCTCCCCATACCAAGACCGTTGATGAATTTTGGTATCGCAGTACATCCCGTTTGTGCATTGGAACGTCCGTGATCGAAACCGACCACAACCAGTCATTTTGAGCATGATGCGGTGTTTGAAGAACAACAACTTCTCATCAGAAAAGATCACTTCTGAAACGCCGTGCCGAGGGAACCGTTTTCGTTTTGCTGCTTCCGTTAATCCATGGATTTTACGTTTTTTGAATGCTTATATCCAGATAGATTTTCAAAATTCGACGAAGATTTTCCTTTTGATATTCAGCTGAAATGCCATTTTCCGTGCGGACCGGTCGCAACTGCGACGAATTCGTTCTCGAACAACCAATTTATTTATTATCAACGACCGTAACTCAAACTCTGGTACGTGCACACCGAACGAGACACAATACGAAAATGAAACTACGTCAAGTAAGTCTTAAGTCATGATGCCACACACACATGGTCTTAGTTTGATTGTATTAATTGTATATGCCGCTGCATGCAGAAAACGATTTTTGTTCAAATATATATGTGTCACACTGTATAGCTTATTATAGGATTGATATTAGAAATAGTAGGAATCACGCATGTTTTCGATATATTTTTACAACAGGTAAATTAAATTAAATTTAATCGAGAGCGATGTTTCTCTATGCCAGTATACATATACATTTCAATGCTTTTATCACCATAAAAGTCTTTATTTTTGGTACTAGATTTTTGTTTTTTCTTGCAAAATTCTGATAACCGTTCTGATGAAAATTCTGATAAGTTGATTATCAATTACTACAGTAGAGTTATTCACTTATCTCTTGCTATATTGCGTATACACTGAAGTCGCTTCTTACGCAGTTTGTTTTCTACGCGAATTTCGGTATTTACGCAGTTTTTTATGCGATTTCGATTTACGCGGAATGTATTCTTCGCGTAAAAAGCGACTTGAGTGTACATGTATATACCGCCGCCACTCGCGTAAAAGTTTCATCTCCATAGAACTGGGCTACGGGCCAAGAAGGCAGAGACTTGAAGGCGTAACGTAAGAATCTAGCTTGTACTGCTTCTATCCGATTGGCCAAAACTTCAGTACTCCATTCTACAACTAAGGTCTCCGAAATGGAGCGGACAAATGAAACGTATAACAAACACAAGCAGAACGGGTCAGTGAATAGTGAGAACTGCAGTGGTCCTGGGTTACTGCTTTGAGGAACATCAGATAAGTTAACAAAGCTGTTTGATTCAATGTTACCCAATTTGACACAGAGTGAGCGGTCAATAAAGTAGGATTTCATCCAATCTATAAAATCTGTAGAAGCACCAAGACGTTCAATTTTGACGAAAAGGATGAAGTGATCGACACGTCCAAACGCAGCTTTCAAATCAGTATAAATAGTGTCCACTTGCAAACCATTTTCCATATTTTGAATGCAATGTGACAATGATTAGTTGAATATCATTCTTAGTGGCACACACAGCGCAGCCGCACACCTTTTTAGTATGATGCGACTATAAAAGTGTAAGTGTGTGCCATGATCAGCAGTGTAGTGTAGTGTTGTTGACCTCTTTCGAACACGATGGCGGAAAAAGGAAAGTTTTGGATGAAAGGTTATGTTATGTACTAAGAGAAGGTTATGTATGTGTGATATGTGCTTATTCTTTACTATTTTGTACAAACAAACTCGGTCTTAGAACCAGGTATTCGAACGCCCTGGCAAGAAGCTTCATTATTATAATTGCAAAAGTTAGTATGAAGGAAGCTTGGGAAGGAATTTGAGAATATACCCAGTGCTAATTGTGGCGTACCACCACGGAGAGCTACTTACACACGCGTTCTGTCTGCTCGACGGTCCGATAAGGAAAGAGGGCGAGTTAGCTTCGTGCAGCTTCAAGCAACCAAATCGCTTGCAAGAGAGCGGAGAGGGAGAGTTTATGATTGCATTCCATTATGACGTTAGCTCACGGCGAGGGGTGAATATACACCGATGGGATTACAACGATAAGTAAACTCACCATCAACGAGGGGGTCTTGCATAATCGGATTTCCAATACCCCACACTAATGTCACTTAATATCGAATGACCTGATTCTATTAACCTTCCTAGTGCATTGGGGTCGTTTTCGACCCATCGGCATACTTACAAAGCTTGATACTCAGTAACGGTACGAGCTAGAGACTTGAAATTTTCTGACTTTTCCTAACTTTGGAAAATTAGCATTGTGGGGGAGTTTCAGCTTTCAGCGACATCTAGAAGAGCCACAGCAAAAAAAGTTACATATTATGCATTAAGGGTCGAAAACGACCCAAGTTTTGAAATTGCTCTCATTCATCCATTTTCAATCCGAATTTCGTTTTCTTTACCTCGTTTGAAAGATATGGCCAAAAACTAGCACCCAAGGTATGTTGGGGAATATTTGTTGACTGATGGCCACTTCTGCGTCGGTTCCGGAACACCCACTACCAGGTCCCGGGGAACATTTTTATATTTTGAGATAATTCATTTTGCGGCACATCAAATCACATTGGCTTGATAAAATAAGACTAGTGGAAGTACAATGGGGACATTTTGGACCCGAATGGCCACTTCCCCATCGGTTACGGAACATCCGGTACCTGGTTTTTGAGGCCATTTTTGAATTTTAGGATGATTTCTATTGCGGCACGTCAAATTTCATCTCATTGATAACATAAGACTATTGAAAGTATAATAAACACATGTTGAAGGCAAATGGCCACATCAGCATCGGTCCTGGAACATCCGGTACCCGGTTTTTGGGGACATTTTTGTATTTTAGGATAACTCATAATGCGACATATCAAATCACATCGGCACATCGGCAAAATAAGACTGATGGAAGTAAAACAATGTCATTTAGAAGCCAAATGGCCACTTTACCATCGGTACTGGGTCATCCGGTACCAGTTTCGGGGGACATTTTTGGCTTTTGAGATAATTCACCATGCGGCACATCAAATCACATCGCGTGGATAAAATAACAACAATGGAAGTATAATGTCTATAAGTATATAATATATAATGTATAATGGAAGTAAATAATGTATAATGGCGTCAGTCGCATATAATCCGGTACCCGGTATTTATAATGAACCGTAAAACGGGGTAACTTGGGGCAGACGAATTACCTTGTAATCCAAAAATGTCCCCAAAACCCGGATACCGGATAGTCCAGAGCCGATGGTAAAATGGTAATTTTGGCTCCAAAATTTTTCCATTGTACTTCCATTAGTGTTATTTCATCAAGCCAATGTGATTTGATGTGGCGCATGATGAATTATTCTATCCAAAAATGTTCTCATAAACCGTGCACCCGATGTTCCAGAACCGATGATGAAATGGCCATTTGTCTTCAAATGGTCCCCATAGCTCTTGTAACTGTTTTGTTTGATCAAGGCGTTGTGATTTGATGTGCCGCAAGATGAATTATTTCATAATCCAAAAATATCCCGCGGAACCAGGTACCGGATGTTGCGGAACCGATGGTAAAATGGCCATTTGGCTTCTAAATGACCTTATTTTATTTTCATCAGTCTTATTTATTCAAGCCGATGTGATTTGATGTGTCGCAAGATGGGTTATCCTAAATACAAAAATGGCCCCAAAACTCGGGTACCGGATGTTCCGGGACCAATGCTGATGTAGCCATTTGCCTTCAAAATGTCTTTATTGTACTTTCAATAGTCTTACGTTATCAAGCTGATGTAATTTGACGTTTCGCAAGATAAATCATCCTAAAATTAAAAAATGTCCCCAAAAACCTGGTACCGGATGTTCCAGAACCAATGAGGAAATGGCCGCTTGGGTCCAAAATGTTCCCATTGTACTTCCATTAATCTTATTTTATCAAGCCAATGTGATTTGATGTGCCGCAAAATGAATTATCTCAAAATATAAAAATGTTCCCCGGGACCTGGTAGTGGGTGTTCCGGAACCGACGCAGAAGTGGCCATCAGTCAACAAATATTCCCCAACATACCTTGGGTGCTAGTTTTTGGCCATAGCTTTCAAACGAGGTAAAGAAAACGAAATTCGGATTGAAAATGGATGAATGAGAGCCATGACCATGACCACTCAGTTGTCAAGTGAAACTTGGTAATCTTGTAGCTGCAGGGGCCTCGCATTATAATTTAGTTAGATAAGGAAACTCAACACCGCGATTTGCCTATCAAAACAGGCTTGTTTCTTAAGTTCTGCGCCTAAGTAACAATTTGGGTTTTATTACACTCTTATAATGGCATTTAAAACCAAAATTGGCTTTGAAAACCGCCATAAGGTTACAATAAAACTTACATTGCTGCTTTGGCGGGGATCCGGATCTTTGGTTTACACGAAAAAGGTCAGAAACCCAATCATACTCCGAAGCACATTCCAACAAGAGTGGAATTCGCCAAATAGAACATAGATTGAAGAACAGAATGGAATGATGTAATATTTTCCGACGAGAAAAGCATCCGTCGCGATGGTCTTGTCGAAAAACAGGTCAAATAAAACTCATTATACCCTAGTGTTTTCAAAATAAAGACATGCGAAACACGACATTTCTGGATTCCGCAGGGAAATTCTGAAAGAAATCTGTTGGCAGATTGTTTCTTTGCAGCACATGGTCTAGAATTGTGATCCATCGAAGGTCAATTTATCAAATATTTTTCGATGCAAAAGTGAGTGTATCTGGTTGTCCGGACCGTGATGAGATAATCCTTTTTGGTGACTTCAACGAACTTCAACTTCGCGTTGAACGGAGTTCGCAGGACTTATTCGCTGATCCACTTTTACCGTACTTCACATCAGCTTGTCGTGCGTTACTCGATGGCTTGTTGTTTTGTCATTTGAGACAACGTAATGCAGTCCACAACTACAGGGACCGAGTTCTTGACTTGATTTACACTTCCGATTCTGTCACTGCTATCAACAGCACTACCGTAAAGGTTTTCGTACCTGTCGTTCAACTGGATCCTGATCATCCTGCACTTTTGTTAACCGTTAAGGGTCTCCTCGCTGTTGCTCAATACGACGACGTTGACGTATGTGAGTTCGACTTTCGTAAAACTTATCTTGATGGTCTCTATAAATTGCTTTTCCCAGATAGGTTGGTCTGATGTAGATGTCAGTGTGAATTTTGATGACGCTGTTACTGCTTTCAATAGTAAATTGCATTGCTGTTTTACGCATGCATCCGAAACAGTTTTGTGAACAGCCGTTTGTGAACTCTAAGTGGAAGGATTACGGTGTACCTAAATATACGCAGTTGGGCGATCTAAACACTTGTACTGTCGATGGAAAGCGCGATAGTTTTGCGTCACATTTCAGAAATGTGTTCAACTTAATTGCAACCCGTATGATTCAAATATTTGCTATGTCGAATGTATTGAAACTCATAAAATAAAATAAATACTTTCTACATGTGGATTTTTGACATGTAGTATCATCAACCTAGGATAAATAAACATTTTTTAACGTTTTAAAATCGAATCGTTACTGTTTAACTATTCCCCCCCCCCCCCCCTCAAAACCTTAAGCAATTAACAATCTCTTAATGGACAACAGTTAAATCAATAAATCAATATTTTTACTGAAAATAGGTACTTCTTATTTTTTTATTACTGTAAAACTTAGAAGCCGACAGGACGATAGTCAAAACATTCAAATCAACCAATAACTTATAACTTCAACAGTTTTGAACAACCCTCCGTCATGAATTTCGTCCTTCTGGAATACCCGAAGCACAACTCTGCGGCGTATCAATCATAGAAAGAGATAAGACCCAGATCTCGGGCAGTTTTATAAAGCAGTAGCGGTAACTATCGAGGCAAGGACCATCATTATGAGCGGTACGTTAGCAGTTCGGTGTCAAACATCAAGCATAACTTTCCAATGATTCTTTATCTCGAAGGGTGGGGTGAGTTCTCCCTCGAACATATATATCGTTCAAGTTTTGGAATGTAACACACATCGCACACACATATGCACCTCTGAATATGAGTGCCTTTAGTCGAACGACGGGTCCCTCTGTAATTCTTTTCCTCGCTTTTTGTCAAATAGAAGGTTGTATATATAGTGTACCCTCTTCCAGGTAATGCTGTTTTATAGGGTCCTCATTGTTCCTCAGGAAGTTATGAAAGGATGGAAGGAAGGAAGGAATGAGGAAACGATTGTATCCCGAGTGAAAAGAGATTGTACATTGCCTAAATTAATTTGAATGATTTCATTCCAGGTGACTCATCTTTAGTGATCTACTGTGCTACTAGTATTACTAAAATTATATTTTATTCAGTGAGTTCACTAAACTACGTTAGAATAATCAGGTATATTACATTGAATGTTCTATTCTATTGAAATGGACGAAAAATATCTACATGCTGACAGCGTTCGACAAACGGGTCTTGTTTCTCGCATCGGTGGAAGGGAAAAGTGAACTCTTGGTCCCTAGGAACACAGCAAGAATAGGCGAAGACCCTGCCATAATGTACAAAATTCCTGCAGGAAAAAATAACGAGAGCCCGCGCCAATAAACCGTTTTTGGCATTAGGGTACATTATGGTGATAGGGATCGGAACGTTGCGCGTCTGCGTAAGTGTATGAACTTTGGCGGTGAGATATGCGAGTTTTGCCGTCAAGGGTGATGGAACACCCAAGGACAACGATGACGACTGTGAGACGACGACGCGTGACAGCTGGACGAAAACTAAACACATCTGACGGGTTGCTGGTAATTTCTTTGTTCGCTTATAATTGCCTCGTACACATCGTAAAAGGGGAGAATTTTAACAGCCGTCCCAAAAAGCAGTTGAAGTCATTCTACCAGCAGGATAGAACCGCAGATGTTTGCTCGCAGAAGTTCCAAACTCGAATGAAGGCTCAGTACCTTTTTCTTAGCAGTTTATAAGACACTCGTTCTGTTGCTTGGAATAGAGTAAGGTTCTTCCCCTCGGTGCAGAAACGCATTACGTCATTGTGTCGTTTTCTTACACAACTGAGACAATTTCCCCTCAATGGAAGGAATTCAAAGAAAAGGCACTCACTCAGACTCACCTTCAGTAAACGAAAGATTGTGCTACGGTTTGTGGCAGTGTTTGTTGTACCGATGAAAACTTTGATTTTCTTACGTCATTGTTATATGCTTCTTGAGGCGTTCCTTGTGCTTGATGGTGTGAGTTTCTTTCCATGCTAGCAAGGATTTCCATTCAAAAGGATAACAAAAACGTGGAGATTCCTATAGGAATTCGGAACCGGAGAAAACGAACCTTTTCTTTACGGCTTAGTTTGATGTAACCAACCATGGGTTGCGCACCTACCATATGCTGACACGGGTATGTTTTCGAAGAAAAAGGTCGTTTAACTTTGCGGAGGCGCTTATTTGTTTACTTTTCATGCCCGAACATTCTCCGCAGGGCCTGCATCGCGGCGGCGGGCGCGATGAATTATAGGTAAACATATTTTTTCCGACCTTGCCGTTCAGATCGGAACTAAAGAAGTTATGACGGAAACTCGGGAACAGATGGTTGATTCCAAAATTCTGCCTTCCTAGCGTGATCTTCAATAACGTTTTGACATTGAGAGGTAATCAGACTTTATGAGTGGTTTGTTCGATTGCGTTACTTCTTTCTTTTCTTCATTAGCACAACACGATAGATTGCCACGTAACACGTAAGATTGCCAACTGATAACTTTTTACCCCACGGTTTCCTTGAAGTGAACTATTTTTCCGGACGGACAGTCTCGCTTAATACCTGTTCTTTTTTAGTTCCTTTTCACGGATGAACAGTTTTACTATGGATTAATTGATTTTGGGTACTTGTATGATTGGGAAAGAGGATTGCAGTAAATTTAGACCCTCTTAGAAAATCATTTTACTATTCATACGTAATGTGAGCGGACTGGCGGAGCAGGAAATAAAGCCATATATTTATCACAAGGTTTGTTGAATAGTTTTCTAATCGAAATGGAAATGGAAGCATAAAGATACAACCATGCTTATTAGGGTTAAACTAAAGATACAACTTTTAATATAGGACTATATTCTTTTTTTTCTCATTAGAGTACACTTTGGAAGTACGAAAACAGAATATGTAAATGGTTATGTTGTAGGTATGTGCTCATAATAAATTAATTTTTCAACAATTTCGCAAGATGTTTGCATCATTCGATCTGAAATTCAATATATTAACGGGAAATTAGCAGTTATTAACCCATTAACCCAATTTCAGAAGCAGTTTTTCGGCCTAAAAGCGAAATTCTGTTTATAGAAATGTATTCACTGCATTCTTCTTGCCAGTCTTAACACAGCAAATATATTTTCGTGAACAGAATTTTTGTTTCAAACAAAATGCTGCTAATGAAATTTGCAGAATCGATGACGACTAATTTCACCTTAATACAAATGGAATAACGGATTTTTAGAAATTTACTACATATTTGTAAGAGGATCCCATATTCCAGTATTACGGGACATAATAAGCAATTTGGGTAATTTGGAGAATTTTGTTTTTGTTTTACCAAAGTTTTGGTAAATAACTGGAAAGGTAGGGGCCTAGAGGTAGGAACAAAACTTCCACAGGATTGTGAGGAACGTGCTGCTCGAGCCACATTTGCAGATACCGGATACCAGAAAGGTGGCCCAATTTATCAGTTGTAGGGCATAGATTTCGTGAACCAGAAACAGGGTTACTGTCCAACTCTCCAGAAACAGGGTTACTGTCCAACATTCTGGCAACTTGCCCTGCCCATCGTATCCGTTCAACTTTAGCCACCTTATCAATACTGGTTGTATCATAGTGCTATGTGTGAGTTCCGCTTCCATACTCCATTCTCCTGTACGCCACTGAACATCGTTCTTAGCATTCGTCTTTCGAAAACTCTGAATACTCGCAGCTCGTCTTCGAGCATTGTCCATAAAATGTGGTTCAACCGGTCTAATAAGCGTCTTATACAGGGCACGCTATGTGCGGGGGCTTAGTCTATTCGACAGCAGTTGCTTGGGAAGCCCGTAGTAGGTATGACTACCGCTGATAATATGCCTCCGCAACTCATGGCCGGCTAGTTCCGTTACTTACTGGTTTTTACTTATGTATTCATGTCTGCCGATCTAACAGAAAAAAGGGATTAGAAATCTCCACTGCCGAAGGCTTTTACTTGTCGTCTACAATCCGGATGTCGTTTGCAAAGCTAGGTCGCCGTGAGCCTATATTATGTCCTTGCGGACAGTCGAGTGCATCTCTGCAGACCTCATTCGATCTTTCCGTCTTGGTTGGTACCACCATCGGGTGTTGTCTGGCTACAAGCTATTGAAAGGCTGTTACCCCGCTACTGTGAAGTTGGTGGGATTATCAATGCTCACTACAATACACTTAGTTTTTGCTACATAGACTGTGAGACCTGCTGCCTAGGAGCTCACGAAATGATCGTCTAACTTGCTCTGCATATCGTTTCGGCATTGTGCGAGTCAGACAATGTCGTCGGCTAGGTCAAGGTCACTTAGCTGCTCTAGCGTTAGAGGATTCCAAAGTAATCTTCAAATTGGTCAACTGTCAATCGTTCCAGGTAATATCTTATCCATAACGATGAGAAACAGCAGCGGTGATAAAATGCAGCCATGCCTCACGCAGCAGTAACCCTTATAGGGTCGGACAAGATGCCGTTGTGCAAAACATTGCACAAGAACCCTTCGTACTGAGCCTCGATGAGCTGGTCTAACTTATCTGGAACTCTTCCACACCTAAGTGTGCCCCAATCGTTTTCGTGGTTGAGTCGGTCAAAGGCTTTTTCGAAGGCAACGAATACCAGCAGTAGAGAGTTCTGGAATTCGTTGTTCTGCCCCAATACAATTCGGAGTGTTGTAATCTGGTCTCACATGACTGACCAGCACGGAATTAGGCCTCCTTTTTTAGTGACTTTTACTAATAAGCCCCATCTGGAAAAGTTGCGGTTTTCCATATATTGCTGAAAAGCTGGTGCATCATCTGGGCTGACAAAGGTGGGTTAGCTTTGAGCATCTCGGCTGAAATACAGTCTATCGCTGTCGCTGAATCGGATTTCATATTCTTGATGGCTGCTTCAATTTCATCCAGTGATGGCACCTCAGAGTTGATGCCATTAGTGCGATGAACTATTTACGTCACACCGAAGACTCCAGAACTCAACACTGGGCATAGTAGAAGGTTCGCCTTTACAATGCAAAGTACGATACTTCTAACTACCATCTCTTATCCCAAGGGAGTTACTATTGCTTATAAGTGTTAGTAATCGCAACCATCTGAAAGCATGTATGCGTGTGATGTTGATATACGATGTCATGCAATGATTTCAGTGTGGTTGTGATGCTAGAATGATGATTCGAGATTACCTAGTCTTGAGTTCTGTAGTCTTCGGTCATACGCTGCTGGTTTTGTTGGTGTCCAGCGTTCCCAACCGGTTTTTACGAAAATCTGGAAAACGAGAATAAAAGTATCTGGAAAAGTCTGGCTGCCAATTGCTCCAATGGAAGACAATGTTTGGAAAACGTCTTTTTTGTCTGATTAGGCATCAAAAAGTCTGAAAAATCCAGACAAATCTGGAAGGTTGGCAACGCTGTTGGTGTCTGACATTTAAAACACGGAAGAGTTGTTAAAATGTTCACCCCATCGCTTAATATGTTCTATTCGGTCAGTCAGTAGCTGGCCAGCTCTGTCATTTAGCGGCATCTTTGTATGCCTTTGTCCTGGTGCCACTAAGGCGGCGAGAAACATCGTTCAACAAACGGATATCACTATTGGTGGCAGCGGTTTCGCCTTGTTCAGCTAGGGAGTGAGTCCAGGCTCTCTTGTCCCGCCTACAAGCTCGTTTAACAGCCCTCTTCAGTTCGGCGTATCGTCGACAAGCAGCTATCTTAGCCGATCTGGTTCGCGCTCACTCCTGGAGGCATTCGCCTCTCTCCGCTCTTCGATATTCCTACAAGTTTGATCTGGAATCCACTCCCTCCGCCCGCTGCGCATTTGGCCAAGGGTTTCGTAACTGGTGATGATGAAGGCGTTCTTGGTGCCGGTCCATTGCTTTTTGATGGTTCCACCAGGTGGCAACTCCGTGACTCGGGATTAAAGTTTTTCGACAAGTCCCTTTACACCTCAGGAATCTCGAATCGGCGGACGTCGTAACCGCACCCAACTTTATCCTCCCGTCGTTGCATACGACGCGCAAGCAACAGCAAGTCTCAGTGATAGAAAGGTGATGGTATCACTGCGTTTGTTGCGTACATCAAGAAGGCTCCTTCGCCATTTTTGGCTGATGCAGGTGTGGTCGATTCGTTTTTTTTTGTTCAGCCATAGCGGGAAATCCACGTGAACTTATGTGCTGGTCTATGGGAAAAGAGCGATCCACCAATGACCATGTTGCGGCTGGTTTCATTGTCCGCCGCTATTTGTAAGCCAAAGTAGACAAATACGTCAACTACCTAAAACTCATCGCAGTCGATCAGTACACTACTAACCAAGCGACGTCGGTCAGCCTCTGTTACACCGGGCAGTATGTACCTCGTTTTGGATGTACTACCTAAGGGGTAATCCCACTCTTTTCTACTTCACACCTTAATCTGGTGTACTGTTCAGCCTTAGTCACAGAAGTTCAGTCGATAACAATAATGCCATCGGTAAATTGACTAGATTTGTTGATGTTTTTTGCCGCATTAGTAACCGCTTCTTTTCAACACCTTGGAGTGCTATGTTGAACAGCTGGTCACTTTCAAGGAGCCTTCGAATGAGCTCGACAATTCACGCGAAATCCGAACACCGTACTGTCTACCATCCATTGTAGATTTAATCAGTCTGATCAGTTTCTCGGGAAAGCCATTCTTGGCTATGATTTTTTTTTTCATGGTACATGGTTCTTTTCGGTCGATGGTATCATACGCGGCTTTGAAGCAAACGAACAAATGGTGCATGCGAACTCTGATATTCACGACCTTTTTGGAGGATTTGCCGCAGTGTGAAGAACCGGTTTGATAATTTCCAATATATCGTTGCACGATTGGTAATACATGGCAGAGAATGATTTGGTACAACACTTTGTAGGCGGCAATGAGAACCTCACAATAGTTCTTATTGTCCAGATTGTCACCTTCTTGTAAATCGAGCATCCTTTCACTCCTCCGGTAGCTGTTCCGCATTCTAAATTCTAACAAACAGCCGATGCAGACAAGTGGCCAGCTTTTCTGGTTCTATGCTCGATGCCATCCTTTCAAGCCGTTTTAATGTTTTTTGCTACTTGATGACCTCCTTAAATTCTTAAATTCGCGTATCGTTAGAGCTGGCACCGCTTCTACGTTTGTCGCACCGTCGAAGCTGCATTCCCCGCTGCCATAATTCCCCACCTGAGCACCATTTAGGTGTGCATCGAAGTACTGTTTCCACCTTTCGGTCACTTTATGATTGTCCATCCCATACTGCCATTCTTATCCCGAAACATTTCGGCTCACGACACAACACCTTTGTGCGTTTAGTATTTGGTAGGTCTATCGCGTTTGCTGAGACTGGTGCTTCTGCTTCAACTTCGCATACTCTTACTCGTCCAGGCAGTGTACAGTGGAGATGTTTCGAAAAAAAAGTCCTTTATCTGTATATCTCAAAATGCCGCTGGATTAGAATCAATCTTTTGATGTCAAAAGAAAGATATTTTTATAGGGATTCCAATGATGTGATGCTTGTTTACGGAACGCATTTATTTCCAGCAGTTTTTTTTGCCAAAGAAGGGCATTCTACCCTATTTTTCTCGACATACTTATTTACTTATGTGTCCATGTCCGCCGGTCCGGCAGAACAAAGGGATGAAATTAGAGATCTCCACTGCTGACGGTTACCCGCCATGGCTTTTACCTGTCGCCAGGACAGGTTCTCGTCTACAGCCCGGATGTCGTTGGCTAAGCTCCGTCTCCACGAGCCTCTGGGTCTGCCTTTTCTACGCTGTCCTTGTGGATTCCAGTCGAGTGCTGCTCTGCAAACCTCGTTCGCTCCTTTCCTCAAGGTGTGTCCGATCCACTTCCACCTACGCTCACGAATTTCTGTGGCTATCGGCCGTTGATGACACCGACGATGGAGTTCCTCATTGGATATCCAATTATCAGGCCACCAGGCACGAATAATATATCGCAGGCACCGGTTAATGAATACCTGCAGTTTTTGCGTTGTCTCCGCTGAGACGCACCACGTTTCGCAGGCATACAGCAGTACGGATTTAACGTTTGAATTAAAGATTCGGGTTTTCGTACGTAGAGTGATCTGGTTTGAGCGCCAAATGTTTCGCAGACCTGCAAAGGCACCCCTGGCCTTCCTGATCCGTGTGGCTATATCAGTCTTGGTACCACCATCGGGCGTTGTTTGGCTACCAAGATATTGAAAGACGGCTACCTGCTCAACTTGTTGTCCTGCTACTGTAAAGTTGGTGGAATTGTCAGTGTTCACTACCATAGACTTAGTTTTCGCTACATTGACTGTGAGACCTGCTGCCTGGGAACTCTCGGAGAGGTCGTCTAACTTGCTCTGCATATCGTTTCGGCGTTGTGCGAGCAAGACAATGTCGTCGGCTAGGTCGAGGTCATTTAGCTGCTCCATCGTTAGAGGATTCCAAGGCAATCCTCGATTTGGTCTACTGTCAATTGCTCCAACTAATATCTCATCCATAACGATGAGAAACAGAAGCGGTGATAAAATGCAGCCCTGTCTCACGCCAGCAGTAACCCTTATGGGGTCGGACAAGACGCCGTCGTGCAAAACCTTGCACGAGAACGCCTCGTACTGAGCCTCGATGAGATGGACTAGCTTATCTGGAACTCCTCTACGCCTAAGTGCGCCCCAGATGTTTTCGTGATTGAGTCGGTCGAACGCCTTTTCGAAGTCAACGAACACCAGCAGAAGAGAGTCCTGGAATTCGTTGATCTGCTCCAATATAATGCGGAGCGTTGTGATATGGTCTACACATGATCGGCCAGCACGGAATCCAGCTTGCTGCCGCCGGAGAGTAGCGTCGATCTTCTCCTGGATCCGGTTGAGGATTACCTTACAGAGTACTTTGAGAGTAATACAGAGCAACGTGATGCCACGCCAGTTACCGCATTCCGTTAGGTCTCCTTTCTTAGGGACTTTGACCAATATGCCCTGCATCCAGTCCACCGGAAAAGTTGCGGTTTCCCAAATATTGCTGAAAAGCTGATGCATCATCTGGGCTGACAAAGATGGGTCAGCTTTGAGCATTTCGGCTGAAATACGATCTATCCCTGGCGCTCTATTGGATTTCATACTCTTGATGGCTGCTACAATTTCATCCAGCGATGGCGCCTCCGAGTTCACGCGATTTATTCGACGAACTGTAGGCGTCGTACGCTGCTGGTTTTGTTGGTCTCTGACATTTGAAACTCGGAAGAGTTGTTCAAAATGTTCAGTCCATCGCTTAAGCTGTTCTGTACGGTCAGTCAATAGCTGACCAGCTCTGTCCTTTAGCGGCATCTTTGTATTCATCCTGGCACCACTAAGGCGGCGAGAAATATCGTACAACAAACGGATATCACCATTGGTGGCGGCGGTTTCTCCTTGTTCGGCTAGGGAGTTAGTCCAGGCTCTCTTGTCCCGCCTACAAGCACGTTTAACAGCCCTCTCCAGTTCGGCGTATCGTTGACGGGCAGCTGTCTTAGCCGATCTGGTCCGCGCTCGCTCAATGCCGGCTTTCGCCTCTCTCCGCTCGTCGATCTTCCTCCAAGTTTCATCCGAAATCCACTCCCTCCGCCCACTGCGCGCTTTGCCGAGGGTTTCATCACTGGTCGTGATGAAGGCGTTCTTGATGCCGGTCCATTGCTCTTCGACGGTTCCACCAGATGGCAACTCCGAGGCTCGAGATTCAAGTTGTTCAACAAAGGCCCTTTTCACCTCAGGATTCTCCAATCGGCGGACGTCATAGCGGCACCCAACTTTCTCCTCCCGTCGTTGGACACGTGCGACGCGCAGACGTATCTCAGCGATAACAAGATGATGGTCGGATGCAATGTCAGCGCTGCGTTTGTTGCGTACATCAAGAAGGCTCCTTCTCCATTTCCGGCTGATGCAGATGTGGTCGATTTGGTTTTCTGTTCGGCCGTCGCGGGAAACCCACGTGACTTTATGTACTGGTCTATGGGGGAAGAGCGATCCACCAATGACCATGTCGTTATTACCACAGAATTCTGTAAACAGCTCCCCGTTTTCGCTCATCTCTCCTAGGCCATGGCGTCCCATGACGCGTTCAAGGTCCGCGTTGTTTGAGCCAATCTTCGCGTTGAAGTCGCCCATGTGAATTTGGATGTCCCCCTTCGGGATTTTTTCAACCACGCTGTTCAGCTGGCTGTAAAAGCTCTCTTTCTCCTGCAGGTCGGCCGTGTTCTAAATCTGGCAACGATTATTCGCTCATTTATTGGTCCCCACTTCATCAGGGCCGCACGTGCCCCTGGGCTCAGTAGGAATCCAACTCCTCTTTCTCGAGTAGCATTTTCACCTCGTATGCCAGAGTAGAGCAAGACTTGCCCGGATGATGTCCTGTGTTCGCCAGTACCCGGCCAGCGGACCTCGCTCAGCCCCAGGATTTCAAGCTTCAGACGGCTAGCTTCCCTTGCAAGTTGAGCCAGCTTGCCCTGCTGGGCAAGGGTCAGTATATTCCATGTTCCGATTCGTGTCCGTGTTTTCATGCTAAAGGTCGTTGCCAATAATCCGGAGAGATTTCTTCTTTCATTTTCATTAACTTTTTGTGTGTTCTGGTACAGTAGGCTGTTAACCTAAGGTCCTTATCCCGCTGATGGGGCTGCGATCCTAATGTGGGCGGGAGCCACTGTGCCCCCTTTCCTGTTAGCATACGACAACCGAAGTTGCGTACCCCAGCCGGCACCTCGTGGAGGTAGGAATAGGAGTTAATGAACAGAGGTTATGGAATGCACATGTTCACCCTTTGCCAGCCAGCTTTTTTCTCGACATAGAGAGATGTAAAAGTTCATATCTCCGGATTCCACTGAGATAAAATTATCTTTTTTCGCCATAAATAAGCTATCTTAAAGAGAATTCCGATGATATGGTTTAGGAAACATGGTTGTTATTTATTTAGGGGTCAGTCCCGGCGTAGTGGTTAGCTCTCACGCCTCTCACGCCGAGGACCTGGGTTCAAATCCCAACCCCGCAGAAGTCACGAATGACCCAAGCTGGTTAAAGTGACTGTAATCTAACAAAAAAAAAATGGTTGTTATTTTGTTTGTTGGTCAAATAAACGGCATTTGCCCTAGTTTTATCAATAAAAGTGAATATCTCTGGATTCCGCTGTGATAAATTAAATATTTTTCCACCACAAGAAAGCTATTTTTATATACTTTCGAACAGTTTGGTGTTTGTTCACATCACCTGTTTGTTTCTTGTAGTTTTGGTCATATAAACATCATGCTACCTTAATTTGGTAACGTGTACTGAGAAAATTAGGGAAATTGACTTATTTTGCCGTGATCAAATACCCTGCCATCGGAATCTACAGAAGGTAGCTTTCTTATGGCGAAAAATAAACGGTTTCATCCAAGCGGGTTCCAGAGTTATTGATCATATATCTACGAATCCCCACTGTGCAGTGCTTCGAAACCTGAATTATTTGGGTTCGCTACATCTATATTCAGCCGCGCGAGGTTTTACTAAGGCCGGTATCAGTATCGAATGATGTTTACAACAGCAAGTTTTAAGCACATCTTAACCATCACTGGGTAGTGATCCAAGAAAACGTTAGTGCCTTGATAGGGTCTGACGTCAATGATATCTGAGGAGTACCGACAATCGAACAAAAAGTGGTCGTTGTGTGTTTCTGTTTGAGTTGGTGATCTCCAGTTGTACTTGTGTAGGAATTTATGCTGGAAGAAGGTACTACGTATGACCATGTCCGAGGGCTCTGTAACCGCAAATTTCTAATCTTAGTAGAATCTAACCATCCGATGCCAAAGTGACTTTAGCATGGGTTTATTCTCAGCCCCATCGTTATCCTTCTTTTGCGTTGAATTCTATATTACCCCGATTAAGCCTCTTGACAATGCAAAAAGTCACTCTTACGGTTAAATATACTGATCAGCTCTACCAGGAATGGCTATAATTAGGGTCGGCACTGTCACTAGAAACGAATGGGTAAAGTAGTACAACCATTGTAAGAAAGGTAAAAACCCAATACACAAAAGCACGCATAAATAATAGCAAAATAAATGCAGTGCAGATTATAGTATACACATGGGCGATATAACAATAGATCTACAGTACTGGTCGCAGTGATGAAGCCACACAAGAAAAAAACGGCCATGTTATTGTAGGCGCCAAAGTCTCGAGCCCATTTTGTTGGTCAACGGGTGTGTGCTAAATCCTTCGATCGTCGCTTAGTATCCTTCTCCTGGCCGACCTGATCGTTGAAATCCCTGAAGACAATCTGGTTGTAATGTTTTGGGCAGCAGTCGTATTCACGCTCCAACTGTGCGTACAATTCTTCCTTCACGTCATCGGAACTTCCGAGGTTAGGGCTGTGCTCTATTTGTTACTGGTTAAATTGTGTTGTGGCTATACCAAAATATATTTTTAACACTGCTATATTTATACTACACTGGACATGGGTCTCAACCTATAAATAACGCAATTCACAATATGAGCAGATTTGTTAGCCTTCCGACGTCCACATTGAAAACAAAAGCAGCCGTGGAAATGTGATTGGTTACGGTTGGCTGTGTGAATGCTTGTTTTAATCATTTTTTACTTGTCGGTTTTACTTCCCAGACGTAACAGCTTTCTTTTGATTTACTTTGCATGAACATTGGAATAATTTTGAACATTTCCCTTCGGCTACCTAGATTGACTTCCTGTATTTACTTCATCCCAGAAACCGGAACCAGCAGCACTTCTTTTACCCTTCCTGATTATCTTTCTCGTATGGTGGAAGGAAAAAAACAAGAACAATACGCTGAAACAAAACCCAGAAGGAATTCTCCTAACATTCTAGATGGATAATTGCTCAACACTGACGTACAGGGGCGGAATGTTTGAATAAGTCTTTTAAAGGACAATTCCACTTGAGTTTTGCTTCAACTTTTCCCTTCATGTTTCTTGGTACAATTTTTCGGTTGTTATTTATCTTTCTTTTAATCGTAACTCTGTGAACGGAAAGGTACGTCTCGAGTCCGGTTGTTTTGAGTCAATACTTTCTTTCCGAACAGTTGAAAAAAATCGTTTTATTACTAAAGGGGCTGACCGCTGTGACATATATATTCGTTCGCGGGAGGGTGCCAAATTGCATTATAATGTCTATTCATTACCGTTTCCGATGCACACAATGACTCGGTTTGAAGTCAAGGTGTGAAATTACCCAGTCGATTTTACGGATCCTCTTCCTGTTGTCACATATGCATAAGAATCGAAAACCAGGAATCAAAGATGCGGCTCGTTCTTCCTGAATGCCAACCGTGTGGAACATATGCTGAGCCCGATCCATTTTAGATGAATAAATTGGATCGAAGCATTTGAAACAAAAATCCCTAATATGGTTTCTTCGGCACGATTTTTTTCTTATGCAGTTCCTTTCACGACCAGGCATCCTTGGCTCAGATCAACGCCCGCATGTTGCGTATTTTTTCTATTCCGGTTTGTCTGATCCTTTGCGACTGGATTCACAAACCGGCTGCTGTACGAGATCAAATGAATCTGCCTCTGTTTGTATTGTCAGATGATATATGTAAGCATCCCACGGAAATACCAGCAGTCATTGACAGCCTGAACAAGATAATTTTGGCCCGTGCCTGAATCTGTTTAATTCGACGATGATACTGAAGTTGCCCGGATGAGTTTCGAAAAGGTTGCTGGAAATAAAAGAGCAAAATGGAAAACCGATATGCCATATTGTGCCACTTTGGCCGATATAGTTTGGTGGTGCATTCGATTATTTCGCTAAATAAAATACGGAAAACTACTGTCGATCAAATGCAGGCAGTAGAAAAATTAACAGCCTCTTCAGGGGCCGCCAATTCAAAGCAACTTGAAAAAAATGCATCTTAGCTTGAAACGTATACTTCAACATAACATTTCAAACAGCCACAACTCCCCTAGCTTTACTGGTGATGATGATTTTCCATCATCTCGGTTTCGGTTCAGCGATGTTGCGGGAGGGCAATACCCATATGCTGCACCTTTCGTGTCGAATCGAGCAACGGAAAATGAGGAAGTCCACGCATATAGGTAGGAAAAGGTAGATAATGCGATGACACACCACGACTGGACGCGACGAGCGATGCGCTGGGGCACGAGATCTCGCGGTAAATGTTCACTGTGTTGCACACCTGGTCGCATTTTACTGCGAGCTGAGTATGACTTGGTGTGGCTTGACGGTTGAATTTTGATCGAGCATTAAAAGAAAAATAAAAAATTGCCAAAATAGAGCGTTGTTATTTCCTGTGCCAATTGCTACTAGCAGCCTGGGATTTCAATGATGGTGGCCGTAAACATACACACTGTTACAAATATATTAGTAAAATAACCTGCTGTTGACTGACAACAAACAATTAGGTAAAGCAATTCCTGGTGAAATGAGTAAACGGACAAACGGGTCGAATTGATCCTTTGCGATTTTAATCAAATTTTCAACAAATATGTTTTTGTTTATGATGATGGAAAATATATTTTTTCAAAAGTTAGGTAGGTGTTTTTATGTATTTTTCAAAAATTCTCAACTCGAAAACGGTTAATTATGGAATCTTAAATTTTTGTTTGCAACACTTGAGAATATATCACCAAAGGGCAAAACACACTTAGGAAACAATTTTCGATTTTACCTAAATAATGAGGAAGAAATATCATTTATTTCAACCAACTAACGTTGAATTTACTATATAGACTCCTTTGCAATTCAATTTATAAGTCAAATATTAGTGATATAAAACTGTAGAGTTTTCCTGCAGTCTATACTTACGCATTCGTGTAAACTTGTAATGCTGTCCTAGTGGAGGCTTTAAAATGCGGTAAATATGTTTACGATTGAGCAGCTTTAGCCAGGTGTTGCTAAACAGATTAATGTTTAATGTATACAAAAAAAAAAATACAACGAATTGCTAGAATACAGGACAAATGTAAGGCAAGTGCTTCGACCCTACTGTGTTTAACACTTGCTACCAGTCGAGATTTGAACATGGTTTGCCCATTATTTGTTAGTTAGTTTTTATTCAGTATATATTGTAAAGCTTTCTTTTAGTCGAGCTTTCGATTTTTAAAGAATTTTACATTTACATGTTTTTGACACTTTTCCTCGGAATATTCAGTGAACAATGAGAAAAAAAAAAGATTTTTATCAATTAATTAGCTAATATTAATAATGAAATAAACATTGCAATAACGTCGTTAACTGCTCAACAGCAGTTAGGGGTATTAGGGGCATAATGAGCACCCTAACTTTTTGGCTGATTTAAGCACCCAAAATGACTGAATTTTTAAAGTGTCATCTTTGCAAAACATACATTCACTATCGATAATCGAAGGCATACTGTTAACAAATTGAAAAATAATTGACATGATGACGAAAATTGCAATTTAAATTCATGCTTCAAAAACTAGTCAGTGTGTGGGGCACAATGAGCACCCCCTGGGGCATAATGAGCAACCACACACACTCACACACATGCATATACACATACATACACACATACATTCACATATACACATACACACACATACATACACAAACATAAAACGTGTAAAAACGTCCAAAAAACTATTGACCGTTGAGCCGCGGAGGTTGCCTCTGGAGCACACAAGGAATGTTTCGGATGACGCTTAAGTTAGCTGTGTTTTAGTGTTGCAGACATATGCTTTTTCGTTTCCCTCTGCCAGGTGGTATACGAGGGTTCTGATTCCACAGGTAGTAATACCTACAGAGACTGTAGATTTCAGAGGCGCCGAGACACTCAAAATCCGCTAAATTTTGAACGAAAGCGGAGAGTTATTTTTATTTACGATGGTACTCTCCGGTTTCTTAAGCCTTAAGTTCCAGACCTAATGCATGCGGATTTTACTGCATTGCAGAAATTGAACATTTTTCCAATGATTTTCTGTCAAATTTCCGTATGCATCATGTCTGGCCCTTTACGTCACTCACGCAAGTGTACGACAAACAACCGCCGTTGCTGTATGCAGACACTCTGCTACCTACACACTCGTGAACGCACAGCCTCGTAGCGACTCAACTCATGATTAGCCAGCTGCCCGTGACAGCTAGTGGCACACTGGGGTACAGATTTTGCATTACTTTTTCTTTTCTTTTTTATCTGACGCCCTCGATTATACACGCCATTGGGAGAGCAAGCTCTCGCGAGGGATCGGTATCAGGTACTCGGACAAGTGTTGCCACATGTACAGATTTATCTGGAAAAGTACAGATTTTTTCGAATTTTTTGGTACAGATTCTTTACGGTACAGATTACAGATTTTTGCCGAAAAGTACAGATAGGTACAGATTTTTTTGAGTGCCAAAAACTCTTACTTTTTTTTCATTGCTGTTTCTTGAAATCAATAGAGAAGCTAGTCTTAGTATGAATCAAAACAAAACAAAACGTTTTTATATCTAAGTTTAGTAGAGATATGTGCAAACATCATCAAACAAATAAATGATTTGAGACTCGTGCATTTTTTTAATGCTAACAAACCAAGATGCAATAAATATTTTAATGGTACAGATTTTGGTACAGATTTTTGAAAGAAAAAGTACAGATGAAAAAGATTTTTGCCCCTTCTAGTACAGATGAATATGTGGCAACACTGACTCGGACTGCAATGACTCGCGAAAGCGACAACCGTGGCTGTTAGCTAAATACGCACTTGAAAAAACTCGTGGCACTGCATGAATAAATGGTCGATGTTAAGTCAGACCGAACTAACTTGCAAAATTTGTGACTTAATGACAACCAACGATCAAGACCATATTTTCGAACAACAATACAGTTACAAACAATACAGAGTGGCAAACTTAGAGTTCGTTTTTCTCGAAATCAGAATTATGTCACTTGGTTCGGTCTGACTTGACACTGACTAGATTAGAGACCGAGAATCTAAAAGAGATATTAACCAAAATCAAGAACAAAACTGCAGCTGTCCTGTTATCTTACAGAAATCAAAGATTGTTCAATCTGTCCAACCGCCTACTTAGCTTCGAGGTACGATGCTGGTCTAACAAGCCAGTCGTCGCATGTTCGAATCTCGGCTAGGCGGTGCTTGCTTGATAGAGTCAGTAGGATCGTTACACTGGCCCCGTAATGTTCCTGTACTATAAACAGCCGGCTGCGAAGTCTGTCGATAAAGAAGGGTAATGTCTAATGACGGTTTAAGCCCACGACTTTGCTTTTTTACAATCAGTCCACAATCATGGGTCACACACAATTGTGGGTCATTTTTGTATATATTTCTCTATGTCACGGATCGGTATTTTGTTTTTCGGCCATTTTTCTTTTTTGTTTATATACATATCAAAGGTTAAATGAAAGTTTCAATATTAACAATTACGAATGACTGATTAAACAACCATCAGATGTCTAAAAGAAATGAACGTGTGCATAATTAATTTAACCGGAAACGCAAAAGGCATGTACTCTTCACCCTAAGTTAATTATTTCACATTACAATCACCGCATCCAGAGAGTAAACGGCTCATGCACACCACCCACAAGTCGGGCTGAGCTTCTTGTCAGCGTATTGTCGGATACGACCGTTCGGAATTCAACCTACGTACCTCCTGGTGCCGGCTAGTGCTATCCAATATGTGGAAAGGGTTCTGCAACGTAGCAGGACAGCATTTGCATAGAATGCATTTTCCAATTTTACGCTCCTTGTCGAATCGAGATGAAAGAATTTACCTCCACATGCTCTTCCCCACGATTCTCGACAGACATGCTCATTCCTCAAACTGCATAACGCTCAGGAACTTTTATTCTGTCTTACCTTCTCAATTAACGCAATGGCTCTTCCCAAGCTCTGCATACCAGCTTCCCAATACCACCAAAACCTAGCTTGTTATAATCCAAATCAGAAGGGATTTGTCCAAGCAACATATTTGTAATTGAAAAACAAAACGACCGGATTTTTCTATCCGCATGACGGTCAGGGTCTATGCACCGTACATGCATATAGGTGCCACAGTAGTGAGTGGTTGCAACCTGCACAACCGTCTCATTCTACTTGCCTTGGATGTTTAGATCCTTTGAGTAGCATCCAGCTGTAAACGAGACCTACAATAGGAAGTATTTATTCAATCACCCTGCCGGAGACTGGAAGTGTACACCGGTCCCGTGTGCTGGTTGTTTCTTATGTATGGCTGGCTGTCACTGGTTTAGAGCCTAAAAACTCTTTTGTACTTGAGTGATTTTTGCTGCACTGCATCGTAAATTAAATATTTATGCTTTTGGTAACGAAATATGTACATCTAGTAGAAATACATAGATTATTATCGTGCACACATATCAATTGTTCAAAGCCCCAGCAGTACACGTGGATCATTGAGGAGCAAGCTACGGCTGAAGATTGAGCCTTAATCCTGTCGGTACTATCAGTTACTCCCAGTCGAGATTCGAACAGGTGACGACCGGTTTGTTAGACCAGCAGTAGTAGTAGCATAAAATCAACTGGAAGGCCAAATCTATCAGTATCCCGTAAAAGGTAGCACGAAATTCTCTCTTCTCTTAATTTTTCAAAGATTAAAAATGTTTAAACATTATGGAAAATATTTTGACCTGAAGACCTAATCTTTGGAATGATGGGATTTAAATAAAAATTGCATAATTTCGAATGCGCGTTGATTTTATCCACTTGTCTTTCCAATATGCACCAAAAATTTAATGCGCATATGCTGCACAACTACGGAAACTGCCGAATATTTATTATTGATTCTATCGGATATATTATTATGGACACTATAAACCAAATTGATTAGAATGATTTGACAGTAAAACTTTAGCATTTTTGCTCACCGATATGTATATTTTCAAGTTAACAAAGCAAGCTGACTGGTTTAGCTTTTTTCCAACTGATTTAGCTTTTTGTTTTAATGCAGAATGTCAAGTTATAAGTTGTGTTTCGGTTGTAAAGCTAGGCTTTCGTCGATCATTTACTACTGAGTATTGATACAAGATAATGGGCGGATTTTTAGTTTCAAGGTTGAAATATTCAGCTATTTTTAGGCATTCAATTAAAGAGCAAACGACACTAAATAACAATACTGAAATCTCATATATATGTGTTTGAGAGTTAGAAATTTAATTCTAGTAAAAGCTCGTACCTACAAAACATTATTATTTTCTAAAACGCCGAAAATATATATGATGCACATAACATTCTGTTGTTGAAGTGCTATCCATATTTTAAAATATCGGCCATTGCTGGCATTAAAAATCGGGCGAAGCGATAACGATGACTACAACGCAGATCAATAACTTGGACACGTTTTCGCCGCATTGCAATATTTTATTAAACTATAATGATTCAATTTATAGGTTTTCCGAGTATCTTTTGAGCGAAATGTAAGTTCTGTTTCAAATCAAAATTAACTTAACTGTGTATTGTATTATATTTGTATGTTTGCTTACGCAAAATTAATTTCATACAGTAAAGCTTGTCACTGGTTTCGAATTTTTCGATTATCGATGTGCTCATTTGTACGGAATCTTGTATAAATATGGCCGACAACCGCACCAAAGTATAATGAAATTGTGCCATAGAATGATTTGATTTATAAGAGGAACATAGGGTACGGGAGGGTATTTTCAGCAGGTTTCTAAATTCAGTCTATTTGCCTTTTCTTTCGCCAATAAAAATAGTTTGCCGACATACAATTTTAATATGTTATAATTATTTTCTCAAGACTGTAAGTAATCTACTATTTTTTTCAAAGATCGTCAAAACCACCTGTTCTTCCACTAGAGGTAGGCCATAAGCCGAAAAAATAGATACCATCGCTTAATGGGCCGAAAATACCCTCCCGTGCCCTATATCATAATTAAAATGGAAAATCTCACAGGTTTTCAAAGAGATTAGCATGTTTCAGTTGGACACATGTTTTGTATTAACCTTGACAACCAGTAGCACGAACGTTGTGCGTTAATTAACATGTAGCTCCGTGTTATTTATTAAATGTTGATTATGAGAAGCGCTACGCAGATCTATATCACTATTTCAAGACTAGTCTCTGAAAATGCATGGCGGCTACAGCTTGATTTGAAATTCAATAGACAATAAACAGAGTTTGCATTGAATCTATCAAAATTAGGTAATAATTGGAAAACCGCAAATTATAGAACCACAGTAGAATTTATAGATTGTTGTAGATGTATGGAATTGCAGCATACGCTTCGACCTACTATTGCTCAAATTTAAAAACTTTGTACGAGATCTATAGAAAGGTACGTAGTATGCCAAGTAACACAATTGGTTTTAGATAAGAATTGACAACAGATTTAAAATAAATCTAATTGCTGAGCTTTTGTTTACCATGACTGAAAAAGCGCAAGAAACGAGCTAAAAGCTAAAATATTGAAGAAATTTTTCAAAGTGACGCGTATGCGTTGCATGGTTTTCATACTACTAATTTGCACTGTTGATGGGAATTTTGTTGATGTAGGACTACGTCTAACGGCAAGGTTTGGTTAGATAGGGAGTCATTTTAAAAAACCTTTCGCGAAAAGTGTTTAGGTTTTGAACGCTAATAGCTTAGCGGTTCCCCGAACGAGATCAATTTGTCACTAACTGTTGGTGTCATAGTCGTTCTAACGTTGCGATGGTGCAATTTACGTACAACATGCTGCATAGAAACAGATGATGTGATCAAGTAGTCTTGGCTTTATTCAAATAAATTTTCAATGTCGCTCCTTTTTTCTATTTTCTTCCGTTTTATCAACGACGTGGCTAGAGGGTGTTGTCTGTAGCAACTTAGCAACGAAAACTAATAATGAAATGATGTGCTGAAAACTGTAGTGAATTTATAATAATTGTTCAATTTTACGTGGAAATTCCAGGGGTTACTAAACTATACGAAAGGCAAATCTTTTGTGGTTCGAATGACATGCGAATCATGAAAATATATTTAGAATTGGCTGAGCTATAAGCGTTCAAAATCTATCACTTTTTCGTGTCACGATTATCTTTGCTTTTGTAGCACGCCACTCTATTAAAGTAAGACGTAGTCCTACGTCAAAAATCAATTCACTCTTCATCAAGCGCACGTTTGTCTGCAGCTGCATTGAGAATGATCAAACTGATGTCCATGCTCTCGTTTTCTAAGTAAATGCAGTAAAACAGACAAGACATGGCTGTACATGTTGCAATTTTTCAATAGCGTGCAGTTAAAAACTAATCAGTTTTGTGACGTTCGCATTTTTAGATTTGTTTAGAATGACATCCAAGCTTCCGTTAGTCGTAGTTCTACGCCAAGAGAACAAAATATCGCCCTATCTCGATTAACTAATGACAGATAATAAAACTTTAATCGGTCAGGTTTTACACGAATCGGGTTATCAGAATTATCGGAAGTTAAGCGGTTTAGATTCATGTGAAATGAATCTCTTGCGTAAAAAATAATTTTAATGAATGCTAGAAAATTTTTACTGTGAAGTCAGAAAAATTGAGTTGCAATTGACCAACTAATTTATTACTCAACTGTTTATGTTACAATGAAGAAGGTTACCAGTAGTATCCAAAATGCAACTATTTGTGTAAGATAGCCTGAATTATAGTAGAATGAAATGGAACTTTCTCGCTGATGTCATAAATTTGAGTTCGAATTCAATTTGCAGCTAAATTTTTCGTTATTTTAAAGTTTCCACCAGTGATCAAATTGTTACTGGATTTGAAAAGCGAGTCATTTGAATTACCATAATGTACAGTTACAACTAAAAACATGGTACATAAAGTCTAAATTGAATTCAATTAAGGACGCAGGTTTGCAATTTGGATATGGGTTTCAGCTTTTTCTGAAGAAATTTCGGAACGACTTAAATAAACGAAGCACTTACTATAAGAAATTCTTACGTAGCTGCGATGTGTCACCTGCCTAAGTTTTTCATCCTAGTGCCTTTCTAGGTTTCCGAATGCAACGTCTTCAATTAGTTCTGCTTCTCAAGTATATCAATGAATTCCACGTAAATCGTTCAACCAGCTCCAATAAAGTGTGACGTTAAAAAAAAGCTGCTCCTACGTTGAACAACAGACAAGAAAATGACTTGCTAAATTTTTTTACTCAAATCTACGAAACACAACGTCTGCTTGCCGTATTCTAGCATTCTTACCATTTTTCCACTAGGACTCGAAACCGAAATTAATGACACCCAGCTGCCTTTTAATCCTTCCGACTCCCGGGGCCTTTCACACTTTTCACAATACCATTGAAAAGCTAAAAACTGAGCTCGCTTCAAGACGGTTCTGCCGGTTGAGACGAAGGCCGCCTCGTGATGATGCAGTGCTAGCTGGTGCAGTCTGCTACTACAAGCGAATATATATAACGTACAGGTCTGACTGACTGACTGACTGAGGACGATGACGACTACGACAACTTGGGCACCAGCATTATAATTCGCCTCATTGATGGGGGTACTCCCAAACTCTATCGCGCAAAATTCTCGTTTTTATTTTCGTGGATGCAGTTCCAGACCTACAGCGGATGCAGTTAGCTTATGTAATAATGCAAACTGCACTTTTCCCTTCCAGCACATCCAACCGCAACCGAGTTTGTTCCGCATTCTGTATCAAAACTTTTATTTTAATTTTTAATTTTTTTGTATGCTGCACCAAAAACGACCTGTCTGAGCGGGGCAAAAAGTGGCAACTTGAACTGATACATAGGCATAAACCATAACTCTCCACGAAAACTCGCTGCATCTGGTACTCTTCTAGGTACATTGGCTGGAGCGGAAGATGGTTAAAGGAAGGAGACAGGAAACTGGCAGTCTTTTTCGCAGCCCATCCGGAAAATCCCTCCAAATCATAAGCTTCGCCAGTCGTTTGGTTTATGTGTGTGTGATACCTGCCAAGGCTCAAAAAATTTGTGCGAAAAATGGCTGTAACGAACTACCATTACGCGGGTTTGAGTGTGTGATTATATAGAAAACTCCTTAAATTTCTCATTATAAACCGCACAGCGGCGAAAGAGATGGAAAGAATCAAATAAAATCCTTATCATTTGCTCCATGCCAATGAAGCCTCGTAATTCATGTACATTCCGTTATCCTGCTGCATAGGATTTCTAGTCTCTTACCGGCTCATTTATGGATTGCCGGACCGGGAAATTTACAGACCTGCTGCCGAGTAGTGCACTCATTATTGCCTAATATGTAATTTTTTTTTACTGGAATGAAAATAAAAATGCACTTCTGCGGAGTTCCCTTGCACCGTTAGCTGCGACTGAAAATATAAAACCAACTTCCTTGCAAAAGGATGCCTCCCCTGTTTAAACTCTACAGGTCAGGTCCACAACGCATTTTCCACATAGCCTAAAAATTAACCATTGCGCCGTTCGCAGATTGCGATGACTTCCATGCTTGGAAGTGCAGCAGGGCTTTTGCAAATGCAGTTGCATTGCGGGAGCTTCATCAAGGGTGAAGATGGTATTTTTGTTGTATGGCATTCCGTGAAATGTTGAGTACCGCTTACGTTTCAGAATTGATAGCATAACTCTGATTAGGGAACACGTCAATCTGGCCGCATGAAGGGACTGCTCGGCGCACTGGAATCGAAAAAAAAGACGTAATCGGAAATAATGCATAACTATGACTTGGAACATCGAATCGGAACGAGAAAACAGAAAATGTTTGACTAATATGAGCAATTACCAAATCGTAAAAGTAACTTCGAAGCTAATCGGATGGCTACACTTTATAACGCAATCGAATAACCCAAGAATAAGATCTGAACTTACTTTTTCTTGGCAATGTTTGAAGTTAACTGCTATCGTTTTGAACTATAGTTTAACGTTTTGAATCATATTTACTTCGGTTTGAAACTATATAAACTACAAGTTACTAGTTATATAATTCCAACTTCAGCAACCTAAACCACAATAATTTGAAAACTTTACGATACGATTGTAATAAAAATGCTAGTAAAAATTGTGCATGTTTGCCCTGAGTACTAAAATGTTTCGCTCTAGACAGAATTGTCACTAACCGATGGAGTATTTCGGCAGCGGGCGATTGTTTAAAACTGATAACTCCTCCATCATTGGAAATTTCAAGTTTTCACAATCTGTTTATCGCCAAAATCAGAAGCACTCCGACAAATCCGATATTAAAGTACTGTTATGCCAACCGAGTCCGGTAGTCCTCGTGATGTGTATCTCTTGCAGTTTGCGTTTCCGCAATCCCTCTCTACATCGAACATCAACGAAGCACCAATTCAAACAGAATTAAATTTTGTTTAGGCTCCAGTTTCTGAGCAGTGGACTATGCTATGCCTATCGAGGACACAGGAAAAACACGCTCGGACCACACCCATGCTGCAAACAGTCATCTAACGTTGCGTTGGATACTCAACCCCAAACTCTCTTCGGGCACTTTGCAGATGATCTGTACATTTCGATATGTGCAGCTTCCTCCATGTGTGTGCATCGTTTGTGTGCTTTACTCCATTGCAATTCGAAAGTGCATCCGATGCAACTGCAACTCAATAATAACACATGGAAAGAGAGACTGAGCCTACATAAGCCTACAAAGCATTAATCCTATTTTATTTCCTCTACATCGATTTCACGTTCGCCTCCCCGAATATTGCATCTTTGGCGTTTCCACTAGTGATGAATGCGCTGCATCCGATGCAGTACATAACGTATATCTAACGCACATCCTTGCACATGCAAAGTTACTCCCCGCTTCAGCCATACTGCCGTCCACCGTCCAAGCGTATAACGCGTGAGTAGGCCCCAAAAAATCCCATCCCGAAATAATGATTCACCCTGGATCGATAACGGGTGGTGCAGTCCGGTCCATGTACAGCACGCATCGAAACTTTGGCCTGCATCACACTGCCTGTTGTGGCGCCAACCATACCGGACGCATCATCAATTGTGGCTAGATGCGTAGAGGGATTTCTCAGTAGGGAACTTGGATCAGGAGACGATAGCAACATGGGCGGTGAACAATGCAACTATACGGCGAGAGCGAGATTATTGCCTTTTTGCGTCCCCACCAGTTTCGCCAGACCAGCAACTGCTGACACCCAACATTCAAAACAGTCCAATGCGACCCCCAAGCTTAGAACGGTCCGGCTTTAGCCATAGTTCCGGGTCGAATCAAAAATGCCTATGCATGTTTAACGCATCATCCCGGCTAGGCATGTACATACAGTCCATCCAATCATCCCCAATCTAGCAGCACGCAGTGCAGTGAGTGGGGAAACTTCCATCACTATAAACCCGGAAGAGCGAAATGCATTTTCGCTATATACTGTGTCGTCACCACCGCTGCCAGTGCATCTTGGTTCTACTTTTTGGAAATGCATTACCCGTTTGCTTGTTTGGACGATAGCCGAATGGCTGATGGAGAACCACCCACAGCTGACCACCCGCCGACAAGTTGAGTCTGGCCAGAATATCATGCAACTGCTGCCGCTAGATGATGAATGCGCTCGGAAACGCATTGCCTGCTTCTATAGTTGATCTCGATTTTTCACCTCCCATCCCTGGCGGTGGGTATGGGTGGTGGCGCTTGTGATGATGATGATGGCTGATGACGATTCAGAATGATGATGATAGCGATGGTGATGGTTATGATGATGATGATGACGATGATAGTCCTGATGCACGGTTCTCGGCGTCAGTACTGGTCCGGCCGGTATCAGAATTTTTGCTTTTCACTTGTACATAGCAACTATACAACTGGTTGGCTTCAGGCCAAGCTGACCAGCGCAGGCAACGCCAGGGGTGCATTTTAGGTGGTCAGATTTGGTGAACAAATATTTTGTTTGGCAAACCTGTTTGGTAAGAAACGGTTTGAGATAGCTGTATCTTATTACAGTTTAGTATATTCATTTTGTTTTTATTGATTGTAGGGTGCATCATGTATTGGGGAAAAAATATTATTATGCAAAAAAGTGGCTAATTACCATTGATCGACAATTGTTTCACGGATGCATCCAGTTTCAGTTTAAAAACGCTAGCAAGAGCTGTCGATGTAAAAGCTGAGAAGTAAAAAGTGCCAAAAGAAGGACAGAGATCGTGAAGAATTAGAATAGCTATTCCGAAATAATGACACGCGCAAGTTCTACGAGAAGTTGAACCAACCTTGTAAGGGCTGTACACCGAAACCTGACATATGTAGGGATGAGGGATGGAGGCTAATAACAAACGAGCGCGAGGTAGTCGACTGGTGGAAGCAGTTCTTCGATGAACATCTCAATGGCGAAGTTGCAGAAACAGGCGGAACGAAAGTTAACCTAGGAGTGCCCAAGTAATGCCCCAGCATCTGATCTTCAAAAGTTAAAACTGGGTTATTTCCAAGACTTGGAAAGGAATGAGGAGAAGCTTCTGGAGAAATGGATGGAAAAGGTGATTTGTCCCATCTAAAAAAGGGTGATTGGCTCGATTGCTTCAACTATCGTGGCATAACGCTCATAAACGGTGCCAACAAGATACTCTCCCAGATCCTGTTACGCCGGTTGTCACCGATAACACAAGGTTTCGTAGGGAATTACCAAACGGGCTTCAGAGAAGCTCGCGCAACTACTGGCCAGATTTTTACTATCCGACGGATCTTGCTGAAACGTCGGGAGTATAACATGCCCACGCATCACATCTTTATTGATTTCAAAGCAGCTTACGATACAGTCGATCGAGACCTTCTATGGCAGATAATGCACAAACACGGTTTCCCGGATATACTGTCGCGATTGATCAGAGCTACGTTGAACGAGACCAAATACATGAAAGGAAGACGCTGAAAGGAAACAAACGTGGGCCTCGTACTAGAACTAGAAGCGGTTGGTGAGTTCGTGTATTTAGGATCGCTAGTGACCGCGGATACCAAAATTAGTAAGGAGATCCGGTGGCGCATTCAACCGGGAAATCGGGCCTACTTTACTTTGAGTGTGCTAGTAAATAGGCATTCCCAGCTCTTTAGATACATTTTAGATACATAATCTTTTATATGCTAGTTATGAAAATATGCATTTCAAAATCACCTCAGTATAAACCATAGAACACACACAACACTAATCCAATTGCGTATCGCATTTTACTTGAGTATTTTCAACAAATTCAACTGCCCTATTTCTTCACTTGGAATGCATATCTGGCAGATTTTTCGTCAAAATATCTCCGCAAATCTGGCTTTAGTTTTCAGAAGGTCGCAAAATCAACCCTTTTGAATGCATTATGCGGCCTTTTGGAAACTAATAACATAAAAGTACACGAGCACCAAATACACATTCGCGCAATCGAAAGAGACTCTGCATGCACTGACAATAACACTGCCACGACCAGTGTACGTAAAAACTTAAGGCCCGCATACACGTACGCAAATGTTGGGTTGAAAATGAACAAAATGCTGGCGGCACTGACGAACCAATAAGATTTGTACAGATTCTTATCCAGGGTAGGTTGCTGCTTCGTCGTAATTGCCTATTCCGGACCTATCCAACACAAATTATTAAAAATATCAGCGATTTTTATGACACACAATGCAAAATTAGTTATTCGCTAATATTTTAGTTTGTTGACTATCATACGCGATCAATCAAAGTGAGCTGAGGTCTATTTAAATGCCATTTTTCATTAAAGAATTCCTAGCAGCCAAATTTCCGACGTTTTTTCGTGCGACGAAGAAAAAAATGTCCGTCATTCATAAAATGAAAATAACTCACGCAACGCATTGTCGTTATTCTACAGCTAGGAAAACTTGATTTGTCATACCGTCCTACACAAATACATGCACGTTAGCTTCGTAAACATTGTTGTGATTTTTAGTTCGGACGATGAAAAATTTTGATGGACGGATTTTAAAACGGTACGACGAATTTAAGATATAAAGTCAGTTGCGTAATTTCAATAAAATGCTTTAATAATCGCTTTTTAGTGAATTAAAAAAACACGCATCCGAAGGTAAGTGTGTTTGAGTCAAATCCGCAGCAGAACTTTTGAAGTATTCATTAAATCCACCTAAGAAATGATGAAAATTAGAGTGGCTTTCCTTACTGCGACGGGAATTAGAAATAAACCCCCTAACTTTCCGCTTAAAATTTACGTTTTGGTAGCTTTTATTCGTATGAGTCCTTTTTTTCCAAATCTAGTAAGTTTTCTTTAATCTTAAACAGAAGATGAAATGCGTGCTGTCAGCAAATTAGATTCTAAAATATTTCGTAAACGAACGTGTCGTTTTTTCTGTGGGGACCCGGAAAAAAATTTACATCAAATTTTGTAGTAAAAACAAAGCGTCTACAAAAGTTTTTATTATGGACATTGAAACTTATGGTCAATTTATTGCAAAAGTGTCTCAAATTCAAAATTTATTCATACTTAAGTTCCTGATTTTATGGAACAGCGTTCGCCATGTTTTATCACAAAATTAACTGCCTTTTTTAATAATATTTTGTTTTTCTTTTACTTAAGAAATTACCACACTGTAAATGAAAGTTTTTGTTTTTATTGTTAACATACTTAACAACCCGTAAAAATGGTAGAATCTCTCAAAACCTTAAAAGTTATGTCCACCATAAGCACAATAAGGTTGATGGTTTGGTTATCTTTTATGATGATAAATTTTAATATTTTTACTGTATGTTGTATCCTATTGTTACAATAATTTTTATCTTCGTGTGATAGTTTTTTCCGGAGTTTTTTTTTCTTTTTTCGCCTCTTCTTCGTAGTGCAATGTCCGACCCTACAAACATTTTTGTTGAATAACAGCTTATTAAACGCGTGTTACCCGGTAATTAGCTATTCAACGGTTAAACAAGCTACTATTAAACAAAAATGTTTGTTGGGGAAGTCATTATTGAGCCAGTGGTGCCAAATAAAATACTAAAGTTGCAGCTGTTTTCTTCGTACAACAGACAAATCTAATGATTTGGCAACATTACATTAGGAAAACAAAACCAACGGCTGTTGTGTTAAACCAACCAACAATGTGAATTTTATTGTACTTTTATGGAGTCTTAGATGCCATCATAAGAGTGTAATTAAATCCAAATTGTTATTTGGAAAGCTTTCGAGTGACTTAAGTTGAAATGTTCATTATACAGGGTGTGACAGGAAAAAATATTTACACTTTTTTGTTAGATTATAGTCACTTTAACAGCTTGGGTCATTCGTGACTTCTGCGGGGTTGGGATTTGAAGCCGGGTCCTCGGCGTGAGTGGCATGAATGCTAACCACTACACCGGGACTAACTTGGTATGTTTATACTTCAATATTGGGTTGATTTGTGTAAGTAATGACTGATATCTATTGACAGTGTATTTGTTTACATTTAGTTTGAAGTGTTGCATGCGAAGATCGAAATATATTGTATTGCGAATTTGTGAAAATGTACGCAAAGGAATGAGTTTGCTGCTTAAAAAATAGCACCGAGTTCGGCAAAATTTTGCCGAAATCTCAAGATCTTTTACCGAACGTTCGGTAAAAATGTCGATGGTGTATATCGACGTTTACGGATCTTTAGTAACGTTTGCCAACAAAAATAATTTTAACGAACGCTTGGCTGTTGAGATTTCGGCAAAATTTTGCCGAGGTCGGTGCTTTTATTTAAGTGTGTAAGTACAAACCGAATAGCCATATGTCTATCAATCTGTGCATTTGCTTCAAATACAGCCAACAATAATATATTCGCGCTGGATAAATGTGCGAATGAATGATAGAATCAGGCATGCGTCAACAAAATCTTGATATTAGACCACAGAGTATAGACGGCTTAGTGGTGTAATTGGTTAAACAACACACTCGACTAGAGATTGAGAGCTGTGAGTTTCTTCACCAGCATAGAGCCAGGGTGGCTCGTGCTGTTTCAAGCACTCGTCTCCATTCAACTCGGTCTTGGGCCACTGATCGCCAATTTCCTAGTCGTCTCAGAAGTCGCAAATCGCTTTCGACCTGGTCGAGCCATCGTGCACGTTGGGCCCCTCTGTTCCTGGTGCCGGTGGGGTTGTGGGGAAGAGGATTATTTTCGTCGCACTGTCGTCCGGCATCCTTACTACGTGTCCGGCCCCACATAGCCTGCTAACTTTCGCTATATATACGATGGGAGTCTCCCCAAGCAGTGCATGTAGCTCGTGATTCATACGCCTCCGCCACTCTCCGCTTTCAGTTTGTACTCCGTCAAATATCGTCCGCAGCACTTTTCGCTCGAACACGGCAAGGGCGCGTATGTCCTCCGTGAGCAGTGTCACGGCTTCAAGTCCATAAAGAACTACCGGTCTAATAAAATGTACATTGTAAGCTTCGTGAGGCGGCGTACGCTTCCTGATCGTAGCGTTTTACGAAGGGCAAAGTAGGCCCGATTTCCCGCTTGGATGTGCCGCTGGATCTCCTTACTAGTGTTGTTGTCCGTGGTCACCAGCGATCCCAAATACACGAACTTTTCTACCACTTCTAGTTCGTCGCCGTCAACGGTTACCGTCCGTAGGAGGCGCGCGTTTGTTTCCTTTGAGCCTCTTCCTTTCATGTATTTGGTCTTCGACGCATTTATTTTTAGCCCAATTCTCTTAGACTCCGCTTTCAGTCTGGCGTAGATTGCCTCCGCCGTCGAAAAGTTCCTGGCTATGATATCGAAGTCATCTGCAAAGCCTAGAAGTTGGCTTACTTTACTTTACTTTAGTGGCAACGGTCCGTTACCGATCCTGCGCCGAACGAATTATGGTCTTCCAGTACCGTCTGTCCTGGGCTGCCGTTCTCCAATCCCCACGAACATCAGCTGAACGTGCATCGTCTTCGACAGCACATACCCACCGGGTGTGGGGTCTGCCTCGGAGTCTACGGTCTCTTTCTGGTTCTCTGCTGAAAATAGTTTTGGCTACTCTTTCATCGGGCATTCTGGCCACGTGTCCAGCCTACCGCAGCCTGCCACATTGCACTACCTTCACTATATCAGCATATTTGTATACTTGGTACAGCTCGTGATGCGTCTGCGCCACACTCCATTTTCCATTTTGCCACCAAGTATAGATCGCAGAATTTTACGCTCAAAAACCCCAAGCACTCGCCGATAAGCTTCCTGTAGCGTCCATGATTCGTATCCGTAAAGGGCCACCGGGAGGATTAGTGTTCTGTAGAGCGCCAGTTTTGTGCGAATTTGCAAACTACGGGACTTCAGCTGGCTACGTAATCCGTAGAAAGCCCGATTCGCGGCTGCAACTCGTCGTTTCTCTTCGCGGCTTACATCGTTGTCACATGTCACGAGTGTACCAAGGTATATGAATTCCTTCACTACTTCATATCGTTCCCCATCTAACTCCACCTCGGCACCAACACCACTTGGGCTCCCACGTTCCTTACTAGCAACCATGTACTTCGTTTTGGCGGTATTAATGGTAAGTCCCAATCTCGCAGCTTCTCTTTTAAAAGGCCTGAAGCCCTCTTCCACTGCTCTACGGTTGATTCCGATGATACCGACGTCATCCGCAAAACCAAGAAGCATGTGAGATTTCGTGATGATAGTTCCATTCCTTTCCACGATTGCCCTTCGTAATGCACCTTCCAAGGCAATGTTGAATAGCAGGTAAGAGAGTGCATCCCCTTGCTTCAGTCCAACCAACGTCACGAAAGCAGCTGAGGTCTCACCCGCTATTCTAAAGCATGATTTGAATCCGTCCAGCGTCGCACGAATCAGCGTAGCTAGTTTCGTCGGAAAACCATGTTGTAGCATTATCTGCCACAGCTCATTTAACTGAATCGTACGCCGCTTTAAAGTCCACAAACAGATGGTGTGTCTGCGAATTGTTCCCCCGGAACTTGTCTAGCAACTGACGCAGGGTAAACATCTGATCCGTCGTGGAGCGACCCTCACGAAAACCAGCTTGGTACTCGCCGACGAAGAACTCCGCTAACGGTCTCAGTCTGCAGAACAGGATACGGGAAAGCACCTTGTAGGCAGAATTGAGCAATCTAATTCCTCGAAAGTTTTTACACTCCAGTCGATGTCCGTTTTTGAAAATTCACTCCTCCGGCATTTGTTCTTCCTCCCAGATCCTGACAATGATCCGGTGGATTGCTTCGTACAGCCGCTTGCTCTCCGCTTTTAGAAGTTCAGCCGGGATACCGTCCTTCTCAGCAGCCTTACCGTTTTTCAGTTCACTGATTGCCTTCTTAACCTCCTCCTGTGTTGGTGGCTCCACAGCTTGACCATCGCTTACAATTTCTATCCTGTCCCTGTTGATCTCCGCCCTTACCTCTCCATTCAATAGTGTCTGAAAGTGCTCCTTCCACCTGGCTGCTACCGCCGTTTTGTCGGTAAGCAGGTTGCCGGTACTATCATTGCACATCACAGGCATGGCAAAATTCCTGCATCTCACCGTTTTATAGAAACTTCGTGTGTCGTTGCTGGCGTATCGCTCCTCTGCGCCGATGAGCACGTGCTTCTCGTACTCGCGTTTCTTTAGACGATAGATTCTTTCTTCTTTTTCTTTCTTTTCTGCTCTAGTCTCTCTGTATCTCTCTCTGTTTTGACGCGTTGCCGCAGTGAGCATGCGACTCCTGGCCTGGTTCTTTTCATCTGTCACTCTCTGGCATTCGGCATCAAACCAGCTGTTACGCTGTCTTCCACGCGTCGTGCCTACTACCTCTCTCGCTGCTGTTTGGATGGGACCATGCATGTTCCTCCACAGCCCATTTATATCTTCTTCTTCTACCTGCTGTTCTGCTATTCGCTGGTCAAGCTTCCTGCCGTACTCCACTGCTACGCCGTCTGCCGTTAACCGCTGGATGTTGGAACGCAGCGTCCTCTCAGTGCGAGCTTTCGCCGTGTTCGACAGCTTTGCGCGAATCTTACTCACTACGAGATAGTGTTCAGAGTCGATATTTGGTCCACGAAAAGACCGTACATCGATAACATCCGAAAAGTGTCGACCGTCAATCAAGACATGATCGATCTGAGAGCTAGAGTCTCCATTTGGATGCCTCCAGGTATGTTTCCGTATTTTCAAACGTGCTACAGATGGCCATCCCTCTGGCCACGGCAAAATTTATGAGCCTCAGACCGTTATCACTGGTCGACAGATGCGGGCTATGACTTCCAATAACTGGACGGAACAATTCCTCCCTCCCGATATGCGCGTTTGGATCTCCTATGATGACTTTCACGTCGTGTTTTGGGCACTCTCCATAGGTCCTCTCAAGCCTGTCGTAGAACTCGTCTTTAGCATCATCGGTTTTATCATTTGCCGGTGCGAATAAGTTGATTAGGCTGTAGTTGAAGAATTTGCCCTTAATTCTCAATACGCATATACGGTCATCTGCGGGCTTCCACCGGATAACTCGTTGCTTTTGTTTTCCCAACACTACGAAACCGACTCTATGTTCTGCTTTCTTACCGCCACTATAGTAAATGTGGTACTTGAAAGAAGTACCTGCAATAAGGTCTACTGCTCGGAACTCCCTTGCTCCGGAATTTGGCCACCGAACTGAATAGCAGCGATCTCCACTCCGAGTTCATGCAGCTCTCGAGCAAGCAAGCCAGCCCGTGCCAGTTCATGGAGAGTTCGGACATTCCAGGTACCAAGTTTCCAATCGTTTCCTTGTCCCTTGCCGTGTCCTATACCGATTGTTCCGCTCTGAATTTCTTTGTTCGGGGTCGCGATACCTACTTCCCGTTGATGGGTCTGCCATCTTAGGTATAGCTTGCGGGATACAGCATTTCATATTCAGCCGCCCGTTACGAGACAGACGCTGTGTGAATCACCCCTCACCTGGAGAACAGGCGCTCTAGTTCGCACCTCCTAGCTTAGCTGCTTCAGTAAATACATGAAGCATTTCCGGGTAAGGCCATCGACCGTCATCATTTGACTTAGATCTGCGTGGAGGCGCTAGGTGGGAGCTTGAGAGAGCCAGAGCTATGTTTGACGCTCCTTCCAGGTAACTCTCTCCATTTCATACCGCCTAGAAGTTGGCTACCCTTGGTAAAATCACCCCCTCAAGAGCGATGTTGAAGAGCATGCAGGATAAACCGTCGCCTTGTCGCAACCCTCACCGCGTCTCGAAGGGACCCGAGAGTGCCCCAGAGATGCGTACGAAACACATCATTCGATCCAATGTAGCTCTGAACAGTCCCGTCAGTTTCTCCGGAAAACCGTGTTCGTGCATTACCTGTCATAGCTTGTCTCGATCGACTGTATCGTATGCTGCTTTGAAATCAATAAAGATGTGATGCGTGGGCACGTTATACTCCCGACATTTCTGCAAGATCTGTCGGATAGTAAAAATTCGACTCGCTAAGTCTATATTTTTGGCCTAATACGAAGAATTTTTCTGTTTGCCTGAATGTACATTTTTCGCATTAAGCATTTATTCTTCCCCAACAAAGAAAAGTTAAGCTTATAGTAAATGATTCTTGCATATCGTGCGCCGGGAAAGGTACGGTTTGTGTAAAATAACAAAAAGCGATAAGAAGGGTCACTTTTACAGGGTAAAATCACCATACGCTGTAGTGCTCATAATTAACTAAAGTTTATTTGTTGAGTGTTTCATTAGATTCTAAAAAAATGAAGGAAAAAATGTGCAGGTTTCTACAGAAAATATTTGCTAGCGGGTGTTGAAAATAAGTAATTCTAAAATGTATTCCTTAAGATTGCTCCCACATTTCGGATCGTGAAAATCGATTGGCTCCGCTTTTGACGTTTAAATTTGCTCCCGAATTTGTATTCTAGCTATTCTAGTTATAATTGATGATCTGTACTTTCGCAGTTGTCCTGCGGTTCTAGTACCACAATTCTATTGTCTCTCCCAGCTTTTCCCAACCGAGATTCTAACATACGACGACTGGCTTGTTAGGCAAGTCTTATACCTCGAGGCCCATTGGAAGACTGGGTTAAATCATTTAACTGTGAATGTAGTGATTGCAGCGGATAATAATATTTCAATTGCTGTAACTAATAATAATTTAATGCTGCATGCACAATTATTGTGAATAGTCATACTCGACCTTTTTCATCTATTTCAAGTTATGGTGTTCAAGAAAGCATGATAGTCGTATCACCAAGTAAAACAAAACATGACCATACGG
Organism: Sabethes cyaneus; assembly: GCF_943734655.1. Taxonomy (NCBI): domain Eukaryota; kingdom Metazoa; phylum Arthropoda; class Insecta; order Diptera; family Culicidae; genus Sabethes; species Sabethes cyaneus. The sequence goes on from NC_071353.1 coordinate 63,812,969, forward strand.
TGACGCTACATAATACTTTCATCTTATCTGGAAACTAAACAAAAAGGTAAAGACAATCAATGTTGTATTGCCAAGGTAAACAATAGCTTTCCTGCTGTCACTGCTTCTATACCGCATCATCGTCTAGCGCCGTTCATCGAAGATCATCAGCCGAACAAAAGGTTAGCGAAGAAAATGTCTACGAGTCAAGTTTTTACTGCGGTACGTTATTTCATCGAATTTTTGCAAATGCACCCCAGACAACGCGTCAATATGACGTATGGACAAGCGCTAGCATTGCATATAGCAGCAGTACACGAGCAGAAGTAAATAAAAAGCTCACCCTGCGCTGCCCATATACTTGTTAGAGCACATTCAAGCAGCAGCCTTCATTGAATCCACACCAAAAAAAAATCTCACCCGAACTTTGTGCATCAGCGACCGCGTCAGCATCCAGTCCTTGGATGCATTTCCTTCTTTACCGGTAGCTCCCATCCGCGTGGCAGCTTCAGCAGCCATCCGTCAGACCTTCAACACCGCTCACAATCGGTGCCGATGCTCTGGCCAGCGGACGCTGCTGTCCTTGTGTAACCGGGCAAAACCTCGTTAGCCTTTTTCTGTGTCTCTCTCGGTCGCCGGTTTCTCCCACTGTGTCCCGGAGGTGATCCGGAATTCGGATCCGCTCGGCCTTTTTCCTGTGTTGGCATCTCTCTAATAGCCTGTCAAAGTTGCATTCACTGCCTGCATTGCCAACTCGTCCTGCAACTCTTTCTGACACACAACGAATGCATTTCACCGGTGGCTTTAGTTTGGTCCGAGCCGACTGGCCAGGCCATCGTGCCACAGAGCGCGGCTGACTTTTTTGTGCCTGTGTCTGTGTCTGTGCTTTCCTTTTCGCTTCTATTTAATTTTGCACATGCACATAGGCTTTTTGAAATAGAAATCCGCTGGACTTCGATGAAACCTCCCATCCATTCGCGTTTCGCGAAGTTAGTGATGTTAGTCTATGTAAATATAATTTGAAATAGCCCCGGAAAAAAACCATTCGTGGACATAATGAAACGAAGGCACAAAATATCGATCGGTGGTCGAGCGGCCATTAGGGCTTGGACCTGCAGTGCTCAGCAGTAAAGAAGCTGGCAAACTTCCTGGATCCTTAGCCGCACTCGGCCAGGCCGGATCATAATTGCTCACTCGCCTGATTGATTTCGCGCTCCCAATTTCCTTTCATTACTATGAACTTCCTCTCTCTGCTATGTGAGGCACTGCAGTATTGCAACGAAAGACCACCCCAGCCAGAAATAATGAAATAAGTGCAGTACACTGTGAGACTCCCGCGGAACTTTTGCGCTCCATACAGCAGTTTTGCTGCAAGCGCCAGTTCGACGACCCAGCCGATTCACTTGGCTAAAGAATGACCAGTTAAGGGGTTGTTGTAGCAGTTATTTGTTCTGACTCATTATGCTTTACTGAAATAGGACGACTTCTGCTTTATTGTTTTGTTTTGTGAAAATTTTAAAAAAAATATGAAAATTTAAGATTTTTTTTTATTTAGGGCGATCTAATGTTCGAGCAGAGTTTTACCAAACATGAACCAGTGAAATTAGAAATAGATCAAGACAGATCGACCCGCAGTGGTGATGTAAATATTTTCGTTTTATGACTTATTTGCCAGACTGGCTCTGTATATAATAATTTTATGTAGACACAACTTAATACAACATTTCATAAACTTGTCAACTTCTTAAAAATGTCTATAGCGTTCCTCTGGATGTTTCAGCATTCAACTGGCATGATCAAAAAATTAATCATTGCGTGACACTTTCCGGAACGCTTGGTTTTCCGGGACAAATCATCCAAATCCGGGACTGTCCCGCAAAATCCGGAACGTCGGCCTAACAAAAGGGATATTTTCAATGCGGCTCGCATGTACGTGATATTCCATAGTGAAATGTTTCAATGTTTGTTTCAATGAGCAAAACATATTTCTATCCTTGTTACAAAAATTACAAGAATATCAGCAAAATGCGTATAGCAGATTATTGATGCAAATTGTCATTTTTGAGTTTTCGGGGTTGTTTAATTCGGTTTGTCATTGACCAATGTTTCGTGAACATTGACATCACATTGCTATGCAGTATATTTAAAATGCTTAAAGATCAAACTATTTTAAAAGCTGGTGAATATACTATTTACACTGCAATCTTTTATCGACTGGTAATTCACTCAATGGAGTTTCTTTCAGCTTTGCAGTCTTTAAAAGCAGAAAAACGGTGTTTGTCTCTTTCATCAACGTTTCGAAAAATTTATATTTTTTATCGAGGCTCTAAAAACAATCAAAAAATAATCAATGCGTTAATTTGTCCTTACAACATTAATATAAACTTTTTATCGAGAATGGACCATTTCATACTATTTACAAATTTATTGATTTGGACTTGAGAAACATTATAGCACTCTGACGACTCTCAATCAAAAGTTTATTTTTATTGGTTTTATTTATTGCTTTGATAGTTCAATGCACTACTAAGCACATGCTGGTGCAAAATGCGAGGACCTATTTAACATTAAATTCACCACCAAGGTAAGCAAGCCACTGTCAAACGGTTTCACCAATACCGTAAGCCCCCGGTAATATGATTCGTGATGATATGTTATGATCGATATTGCCGAAGTCGCTGAGCAAGAGGAAAAGCAAAGCTTTTTTTCAATTTAGTCCAGTCAATTGAAACTTCTAACGGGTAAGACCGTCTGAGGACGGAGAATGGCCACTTTACGGCCTGAACCAAAACACATCATGCGACACCTCAAATCACACTAGATTTCAAAAGCTACCTGGCTGGATGATGAAGGGAAGTTCCAAATTTTCTCACTATTTGTCATTACTGGGTAAAAAACTTTCTCAACATTCCTGCTCAACCGAATCGAATCACATCAGTCCTACTTTCTAAGCTACAAACAGCAGAAATAATGTCATAGTATGTTTTACGTGAAAAACAACTAAGATAACTTGATAACGACTAGAAAAAAATCTGGTTAATTAATGCTATATCCAGTGCTCGAAAAAACTGACAGTCCAGCATGAAGGCGAATATGAAACCCATTCAGCGCATACAGTTTACTCCTCGTAGTATTCTTTTATACCCGCCCAGTTTACTCTGGGGTATGATGCTGATCCAACAAGCAAGTCGTCGTATGTTCGAATCTCGACTGAACGGTGCCGCTCTATAGAGTCAATGGGATCTTTGCACTAGCCCCTAATTTTCCTGTACTCGACTGCAAAGTCTGTCGATAAAGAAAGGCAAGTTCTTTAGGACGTTTATACCCATGACTTTTCTTTTTAGTATTCTTTTATCAGTCAGCCCATGGACATGGCTACTGCGCTGCTGACAGTGTATGTGTTTCTCAGTTTTCTACCTTTCTAAACAATCCATTCATGAGATACACTGCTGAATGATTGCTCGACTAGCCTGTCAGTCAGTTTTCTTGCTCTTGACTGATATTTCAGAGTTTAGTTTTTTAAACTGCCTGCTTTGTAAAATCAACGAAAACCTGGCTGAAGGAAATTAACTAAAACTTCGGAGCAATGTTCACGTTTGTAGTATTTTTATTTGCCGTTGTTTGCAGTTCAAAATGAATGAATGATTCCCATTTGATTTCATTCAGTATTATCAAGAGTAATCTAAAAGCAAAAAAAAACGTGCGCGAGAGTTTTGAGTGGGAAAACTTAGTTTTAGGTTTATGGTTTAAATTTAGGGAATTTTTGATGTTAAAAGTTCTACAGTTCCTGACGTAGCAAAAAGAAAGGTATACTATATTCAGCAAAGTTGGGTATTTTTACTATTTGAATAACTTTGTAGAACATGAGAAAGTCATACAACAACTCCAAGAAGGAATCAAATAAAAAAACTGAAAAAAAACACTTGATTATTTAGTTAAAAACCATTATTTTAATTTCTACTACTAGTTAGTCATTTATTGGGGGATACTAGTGAAGCCTTCTGGATTTAGTAGCTTTTATTATCTAGTTTCTAAACAACTTTGTTTAATTTACCGCCGTCTGCGCATAGTCGAGTAATTCGGGGTCAAAGTTGGGATATTTTTGACTTTAAAAGTTCTACAGTTCCTAAACCTGCAAAGATTGAGGTATACTAAATTCAGCAATGTTGTGTATTTTTACTATTTGTACAACTTTGTGGAACATGAAAAAGTCATACGAAACTACGAAACAACTACGAAAAAAAATAATAGAAAAACTGATTTTAATGATTGATTTATAAGAAACAGGACTTTTCTATCTTCGCTGAAGAGATTACTGTCTCCAGCAAAATTTCTTGTGCTCTAAAACTTCGCAGAACCCGTCAATGTGCTAAATTGAAACTGAAGTGAAATAAAATTTCAATTTCACATTTAGGGAGATTAATCAAAAATTGAACACCACCAAACGATAGAGCTTTTAATTTCAAGAAATTTTTACAAACGTTCCAGAAACCTAACACCAAATTTTCCCACTCAAAACTGTAATGCGCACATTTTTTTGCTTTTAGACCATTGTGAAATAGTGTACTTAACTGTCGACCCTGCCTGGGAAGCAAAGCAATCACGAAGAAAATGTATGGGAAAATTTTACCATGAAACTTTTCGTTAATTTTCACTAGGTACAGTGGACCCCCGTTCGTTTGAACGATTCCTCATGCAAACTAACGGGGTTACTTTTTAATTTGAACAACTGGTAACCCGAAATATGCTGAAACCTGTGTGAACTGGCCGCCCTGCTCTTTGTTATTGTTTTGGTGGTTTGTTTTAGTTAGCAGTTGCAAGTGCGAATATTGCATTTTCCGATCGGATTTCTATCTTAATCGTTAGGAAAACGAATGGTGAAACCGATTAAACACGCTAGGTCAGTACAACCAAATCGTGTTTATGTGCAGTGTCTGCATAAATAAATGATGTCATGTTGAGAATGATATTTGAACCATTTTTAATTTGCACGTCGTGCAAACCAGCGGGGTTCAAATTAAAAAGTGGTCAGATTAGAAACGGTCAAACGAACGGGGGTCCACGGTATATAGTAATTGAAAAACAAAAAATTGATACATCTCCCAAGTAACAATTCTAAACTCACTAGGTTTTACTTGAATTTTATGTTGGTTTTATTGCGGTATTAAGCATTACCTCTGGGTTTATTGTGGTATTGCGCAATACCAAGAGCTATAAAACCATAATAAAACTGTTAATAAAGTAGGTTTATTGTGGTTGCTTATATTTTCACGGTAAAACTAGTTGGCTGCACCACGTCTCTTATAAACTTACCATACATGTGGTGTAGCAATACAAGATACGAATACGAATGGTTTGACGAGGAATGCCAGCAGATATTGGATGAGAAGAACGCAGCGCGGGTACAAATGCTGCGTAGAGCCACCCGTCAGAATGTGGAGCGATACAAACAGAAGCGGAGGCAGCAAACCCGACTCTTCAAGGAAAAGAAGCGCCACCAAGAGGAGAATGAGTGCGAAGAACTCGAACAGCTGTACCGCTTTCACGACACACGGAAGTTCTATCAGAAACTCAACGGATCTCGCAAAGGCTTCGTGCCGCGGGCCGAAATGTGCAGAGATAAAGATGGAGGTATCTTGACTGATGACCGTGCGGTGATCGAAAGGTGGAAGCAGCACTACGATGAACACCTGAATGGCGTGCAGGCGGAAGACCATGATAGCGGAGGAAGTGACCACATTGGTGCAGCAAGCGACGAAGATGTGCCACCCCCATCGATAAGGGAAGTTAAAGAAGCCATCCAGCGGCTGAAGAACAACAAAGCAGCGGGAAAGGATGGCATTGGAGCGGAACTTATTAAAATGGGCCCGGACAAGTTGGCCGGCTGTCTGCATCAATTGATTGTCAAGATTTGGGATACGGAACGACTACCGGAGGAGTGGAAAGACGGGGTTATCTGCCCTATCTACAAGAAAGGTGATAAGCTGGATTGTGAGAACTACCGAGCCATCACTATCCTGAATGCCGCCTACAAAGTGCTGTCCCAAGTCCTCTTTCATCGACTATCGCCAATAGCCAATAGATTTGTGGGAAGTTACCAGGCCGGCTTCATGGAGGGTCGGTCTACAACAGACCAAATCTTCACCCTGCGGCAGATCCTCCAGAAGTGCCGCGAATTCCGAGTCCCCACGCACCACCTGTTCATCGATTTCAAAGCCGCATATGATAGCGTAAACCGACAAGAGCTATGGAAAATTTTGGACGAAAACGGCTTTCCGGGTAAGCTTACTAGACTTATCATGGCTACGATGGATGGGATCCAGTGCTGTGTGAGAATCTCGGGTGGATTGTCGGACCCATTCGAATCTCGCAGGGGACTTCGACAAGGAGATGGTCTTTCCTGCCTGCTATTCAACATTGCGCTTGAAGGTGTTATAAGGCGAGCGGCGATCGAAATGCGGGGCACGATTTTCAATAAATCCAGTCAATTTATCTGCTTTGCTGACGACGTGGATGCTGTCGGCAGAACATTTGAGGCGGTGGAAGATCAGTACACCAGACTGAAACGCGAAGCAGAGAAGATTGGATTGCAGATAAATACGTCTAAAACGAAGTATATGCTGGCGGGCGGGACCGAGCGCGACAGGGCCCGCTTGGGCAGTACCGCGGTAATCGACGGGGATGAGTTCGAGGTAGTCGACGAGTTCGTATACCTTGGCTCGCTGGCAACAGAGGACAACAATACCAGCCGTGAGATTAAAAGACGTATTATCAGCGGAAGTCGGGCCTACTACGGACTCCACAAACACTTGCGGTCGAACAATCTGAGCCCCCGTACAAAGTGCACACTGTACAAAACGCTAATTAGACCGGTTGTCCTCTACGGGCACGAAACGTGGACATTGCTAGAAGAGGACCTACGAGCACTCGGAGTTTTCGAACGGCGGGTGCTAAGAACCATCTTTGGCGGAGTGCAAGAGAACGGTGTATGGAGGCGAAGAATGAACCACGAGCTCGCGCGTCTCTACGGCGAACCAAGTATTCAGAAAGTGGTTAAAGCTGGACGGATACGTTGGGCAGGACATGTTGCTAGAATGCCGGACAACTATCCTGCAAAAATGGTTTTCGCAACAAATCCGGTAGGAACAAGACGAAGAGGGGCACAGCGAGCGAGGTGGCAAGACCAGGTGGAGCGAGATCTGGCGAGCACTGGGTGCCCGCGGAACTGGAGATCAGTTGCCATGGACCGAAACAGATGGAGAAATTATACTGCGCAGGCCTTGTCATAAGACGTTAGGCCAATTAAGAGCAATACAAGATGGCGCACCAATCAAAATTGATCTTATTGCGGTTGCTTGTCAAAGCGAAAGAAATCTGTTAGTTTTATAAAACTAATAAAACGGTAACACCCTGACCAAACAGGTTTTTGCTGCTATTATGAAGAATACTAAAGCTCAACACCAAAATCATTTTTTTATGCGAGGCCATGTTGCCATATTCCCGTTTCTTCAATTACACCATCATAAACGTGCATTGCCCACACGAAGGTAGACCCGACGACGAGAAGGAAGGTGTCTAAAGCAGGATCGGGGGTTTTCGGCCTTGGCAATAATATCACTTTTTGCTTGGTATTGAACTGCTCGAAGTTTAGATGGCTAATGGCCGTATATTTTATTTTAAGCTTTGTTATACCCTACGTTGTGCGTTTTTACAGCAAGTATCATGGCGTAAGAGAGATTACCTTGTATACTGTATTAGTACACAATTATGGCACTGACAGCATTTTGGAGAAACAGGGTTGCTTCTATCTGAGAACTGACAGAAGGGTTCTATGCGCAGCTGGAGGCAACGTACGACAGCTGCTCACCACGGGACATCAAGATCGTCATCGTGGATATGAACGCCCAAATTGGCAGGGAAGCAATGTCCGCACGAACACGAACGATAACGGCCAGCGATGCATCAATTTTGCGGCTTCCCGAGGCTTGGTGATCAAAAGCACCTTCTTTCCTCACAAAGATATCCACAAGGCCACCTGGAGATCACCTGACCAACGAACATCGAACCAAATCGACCATATTCTCATCGAGGACCGGTTTTTTTAGAACATCACCAACGTACGTTCCCTAAGGAGTGCGGATATTGACTCGGACCAATACCTAGTAGCAGAACATGTGCGCTCAAAACTATCGACGGTTTATTCCTCGCGATAAAATCGCCCTCCTCGGCTAAACATTCGGCAACTAAACAACCCGCGAACTGCCGAAAACTACGCGGGCGTACTGGATGAAGCTCTGCCTTCCTCTGTGGAGCTAGATGCTTCGACCCTCGAAAACGGATGGAGTAGGATTCGCTCGGCTGGCAACGAGGCCGCAATCTCGGTGCTAGGGGTGGTAACCTCGAATGCACGTAATGATTGGCTTGACGGGGAATGCTAAGAAGCAATAGAGAGGAAAAAAAGAGCTTGGGAAAACTATCTGAGCATATCCACGAAAGAGAATTTGGCCAAGTATCGACGAGCGAGGAATGAGTTGACCACGATCCTGAGGAGGAAAAAGCACCCGTGGGAAGGACAGAGATCGTGAGGAGCTTGAACAACTATTCCGGGCTAATGATACCCGCAAGTTTTACGAGAAGGTGAACCAAACTCGCAAGGCCCACATACCAAATCCAGACATGTGTAGGGACGAGGGAGGGGATCTAATCACAAACGAGTGCGAGGTGGTCGAGAGGTGGAAGCAGTTCTTCGATGAACACCTCAACGGCGACATAGTAGCAGGGGACGCGATGGAAGTTAACCTCGGAGTACCTACAAACGACAACAGCGTATCGGCTCCCGATCTCGAAGAGATCCTACGAGAAATCGGTCAGCTGAAGAATAATAGAGCCGCCGGAAAGGACCGACTCCAGGCAGAACTCTTCAAAAATGGCCAAGAACCGGTAGTAACGGCACTTCACTGGCTGATTTCAAGGATTTGGGAAGAAGAGAAACTACCGGAGAAGTGGATGGAAGGCGTAGTCTGTCCCATCTACAAAAAGAGCGACCGGCTAGACTGCTGTAACTACCGCGGCATTACGCTGGTCAACGCCGCCTACAAGGTGCTCTCCCAGATTCTGTTGCGTCGTCTATCCCCAATAGCAAGAGAATTCGTAGGGCAGTATCAGGCGGGCTTTATGAGGGCCCGTGCTACTACGGATCAAATATTTACTCTCCGACAAATCCTTCAGAAATTACTCTCGACATTTCTGAAGGATTTGCCGGAGAGTAAAAATTTGATCCGTAGTAGCACGGGCCCCCATAAAGCCCGCCTGATACTGCCCTACGAATTCTCTTGCTATTGGGGGTAGACGACGCAACAAAATCTGGGAGAGCACCTTGTAGGCGGCGTTGACCAGCGTAATGCCAACGTGCCCACGCATCATATTTTCGTGGATTTCAGAGCAGCATACGATGCCGTTGAACGCGAACAGCTATGACAGATAATGCACGAGTACGGTTTTCCGGACAAACTGACGCGGCTGATCAAAGCTACTCTGGAGCGAGTGATGTGCTACGTGCGCATTTCGGGGACACTCTCAAGCCCTTTCGAATCGCGCAGAGGGTTACGGCAAGGGGATTAACTTTCCTGTATGTTATTCAATATCGCTATTGAAGGTGTGATCCGGCGAGCGAGCATCAAAACGAGGGGAACGATCCTCAGTAAGAGTAGCCAACTCCTAGCCTTTGCAGACGACCTCGACATCATTACTAGAAACCGTGGGACGGCGGATGTAATCTACGCCAGACTATAAACGGAGGCTTGGAGGATAGGGGTACAAATCAATGCGTTGAAAACCAAATATATGGTAGGAAGAGGCTCCCGAGAAAGTAACGTTTGCTTCCCACGGACAGTGACTGTTGACGGCGATGAACTGGAAGTGGTTGATGAGTTCGTATTTTTGGGATCTCTGGTCACCGCCGACAATAATACGAGTAAGGAGATTCAACGACGCATTCAAGCTGGAAATCGAGCCTACTTTTCCCTTCGCAAGACGTTTCGATCAAGGAGCATACGCCGCCGCACAAAGCTGACGATGTACAAAACGTTAATTAGACCGGTAGTCCTCTACGGACTTGAGACAGTAACTTTACTTACGGAAGACATACGTGCACTTGTCGTTTTTGAACGAAAGGTGTTGCGGACTATTTTTGGCGGAGTACAGACGGAAAGCGGAGAGTGGCGGAGACGTATGAATCACGAGCTACAGGCACTGCTTGGAGAGATTCCCATCGTACACCTGGCGAAAGTTGGGAAACTATGGTGGGCTGGCCACGTTGCAAAGATGCCGGACGACTGTGTAGTGAAATCCGTCCACCATGAATAGAAGGGCTCAACGTGCTAGATGGCTCGACCAGGTTGAAGCCGACTTGCGTGTGTCGAGACGCGCAACGAATTGGCGACGAGTAACCCAGGACCGAGTACAATGGAGAGGAATTCTTGATACGGCAAGAGCCACCCCGGCTCTCGGCTGAATAAGTAAGTAAGTAAGCATATTGCCATATTCCAGTATTTTGTTTTACCTCGCAAAATAAAAATTCATCAAAGCAAAGTGTTTTACAGAAAGAAAGTTACTATCAAACGGATTTCCTGTCGCAGGAAACAACTAAAATGATTTTGCTAGAAATTGAGATTGAATAATTCAATATATTTACTTTGGTAAAACAACCAGTTTTAGAAAATTGCAAAATTTCAATGGCACATTGATTTTATCCGCCTATCATATCAATATGCACGATAAAATTTAATGCGCATATGCTGCAAACGAACTAAGAGTGCTTAAAATTTTATTAATTAATCTATAGGATATTTTATTATGGTTGCTATAAACCAAATCGATCAGAATGATCTGATAGTAAGACTTTAACTTTTCTGCTCACGGTTGTATTTTCAAGTTGACAAAGCTAGCGAACTGAACTTTTACTTTTGCCAGAGCGAAAAGCGAAAAGCTTTATTGAATTATGGCGGTAGCTGTCAAGCAGCGAAAGCTTAATCGGTTTTGACTGAAGTTATTGGAGCGTCGTAGTAGAATACGAAACCTGAAAGTTAAATAAAAAAAACTCATCCAATTCAATTCTATGTATATTTTATTCGTTACAGATACGTATTTTGCCTACGATTTGCAGGCTTCCTCAGTGTCAATATTCGAACACGAATTAAATTGGATAAGTATTCTTTTTATTCAATTTCCAGGTTAATCGGTTTTATTACTGCTTTCAGCAGAGTGTGATGCGACTACTTGAGCTTATAACCTGATTCTTATAGGGGTCATGAAAATATTCTGAGGAGTGGACCACAACCTTCATAAGAAAGATCTAGTGGAGCTCATAGTTTTATTAGCGGTTTTATAAAATTGGTCATGATAACCACTAACCATGAAAACCATAAAATTTAGAATTGTTACTATTATAGAATCGTTATTATTATAGAATTGGGCTATTATAAATCCATCGGTACCCAAACCATCAAATTCCATTCATAACTGACAGAGCTATTAGCGTTCAAAATCTTCCATATTTTCGTGACGGTAACTAAAATCTAAATTATGGAAGTTGGTGAAATGAACCTTTGCTATATCATTTATCGTTTGAGATAGAAACCGACACGTCTTCGGAAGTTCATTTAACTGTTTGTTAACGCTGTTTGAACTAACTATCAAACAGAAGGATTTCGAATTTCGCAACAAATGCGTGTCGCCTATGTTACCAAAATCGAGACCCTTTTTCAATATGAAAAGATTTAATGTACATGTCCGCCAAGAGCTAGTCGTCCGGTGCAAATAAGTTATTGACACCCTGCGGTAAGGCGTAGTCCTACGGTAATTAAAAAATATTATTGTTCGAAAACACAACTTTTTTTCATAAACATACTGAGGGCATCATTTTTTCGTCATTTAAAGCATGTATGCAGAAATTGACTGAATTGACATTTAAGCATAGTTTTGGAAGTGAAATATGTGGTGTTGCCAAAATCAAACCATGCCAAATTCGAAATCCAACTGTATCACTCCTATTGATTAATATTCAACGGATAATAAATATTACGACTACGCTTCAGTGTCAAAATCATTAATATCGGTTCAATGGTTCAAGTCATTAATTTTTAAGGAAAAAAGGTTGGCAAAAACGATTGCGGAGCCACCCTGATTTAAAAAGGTTCACCGTAAGCGCCAAATGAAAAAGTAAGTAGGGTACAGAAGGGTATTTTTGGCCTGTTTTTTTTTTAATTCAGCAGATTTTCATTTTTTTCGCTAAATAAATACATTATCGATATACAACCTTAACATGTTATAACTATTTTCTCACAATTGTAAGTAATCAAAGACTAATAGTACATAAATTGATTTGACCATCTCTGAGAAACGTTCGACTAATTCATATCCTGTCAAAGCACATTTTTAAGCATATATTTCAAATTTTGGGTTTGTTTTTAATAAAAAACGTTTTCAAAAACTTTACGGCAGCAAGATTTGTTTCATGCTAGAAATGCTTGAATCGGTCGAGCGGCTCCGGAGAAAATCATATCACGTCACGTCACCATATCATATTATATAACTTTTAAACGAATCATTGGATTGCAAGCACTTCAATAGTGACCTACACGGTAATAACACTTTTTAAACGAGAGTGTTTCGTAACACATGTAATGGATAATTGGATGAAAAATATTTGAGGGAAATTGAGTTAAAGTAGGCTAACAAAAATAAGCTAAATTCTTTCCTCAATTTTTAAATTTTGGATTTGCTAATGAGTATTAGCTTTGTCGTTTTTTTAACACAAGGCACAATATTCTCCGAATAAAAATACCATTTGATCAATAAATGTGGAGGCATTATCTAGAATGTCATAATGACTCATTGACGGATGAAAATTTCATTTTTGTAAATTCCGCGCTATTTTCGGCATAGCGTAGATTGACGTGTTGGGTAATTTACCAAACAATTTCACTTTCTTTTAGGAAAAATTACTGCAAAAGAAGGCAAGTTGGTAAAGAAAATATAATCTCAAAGAAGAAAGAATTGACGATTGGAACGGGCTCCGACTCCGATTCGGTGTGACACCGGACAGGATGCCTTTATTTATTTACTTTTGCTAGCTCAGGTAAAGTGAATATTTGAGTGCGACGATCTACACTACATATATCGTACATGTTCACAGTTCTACAAGGCTCAGGCGACATTCGAACCAGCTCACAAAGGATTAAGCTGCACACCATCAATTCATTCAAATTGGAAGCGGGCAGCAGATGGAAATACTGAAATAAGTGTTCAACTTTTGGAAATGTGAATAAATACGTATGTGTATTTTAGCAAATTGATTAACCCGTGCATTTCTTCTGGAAGAAAGGTGAACGAGCTGTGTGATTTGAAAGGATTCTCGAACCGGGCGAAACTGTATGAAAACGGAAAGGTGATGAAGATGATTCAGCCAGAGCACCTTCTGCGTATGTTTGCTAAATGTTTGACCGAGTAAAACCGCATGCCATTTGCGGCTACGTGATTAATCTTCTACCGAAGGACGCGATGCGCTTTGTTTGCACTTTTCAGCATCTTTTCGAAAACTATACCAATCGGTAGCAGCTGCCTTTGAGATGATGGTAATTAGACTGAGCTGTTGGGTGAACCGTCTATTTCAAAGGCCAGTAAATAGCAGCAAAATCTACCGCGGAAGGCGCGGTGGACCCTTGACTGGAAGTATCAGATTTCGGTGACCAGACCGACCGTCTTCACTTTGGCTAGCAGCCTTTTGAACATTGTTTATAGGTAATGTGGCAGCAAAATCAATTTAAACATTTTTCGCAGCATGATCGTAAAAGTGTAGAATTTCAATGAATGAAAGATTCATATCAGCTGCTACTAATTGGCTGATAGCTTTTTGCGAATGCTTTTGGAGTTTAAGTTGCCTTAAATTCGTCATTGCCTGTTTGGTGCTTGTTTTGACAGAACGGATCGATTTGGTAGCTAAACAAAGAGCATCCGCATTGTGTATTTACTATGTCAATATTTACTGCACACTTTTTACAATCTATATCGGTAAAAAGAAGTCAAATACAGACACGCTTGAGTTGAAAGAAGTTGTGAAAGCTTTCTGGTTTACAGTATCCAGTAGAAAGTAAATTTTCCACAGATATATGAGAGATCCTGATTATTCCAGACAAATTATTCCTCTTACACAAGCATTTCTTTCATTATTTTTACTGCATGCACTGCCTCGTAGCAAGCTAGAAATGGATCGTCTTTCCATGCAAATATGAATTCTACAAAACCAGCCGGATTCCCAGATGCATATCTCTTCATTTTCCTTCGCCCTTGCGTCCTCGCGTCATTCGAAGGACTGCGCTAGAAAGGAAATCTCAACCTACTCCACATCAGCCGTTTGCGGGGAATCTGCAACTGGAATGCACTGCCACCCTTCTGGACATATCCCACCCAGCTAGCATCCGTGGCCCAACCCCGCTGATGCAGTCAATGCTTACAAGCTTCGTCTTCGTCTTCATCAGGTCCCACAGAACCCTGAAAATCAGTTCAGCAGTGCACAGAAAAAGTAGAGAGAGAGAGCGGACGAGCAAACGCTTGCATTTTTTATTTTCTGAAGGAAATCCTAAAAGCACTTTTTAAATAAGAACTTGGAAAATCCTTCCTCTAGACGAGTCCCCGCAATCGTTCGCCCACCGCTCAAGTACTATATCTGCTGCTTACCATAGGGTGATGTTACAGGCAATTCTTCGCTCTGCCTACAGAGAAATCCGCTCTAACATACAGTGGCAGCGAGATGAAAAAGTTGCATATTTATTCATTATTTTCTACTTAATAAGACTGCTGCAATTACAAACTTGCTCCAATACATGCTCGGACGTATGAATGTACACATTTACTCCTAAGGAACCCACACGAGCGCAGGTTCAGCATGGCCCGAAGATACCGAGATAGGCAGGGATAAAAAATAGTCAAATGCCTACCGCTCCACGGATTCCTTGAGCAGTGGTCCTTATACTTGCCTAAAGGGTTGAAGTCATGGTAAAATAGTGAAGCGATGGTTTATTTTTGATTCGATTACTTAATCTTAAGGTCGAACATTAAACATTTGCCTAGTTCTAAAAAATGTACCACCGAGTGTGCCGGTAGTTTTGTCGTAACTGACAATGTCTGTGCAAGACATTAATACAAAACAAAACTAAAATTTTTTTATGTCTACATATTAGTGTTGTTTAACACTCGCATTTATTGCATCCCTGCGTGCAACTGAGAATTTCCACCGAGAGGATAAACTGTGCGCGCCATCCCCAAGACGTGACATGCGGCTGGACTCAAGTGGCAGAAGGAAATTCTTACGTCTCTACGTCATAAATATGCAGCAGCTTCCCGCGCAATTCCACGGTTCGCGTTCTCTGTTCATCCTGCTCCAATCCCGCGGCATTCATTGCTTCCTTCGCAATTGCAGCGGGAATGCACAACTTTTGCTTCCCGCATTTTTATTTCTATCGCTGCAGCAGTAGTCATTTGGTCTAAAGAAAGAATGAGCGTTGGAGACGACACTGATGAGGATGATGGCGACGACGACGACGATGACAACGGCGAACACGAGGTGTGGACCAAGTCAAATAAAAACCTCCGAAGGACTTGTGCATATTTGAGATATGTATGGGCTTTCAAGTGGGTTGTCTGTGAGAAAGGGTTCGGTGGGGGAATCCACCCAGTTGCGAAAACGCAGAACGGAATCCTCCTGTTTTCCGCAAACACTGCAGTTTCTCAGGCCTTGGCTAGGTTGTCGGTGCAAGCTATAAGATATCCTATAGAGTTGGAACGAGACGAAATCGAGGGAAATGATGACGATGATGATGATGACGACGACGACGACGACGGTGAAGTCGGCGGCGCTTGTTCTTCCGTTGATGAATAAACCGTGCAGAATGAACTTATGAGTTTTAATTACTTGCCTCGCAATGCATCTTTGGTTGATTTCCTTCCCTTCGTCAATTTTCGCTTCTGCAACAAGCAACGTTGACGTAGGTTGAAATGGAAATATAGCTGAAATGTATGCAAAATTTTACAGACACAATATTTTTAACAGATAGTTGTTTTTTCATGATTTTATAGATATAAACTCTAGATATATAAACTACATATAAATGAATGTTTGACTATTATGATCCCAATTTATCGCTGTTTTAACCTATGGTTAAAAGAGTATTCAAAAGAGCCACATAGACCCTAGCTTAAGTTGAATTACGGAAATAACTATTGGTTTCAAATTTCAAAATATTCGTTAATCCATTTAATGATTTCAACTTCACATTCCATCAAATAAAGATTGGTGACATAAGATTGTTTCAGTGGTAGACAGCATAATGTCAAAGTACTTTTCCATTTAACAAACCAAAAGAGGAATAGATCAGAATCAATGCAATGTCTCGCTTTTAAATATCAACACCGCCAGGCGATTGTTGTAATGACCTACGTTTGACTAAATCTTGAAAATAAAACTCCAATTAATGCATTTTATGAAAAGGAAAGCTCCATAATCATGTTCTATGGAAATGCCAGAAACAGAATTTCCGCGCCCTACACTATTCCACTTCCACTGTTTGAAAACTTCTCGTTTGCAGTATGAAATATAATAAATATATATATATATACAGAGCCCGTCAATAACTGCTGCATTTCACCTGTCAATGAATCCGAAGAACAAATCTAGAGAGATGCAATGCTCGAGAGGTCTTGTATGGGTTTGAATGCATTTCTGCAAGCGTTGCAGCCCTTTGCCTACGTTTTGCTGCTCCATAGGTTACACGCTTCTCGCCATCAAAAAATCGGTGAAAATAATCAAAACACTCGGTTTAAATTCCGATTTCCAGGCACAGTTGGTCGAGACCGCAAGCTAATGCCACCATGTCAGTTATCTGGTTGACTTTATTCTGACTCCTGTAAGTACTCCCACTGTTCGTCTATCCCATATTAACTCCAATCATTCCAAAGGTTGCTGGCTGGCTTTCATCCGCTCGCTAGGGAGCAGAAGCGAAAATCCATCCTTTTGCAATAGATGCGCGTTCATTCAAAACTCTTTCCGTCAGAGGTCGTCCGTTCGTATGTATATGTATTAGGTAAAAGTTGAAAATAAAAAAAAATAATCCACTGCAAATTAAAATAAACTTTTTTGTATTTCTTCATTCAGAAACACATGCTCGATGCTTCCCAACTCTTCCGGCTGCGAACGAATCGAACTCATTGAAAAAAGTACTTCGATGCATTTCATTCGTACAATGGAAACCAACCCCCCGGCCATGCCGGTCGTACTGTTACTACCGCAGGCTGGCAATACCTGGTATCTGGTAACTGCTTTGCTGGTATCAAGTACTTTCACAAAACCGGCCTGTCCTAGTTAGTAAATAGAAAGGAATAACACTTTTCACGTGGAACCAAGAGGATCGGTACCCGTCGATGTTGCAAAATTTTACAACCAATAAGGAGGTAATCCTTTGTATCTTGATCTAGATATAAAGTATTGTGACTGAGTTGACTGGATAACGACTAGGTCTGTTCATTTATTGTACCTGCTATTAAAACACATTTGCTTGCTACCCGAGCTACTTAAATTGTAAAAGGAAACACTGTTATTGTTTTAACGCTAGACTACGTCAAAACGGAAAGTTGGAAAACTAAAACTAGGATCATTAAGGAAAGTGGTCGATGGCCAGATTATTGTATCAACTAATCAAAATTTCAAGAAAGTCCATTAATAAATGATATCTTAATCCAATGACATATTTCCTTTTCTGAAAGCGAGGGTTCCGAGGTTTTGCTCTCCGCATTACAAAAGCGACAGATATCATCTTGATACAAAACCGACATTTAGAAGATGCTATTTGCTCAGACAATGTCCTGTTATAAGACCGGTAAGCGTACTGAGGTCTCTCTTATTGAGACTCAGCAGCTTTGGAGTAACTTTAATACACGTCGTCGAATTTTCCACGAACAATGATGACTAAATCATCAGTGAAGCTCACAACTTCGAAATCATTTGCCTCTAAGTTTCTCAGACGATCAATTACAGTCAATAATCGTCAATAACCAATGACCAAAGCAGAGGTGATGGTATGCAAACTGGAATTTAGATAAGGGATAGATTATGTATTCTGACTTAATGTACTAGTATAATACTTTTTCCATAGTTTTCAACAATACTGATGATAAACTAATTGGTCTGAATGATTGTGGAAATGATTTGTCACGTTTTCCTACTTTTGGTATGAATACAACTTTTGCCAATCTCCATGCAGACGGTACGTAATTTTGTACCAAACTTCCCAGCAAACATGTTCGTAAGTATATCAAAGTAACAAATATGATATATGTACCGATATATATATCTAGAAAAATCGCATTCGATGCACGAAACCAGCATATGCGTACTGTTTTGGAGGCGATTTACATACTGCAAATTATATGAAAACAATTCACATTCATAGGTATTTGTATACGATGAAATCCGACTCAATATGATTAGTTCCATAATGCTATACAATTCTGTGACGAAAATCGTATGTGAATCAGTTACTATCATTTTGTACGGATAAATGTAAACTAGGGTGCGCTTCAATAAGCTTTATGTACGATTTCGAGTTTGTTTAGCGATATTTAAGATGATTTTCATACATTATTATACGATTTGTGGTTTGCTGGGTTGTCTTAAAAATCTTGATTAGAGATGGAACAAGCGGCGATTCTCTGTTTTGAATCTGAGCTGGGAAAATACCATCTACACCTGTCGATTTATACGGTTGTAAAGACCCTTTCACCCTAGTACAAATCATTCCAGCAACTTTGGTTGCGATCCAATTTGTCCTTTCGGGTCCCGAAGAGTTTCTTTGAGAACATCTTATGCCACAATCAAAGCTCGAGTTGGCAACAGCATGGACAGACGAAGATCCCGGAAAGTCGCGGTCCCCATCATTGAGTCCAGTACTTCTGTAGGGGATTTTGTGAACGAGCCGTCTTCTTAAGAGTATCTATTCCGTTCGAATGGTACTTTCAATGCTTCAATGTACCCAAGATTTTCGTTTTGATGACCTGAGGTCTTTGCTATATTCAGTTACGGCTCTCTTATGTTGAGTCCAGTCCATAGCAATCTTGGCTCTAGTGAACAGTTTTTGAGCCGTTTTGTGAAGCCGTTCGAGCCTTTTTCCACTAGGGAATATTCCTAGTTGAAGCAACCCTTTTAAGTGGATAAGCGGTGTTAAGTGGTTGTCATCATAGAATAACTTGCATGTGCTTGTTTGAACACCTTGTATTCTTCCTTTGTAGACCTAGGGCTCTTGAATCAGGACCAGGCCACCAGCATCTTTGAAAACCTTCTGGAAAGTACGCGCGATGCTGCTTTCGCATGATGGAGATTTATCTGCAGCATCCAATACATTAGCTTTTTATTTATTTTTATTGTTTTTCCGCTCGCTGGCATTTGGGAGAGAGGCAATCCCCGGTGGTCTAGGCCTAATAGAGGCCGCAGTTTTCTCACGTTTCTAGTACCCGAATTCGCTATGGATCTGAGGGAAGCTGGCTTCGCATAATCTCGCCTTTCCCACAGATCTTGCTGAAGTTTCCTGGGCAATTTGTGAAAACCACTATTTGACAGATCCATGACCTTGGGGACTTACCACGATGAGTCTTCGTTATATCAGAAACTCAGATGGGACCCCTTTGAGCATCTTGTGGAACTACCTGATTGGTACCACTAGTCCCATGGGTGCCCTGACTATTAGGATTCTTGGAGCTCTGATCTATGTTGATGTCTAGCACTGGTCTCACAAATTTTTACCTACCTGTGCTGGCTTATGGTTTGTCGTGTGTGGTTTGTGGTCTCAGATTTACTCCAGCAAGCTGACGCATAGAAACTTCATCTCCTGTTAGCGACCAATCCGCATGTATTCTGCATTCGTATTAGATCACTGCAGGATTCGCCATTTGTCAGTGACAAGATTATTATTTTGATTGAGTCTCTCACCAGCAAATGTTGCGCTTTGTGGGAAGAAAGCATGAAGCACCTTAACCAGTGGTCTTTACAAAAAAGAACCAGCCCAAGTAACAATTTAGCTTTATTACAATCTTATGATGGCATTTAAGACTAAAATTGGTTTTGAAAATCGCCATAAAAGTACAATAAAACTCACATTGTTGCTTGGTAGGTACCCGGAATTTGTGCGTGAAGTTCAAGAATTTGGGATAACCCTGCGCATTTCATTGCTGTTCTATTGCTATTAATAGGGCATCTTGCATTCATTCTAGTTGTGCCGTGCTCAGTTCAGTGCTGGAAGTTAGATCCCAACTCTGATCTGACCTACGGCCGCTCTTGTAGCAGACATCAGTAGTGGAGTCCATGGGGAGCTTAGGGGCTTCACTAGTAGCCTTCACTTTAATCCGCTCGTGGGGGAGCGGAATGGTTGGTTTGCCTTCGCACATCCTGTCCCACTCGCTCTCGGGGGCATAAACTCCTCTTCGGTTTTTTGAGGATCGGCTTTTTTCCATTGTTAGGCAGTTCCGATTCTAGTGGTCTTTTACCTGACACAGAATCAGAATGAATCAGTACCATGCTACCGTGCCTCCTTTGATGGAAGCCCAGAGACAAGCAGCCTCTTTATTTTCCTTTTCTGTGCTTTTGTCTGGTAGCGTTTCCATGGAATGTCATTCTCAAGGTCTGGCTGAGAATTAGGTCCAGATCTGACGTTCGACGTTCATCGACGTTCATTCGACGATTATGACGTTCATTCCGTCACTTTCTTCATCTGTCGACTTACAACGAGCCGGTGTGTTGAGGATAGACGACAAACAGGATTTAATGTCTATTTGCACATCGTTCATTTCCTGTTCCTCCTGACTCATCTATTCTTGCTTTACTCACTCACTTATGTGTCCATGTCTGCAGGTTCAGCAGAACAAAGAGATAAAATCAGAGATCTCCACTGCCGACGGTTACCCGTCATGGCTTTCACCTGTAGCGATGATGGGTTCTCGTCTACAACCCGGATGTCGTGGGCTAAACTGCATCGCCATGATCCTCTGGGTCTGCCTTTTCTATACTGTCCTTGCGGATTCCAGTCGAGTGCTTCTCTGCAGATCTCGTTCGCTTCTTTCCTCAAGGTGTGTCCGATTCACTTTCACGAATTTCTGTTGCTATCGGCCGTTGATGACATCGCCGATGAAACTCCTAATTGTAGGCCTGTGCGAGATTTCGAATAATTTTGTACAATTTCGCCTAACCCAAGATTTCGCGAAATTTCGCGAAATTCTAGTTTCGCGAAATCTTAAAAATATTTCGTTAAATTTCGTCAAATTTCATTGGAAATTTCGCGAAACCGAATTTTAAATATCGTCGTTTGCGAGATTTCGCTAAATTTCGCACCAAATTCTAGATAATGGAATTTTACCAGTTTGCAAGATTTCTCAAGCAACTTATCAAAAGATCCAATATAACCAGGAGAGATCCTCTTCGCCTTTGCTCTCTTCAGCTTATTACGGAGAAACAAATGCACTTGAACGCATCTGCATTGCATCATTGGCTAACTAATATCTAATGCTAACTAACTAATATAAACTTATGAAATCTTGTGTTGAAATGCGTTTATGCGCCGTGGTAATCAGAAGAGAGAGCAACTGAAGAGAATCTCTGGACTTTTGATAAGTTGCGCGATATTTGTTTTAATTGTGTGCATCGTATTTATGTTTGTATTACCTTCACAGTCACCAAAGCTCTGTAATCTTAATTGAACATGAAATATCAAAAATAGGGTTCTACTATGTAAGCCGTGTCGAGCAACTCGACTCGACTCAGTCACTGTCGAGTGGTACGAGGAGAACGGGTAGCATAGCGACTGATTGTACTACCAAAATAAAATAGGTCGCTCGTCATTTACTGATGGTTGAGTCACTCACTTTTTAGCGGTTGGTTGAGCTGAGTTGCGCAACAAAATCATGTCGAATGTGACTTACATAATACCAAAAATAGACCAATCTAGACGTGACGAAATCGGAGTCGTCAAATATACGAATTTAAAAAATAAGGTGATTCATCTATTTTGAACAGGCGTTATGGACATTTTGGAAATTTTCATTTCAAAATCAAACTTTTGCATAAAGAATACTTCAGCTGCAAAAAGCAAGTTTAGTTAACATGCACATCCGCCTATAACGGCGAATCACGAGGCTTGACAGAAAAGTTGGGTTCGAATCCGGTTATAATTGGCTCCCATTATAGCTTGATGCAATCCGTGGATCTCCCAGTTTGCTAAAAAGAACGAATTTCAAATAAGTGTTGCTTTAAGGCCCCTCTCCGGATCTAATTTTTGCTCTTTCCCCCGTCACGTTTTGTCTCGTTCTGGAAAGACTATAAAACACATATGTTTCATTACTTTCTTCTATTGTTTCTTTCGACTCTTAAAAAGAATATTGGTAAAAAAATAATTTTTTTAAGCTATCGAATAATAAACTTGGAAAGCAAACTGAGGTAAGAACTGAGGAAGGTGTCAAATCGGACCTTTATCAAGGATGCTAGAGTGCCATGCTACGGTTTCTTTCAGTTATTAGCATCTGTGGCTGATTTATAACGACGAGTATTAAAGTTACTCAAAAGTTACTGTGGCTCAATAAAAGAGATCTCAATAAGTATACCGGTCTTATGACAGGACATTATCCGAGCAAATATCTTCTACAAAATCTTGGTTTTGTACAAGATGTTGTTTTTCGCTTCTGCAATGCTGAGAACGAAACCCCGGAACACCTGGTCTGCAATTGCGGAGCACTAGATGCACACTACTGTTTCTCAAAAAGGGCCTCTTAGAGCCTAGAGAGGTCTGGTTTGTATCGCAGATCAGGGTAACTAGGTTGATAAATAAAGACATTCCTGTTTGGCACCTTTCCCGCTCCAGCTGCCAGCTTTTCACTTCCTCAATAAAAAAATTATAGAAATTTCGTTTAATTTCGCGAAATTTCGACGAAATTAAAATGTAATTTCGTTTCGTTTCGAGAGTTCGAAATTAGTCATAATTACGTTTCGACTAATTTCGCCTGATCGAAATTGAGCTTGAATTTCGTTTCGTTTCGTCTCGACACCGAAAAAGTCAATCTCGCACAGCCTTACCTAATTGGATATCCAGTTATCAGGCCACCACACACCGCATAATAAATACCTGCCGTTTTAGTGTTGTCTATGCTGAGACGCACCACGTTTCGTAGGCTGTACGCTGTACGAATTTGACGTTTGAGTTGAAAATTTGGGTTTTCGTAAGTAGAGTGATCTGGTTTGAGCGTCAAATGTTTTACAGATCCACTCTTTTTTTTATATTGTTTATGTAGGGAGAAAATCTTCATAGACAGCACCTCCACGGTGCCGAATAGGATTCGCAAGGTGCCAACTTGCGCTTACCTACTAAAAACTCTCCTGTTCCGCATTACCTGAAACCCTTGCGGAACTACCGTTAGGTTTTACTTCAGGAGGGAGGATGTGCATAAGCACTCCGTCGTAACCGTTGCTTAGTGTAGGTTCAAACAACACCCCTTGTCACTTCATACCGCCATTACCCTGCACCTAGGCCCACTCAGCCCTTTACTGAGCCTAGCTACGCTATGTCATGCCCTGTCATTGCAAACGTTCTAGCCATTGCAAATCCAACAACCGCAAGCATCACCCGTCGAGTGGCCTCAAAACGCGGGCAGTGAATTATCACATGCTACGCCGTTTCCTTGTCTACCGTATAAACGGGACAAAAGGGCGAGCCTACCCTACTACTTAAAGTATCCATGACCTGACAAAAATTGAGTAAGGAAAAATCTACCTCACCATGTCTTATACCGATCCAGGACGAGGTGTTATGGATCAGCCTATGGGTCCACTTGCCGTGTTCAGCGTGATCCCATTCCACCTGCCACTATCTAATAGAGTTCAGCCTAACTCTGTCCCGAGCGCCTCTGACGTTCCTCTGCCCATGACACTCGTTGTCCTCACCTATAAGATCGCATCCAACGATGTGGTACGGTAGCCGTACGCTACGCGCAATGCCATCATCCTGAACAGCTTGTTCAGACATGCCTGATTGCGCTTACTATCCAATGCCGGAGCCCATGCCGGTGCACCATACCTCAGCACCGACATAGCAACGCTGGCCATCAGGCGTCTCTTACTGCTGCTAGGTCCACAGCCGTTCGAAATAATCTTGGACAGCGCAATAACCGCTGTTGACGCTTTACCACAAGCATAATCCACGTGGCTGGTAAAGGTCAGCCTGTTATCAGCCATAACACTCAGGTACTTCATACTATGTTTGAAGACAATCACTTGTCCTCCAATGATAATTTTGGCCTCTAAGATCACCTTGCGGTTACTGATCATCACCGCTTCTGTCTTATGGTAGGCCAACCGTAGATTGAAACCAGCCATCCAGCCCTCTATTATGCTTATAGCGTCTGAGGCCAGCATTTCCACCTTTTTTAGAAATTTGCCTACAACTGTTAGGACGATATCATCGGCGAAGCCTGTGATCTCAGACCCCAGTGGGCAGTTCGAGCGTCAGCACCCCATCGTACATGGTATTCCAGAGCGCGGCGCGGAGAATCGAGCCCTGTGGAACACCTGCTGTCACTTTGTACTTCTTCGCCCCATCAGCCGTGTCGTACACTAGCGTCAGGTTCTCGAAGTAACTTTTAAGCAACTTGCACAGAAGGTCGGGTACCCTCGTCCTATGCAGCGCTAGCGAGTGCGCCCCAGCTAGTGCTGTTAAAGGCGTTTTTGACATCGATCGAGAATATGGCACAGTACTTGTCGCCACGCCTTTTCTGTCTCATAGGCTTCTCAGTACTCTCTATGACGGACTTGATGACATCTACAGAGGATTTCCCCTTACGAAGCCAAACTACGTGCTTGCCAGCCCTATATCACTCTCAACCACAGGCGTTAGCCTGTTTAGAATTACCCGCTCTAGTAATTTGCCCAACGTGTCCAATAGTTGCCTATTGGCTTGTACGACGAGTAATCACCAGGTGGTGTCCCCGGCTTCGGTAGCAGTACCAGTCTTTGGACTTTCCATTTGTCTGGAAATTCGCATACTTCTAGGCAGTTCTGAAGCGTCTCTCTAAGCATATCGGGATATGCATGGATCGCCGCTTTGAGTGCCTCGTTTGGCATCCCGTCCAGACCGGCTTGCTAGACCAGCATCGTACCTCGAAGCTAACTAAGTTGTTGGCTACGCAATTACCCAAAAACGTAGACGAGGGCAGAGTGATTCAATACTTTGAAAATTGACCAATAATGACGCTGGCCACGACCAAGAGGCTGTACTAAATGGGAGAAGGAAAAAATGTTAGTCCAATATTTGTTGTTGCCAGAGACCGCGGGTACCACTGCATTTCCACAAGTATCACGGGACAGGATTTGTGTTAGTAGGGGACGGTGCAAATCAGGGTTCATGTTGGTAGATGATATGATCTAACGAAACAGCGCGCGCGTCAGTAATTACATTTAATCCATAATATAGAAACTATTGCGAGATCTCCATTATAAACTCTCCTTTAGGAAAAGGCGTTTTCTCGTGCGCCATCTTATTAGATGAGGTTGACAATTTATCACGATAGATAATGAAGCTAGCTTCCGCAAAGTCTCTGGGCACTAGATCATGTTTTGATTTAACATATTCTCTCGAATTCACGATAACCATATCAAAGAACTTATCAAAATCAAGCGTTCGAGTTCGTTTAAGTATCGTTACGCTAAAAACCTTGAAAATGAATCTGGGCGTTCGGTCGCGATGAAATCGCCATGGTCGCCATAATGTAAATTACCGCAAGCCGTTACGTGCTATATAATACAACCTACTACTAAAAACTGCTGGATTGAACTTATCACTGTGCAATTGTCATGCTTTCGGGAAAAGGTTGTTGTCAAAGTTTTTTGAATGAGCGAGGCACGAAAGTAACTAATGCTGATTCCCTACACTCTTAAATGATTCTACCTGTAAATAGGTCGGATTTAGTTAAAGCTAGGTTGAAACTACTCAATATGCCCTTAAAGTGTACAAACTCAAACTTTGGGTAAAAATTTCAACCAATTTTGGCTACTTGCTACCGATAATTGAATTATTCTCTATGACAAATAACGCAATTTTAAGTTCCTACTACCAATTTTTTGGTTGAAAAACTACTCAAAATCTGAGTTTGTACACTTTAAGGGCATTTTGAGTAGTTTCAACCAAACTTTAACCAAATCCGACCAATTTACAGGTAGAATCATTTAAGAGTGTACAATAAAATTCT
This sequence comes from Sabethes cyaneus, assembly GCF_943734655.1. Lineage (NCBI taxonomy): Eukaryota > Metazoa > Arthropoda > Insecta > Diptera > Culicidae > Sabethes > Sabethes cyaneus. The sequence goes on from NC_071353.1 coordinate 63,839,276, forward strand.
CAGAGCCAGAACATCTCAGCTCCACTAAAGAAAGCTGAGAATAATAGGGTATGTTGCTGCTTCGTCATAATTCCCGTCCTATCCAACACAAATTATTAAAAATATCAGCATTTTTATGACACACAAAGCGAAACTAATTATTCCCTAATATTTTAGTTTGTTGTATATCATACGCGATCAATCAAAGTGAGCTGAGATCCATTTAAATGCTTTTTATCATTAAAGAAGTCCTAACAGGCTAACTTCCTACGTTTTATCGTGCGACGAAGAAGAAAATGACGACTAATCGTTTTAATTTCCTTCATTCATAAATGAAAATAACTCACGCAAGGCATTGTCGTTATTCTACAGCCAGGAAAACTTGCCTGACCTGCAGACATTTTGCAGAATAACAATTATCTTGCCGTCCTACACAAATACATGTGCGTTAGCTTCGTAAACATTGTTGTGATTTTTAGTTCAGATGATGAAAAATTTTGATGGACGGTAAAGTCAGTTGCGTAATTTCAATAATATGCTTTAATAATCGCTTTTCTGTGATTTCAAAGTGCACGGATCGGAAGGAAAGTGTGTTGTAGTCAAACCAGCACAAGAACTTATGGAGCATTAATTAACCCTCTAACGGGCAACATCGTAAAAACGATGCGATCGAGCAAATGATTACTTTATTATGAAAGTACACTCAAAAGAAGCTCGAGTGTTGATTTTCATGGGAAAATATTTATCTGGAGGACCGCTAGGTATGAAATAGTCCAATTTCTCTTCTGAGTTTTTTATGCCTAACGCTCTACCCAATTAGTTTTTCAGTTCAAATATCTTACAAAATTGAAAAAAAGCATGTAAATTACACATAGGAAAAGTTTGAGATTGAACGTTTTGTTCTAGATGTCCTTTTTCTTCAAACGTAGAATAGGGGATTTTCGCACCATAATTTTTTTCGAAATTTTTCGGAATTCTTGTTTTTAAAAGATGATAACTTTTTAACGCATGGTCAGAATGTTGTGATATTAGTATCAACATGTCAGGAAATCTGTTCTGAACATATTGCTCATATTGTCAATTCAAAAAAAATCGTATGTGGTTCTGAAGCTTCAAACGCGAAGGCCGTCTACAGACGGTCTTACTCGTTAGAGGGTTAACTTCACTTACTGCGACGGGAATTAGAAAAAAACCCTTATTTGATTCATAAATGATTGAAGCAAAATTGAATTAAGAACATTGATCACTGCGAAACAGTTTCAAATTCTTGGCTATTTTTAATGAAGATGAAGACAATCACTTGACGATAGTTGGTTCGCAATACCTGAGAGCAAAAACCGGTTACAGAGAAACCCGCGAAGCACTTCTTGAAGGATATAGTCACTAAGTTGATAAGCATTTCCTCTTACCAACGCAAATATGTAAAGATATAGCGTCCTACACGCTCGTTGTAAGACGTTTGAATTCACTAAAAACAATCAAATAACTGAGATTCGTTTGCTAGCAATATTTTGGTAATTATTAAAAAGTCTAATTGTGGATTTTATTGATCTGAGACCTTAAAGAGTACCTACTACAGATTCAAAATTTCAATTTCCCGATAAACCTATTTTTTATACGAGTATTATCTTTTTTTGGTACATACAAGAAAACAATAAATAAATACAAGAAAACATCAATAACTAATTCTAACAAAAAATATGTAAAATTTTTAAAATTTCTGCTCTATGAGCACAATTAACCCCACAAGTTCGCTCATTAGCGTCGCATAGGATTTATTATTTGAAACTTGGTCTCAATCACGCCTTCCTTCATAAGTAACTTTACCACAGGCAGTACGCCTTTGCGTGGATATTGTGCCGAAGATACTGTTCCAGCTTCCAGTGTTGCAGAAAGTGCACTTTTTGCGAAACATACTCCATCCATACTTTGCGGCGTCTTGCCCTTGAGACAGGACTTTGAAGCAGGCCGAGCGGCACATTTGTATGCAGCTTCCGACTAAAAGTCTGGTCTTCTGGTCACCCCAACCATTATTTCAAGAGGTTTCATTCGTCCTTGCGAGTGGAACTCCTCCACATGAAAACAAAGGACAGGGGCTTCCGAGCTACGACGTCGTCGTCTTTATCCCCTTGTAATTTATTTTTTCGGATCAAATTTTTTATTCTTCAAATACCGCTGCGGGTACTTGTATGTATACTACAACCCCTCTGTGTTGCCAGTTTCAGAGAGCAACGAAAGGGTTTTGTCTTAATTTTCTTTATTGCCAACAAATGAGGCCCGGAAGATGACGACGTTGGCGACGACGACGACGACGACGACGACGACGATGATGATGACTACACGAACTAACTTTGGTGTACGTACGTGCTTACGATGATGTAGGAAGAATCGTACACTGATCCTCCGCCAGTCCGTTGTCTACGTCAACATTTTTTTGTTGTTTCTCTTATTTTTCGACGATCTACTCGACGAGAAACTCATCCGAGAAAAAAAGGGGTTGGAATCTCATCTCAAAGTGTTTCATCTTGCACGATGGTGCAGTTGTAATGCAGAAACGACTGCAGTGGAGGTTGACGAGAAGCTAGGAACCGAAAAATCGATATCATCGAAACTTTGGTGGTTGGACACGTAAACGAGAAGCCCTCAACCCTTCTGCGAATTATCGCTGCATTTCCTTTCGGCCTCATTACTACAAGTTATCAACTGAAATATTCTGATTTTCAAACGAAGTATAAAAACGAAATATATTTGAGCGACATTAACCTGACAGAGAGTGGCTGGGTGCTATCGGAGCCACCAACCAACCCGTCAGCCAGCAAGCCGTATAGCGATAACTCTGCAGGAAGCATGAAAGATTGGTGATTTTCCCACCCCTCTTCCGTTCAAAGCTCAGATCGTAATATTTTATCGCGGTATACCATTGTCGGCCGAATGGGATTCCGATTTTTTTTTTCAATTGGCATATTTTTGCAAGTGTCGACCTCATTGTGGGATGATGCTTGGTCCACACAATGCACTACAGGAAAGAGTTATTTTTTTACCATGGACTATTTTAGGCGTTTGCTTTTATATATTTTCTCAGCTATACTAATCCGTTCGATATTCTTCGAAACGAAGAAGTCGAATAGACTACATTTTAAAACGTGATTTAGTTTCTTCAATTTAGAAGCATAAAAGCAACATTATTTTTTCACGACTTTTTTGTAATTGAATGTCGGTATATAATTCCACTTCAAACGTTAGGGTGATTCAAGAATTAAAACTCCAACTTTTGTGAACTTTTAATCATGTGTATTTTTAAGACACAATGCTTTATTCTACACAGGTTTATTACAAATTGATACTGGATGGCTTGAACAGCACAGTTTGTAAGCGCTATGCCCGTCAATATGATATTTTGAACGTTCAAAAAGTCATTTCATCGATGTAATGTAATGTAATTAATGAGAGCTTGCAGTGTTGCTATGAAGAATAAATTTTTCGGTTTCAATATTTCTGTCGAAGAAATCGCTGTACAGCATTCAAAGTTCATGGCTGCATTGCGTCAATGAAGTAATGTTCAATGTTGCCAAAGGAGTGTGAAACGAAAACTGTTTCTTCCTTTCTGTAAGATAAATAGAAACATGTCACATATCTGATATATAAAAAATTTCATGTAGAACCCGCTAAATTTAAGTTTAAGTGATGTTTAACTAAAATTATCGACAACAATGGTAGGTGTAGGTGCGTTCGTGCCTTCATGTAACTCATCACGTCGCTCACTATGAAAGTGTTCCGTGTACTGCTGCACACAACTTAATGATTTATTGAATAATTATTTCGATGCACTGCGGTAAGTGTATGAGTTATCGGTTCGAGAAAATTAATTAGGCTTGAATAAAAGTGAACAGGATTGAAGCAAATTAAGCCCTTCATTACAACACTTCTCACCATCATGTTTGTTTATTTTGCTTAAAGCGTTTTTCTGGGTTTTACTTTTTGTGAAATTTACAATCAAATTTACCTGACTGGCAAATAGCCGAAGTGGACCCATTATAGATAACTTATTGCTCCATACTGAATATATTGCACAATACATAAACAAAAAAATTATAAATTTAAGTCATTTGGATTTAATAACAAGGAATGTGTACAGAGGTAACCGGACTGTTATGCAGAGCTCCATCGCTAATTTTTTTTGTAAAGCGTAAAATCTTGAATCATTGCCGTTCCACGTTTATAAAAATAATTTGCAATTGTATTTAGGTGCCTATGAGGGTATATGATCATTTTATTTATATTACAGAATGCAAAATTAGCATGGGCCTGGTTACTACAATCGCTGATGTGCCCAGGCTGGGGCACACTGGAGCACGTGCCCCGCCTTCTATATAAGGGTCATTCCACGTCAAGTGTCAGCATGCCATGTAATCGACCTTCTCGGATTTGAACCAAATTTTATCAGATTGTTCATTTGAGGTCAATAAAAAAACCTTAACTTTGGTGCCGATTGAGCGTCCGCCCAATTAATGGGAGTGCTTCCATTTTTAAACAAAGCACAGGTTTTTGTCAAATCCACTTATTTTCTTTTGCTTATATCTCTGAAAATATTAGGTTTAGAAAGACAATATTATCATGTTTCCAAAGGAAATTACCCAAGTAATCCGATGTTAATTTCAGCAGCAGTGTAGTAATCAAAGCAGCAGAAATCAAATGGTACTCATTGAGAGAAAAATTCTAATTTAGTTTTTAAATCAAATTTAAAAATATTTGGCAGCACTGTCGCTAAAAACTAATATTTTATTTGGATGCTTTGGATAATTTCCTTTGGAAACATGAAAACATTATTTTGCTAAACCTAGTATTTCTAGAAATATAAGCAAAAGAAAACAAGAGAATTGGACAAAATCGTGTCTTTTCTTTAAAAACGGAAGCACTACCATTAATCGAGGGGACGTCCAATCGGCATCAAACTTAGGGTTTTTTCTTGCTGACCTAAAACGAATAATCTGACAAAATTTGGTTCAAATTCAAGAAGGTCGATTACAAGTTTGTACTGTTTCTCGGTCACTTGACGTGGAATGATCCGTAAAATTTAATTTTCAATAAAATAACTCCTTTGCGCATAGTTGCACAAGCGTACTGTAAATTGAGGATGGGTCGATGGAACAACTCAGTTTGGTGGAGATCGCGATCAACACACCACCGTCGCGAGATTTTCTGCTGTTCTGCTGGCTGCGGTCACTTCTAAAGACGGAAAATGCGCTCCCGAAAAGCGAGGCAATTCTCTCGTCGAGCCAGGTTTGCGTTAAAACGATTATATCGAAGTTCGGCTCTGTTACGGCAATTAAAAAAGGTATCGATTTTGATCCGAAGCCCACGGGTGTTTTGATAGTAAATCAGTAGTGGATTAGAGTTCTGCTGCGGGTCAGGCACAGAGCTGGAAACGGGGACTGCGTCATCGGAAGTATTATTATAGGAGCGCCCCGTTCCGTACATCTACACGCAGGACCGGACGACTGCGGTGGGAAGGTCGGGGACTTCCATAACACCGAAATCATTGCATCCCGGAATAGCCTCAGATGTCGGTGGAGAAGCGGTGAGCTGCCTAGAGTGGTATGCTACGTCAAGCGGGTCATGATTGACAGAGAGATCTATGTGTGAGGAGACTCTTCGGTCACTGGAAACAAGGCGTCTATCAGTGGTAGTGAGAAAATAATCACACTGATGCTTGCTAGGGTTTAAGCTTTGGGCTGGGGGATTCGTTCCGTACAACTGCACACAGGTCCGTGAATACTGATGTGCGCTGACAGGAAGAGCGTGACTATGGCAGGGGGAACAGAAGACTCCATAGTACTAGAAACGTTTTGTCCCAGCATCCGAATGGTAGAAAGCGGAGTGGCAGTGCAGCTCATAGAGTTAGAAACAACTACATTCCCGAAGATTCAGAAGCTTCAACTGGATGAAAAAGTCGTTGCAGGAGTAAGTGTGATCCGTGGAGTGATAGGCGATGAGAGGGCATTTGATGGTGCCCAAAAGTTATTTGAAACGACACCCTCAACCTCGGTGGAAATTAAGGTTGTGTACCAACAGGGAAGCAGGCACAGTATTGCCTCGAAACTTTAAGATGGCAGCCCCATCACGAGATTCTAAATCCGAAAAACAAACAAGATTGACTCTTGTTTGTTTTTTGGATTTAGAATCTCATGTTAAAAATAAATTCGGCGTGGACAAAGGCGACGAAATAAGGACATGGAATGGAAACTTGGCACCTGGAAATGCAGAGCACTAAATTTCGTTGATGGCGACAGGGTGCTGCCCGATCCGATAGAACCCCGAAAGTTTGGCATCGTGGCACTGCAGTAGATCTGTCGCAAAGGCGAGAAGGTGTGGGGGCTCTGTGGCAGCAAAACCCAATCTTACCAGAGCGGTGGAGCGACCAACGAGCTGAGAACGGGTTTTGCAGTGATGGGAAAAATACAGGATCGCGTAATGGACTGGAAAGCGATCAACGAGAGGATGTGTTTGTTGAGGATAAAACTCCGTTTCTTCAACTACGCCATCATGAACGTGCATTGTTCACACGAAGGTAGACCCGACGCCGAGAAGGAAGCGTTCTATGCGTAGCTGGAGGCAACGTACGACAGCTGCTCATATGAACACCCTGGTCGACAGGAAAGCAATGTATGGTCCCATAGCCTGCACACTAACACGAACAATAACGGCCAGCGTTGCATCAAATTTACAGCTTCACGAGGCTTGGTGATCAGAAGCACTTTCTTTCCCCACAAAGCCACCTGGAGATCACCTGACCAGCGAACCTCGAACCATATCGACCATACTGTCACCGAGAGCCGGTCTCGAACATCACCAACGATATCAACCCAGACCGTTACCTAGTAGCAGTACATGTGCGCTCAAAAGTACCGACAGTTTATACCTCGCAAGAAAGCCGCCCTCCTAGGTTAAACATTCGGCAGTTAAGCAACACACATCAGTTACAGAACACCACGCGCGCGTGCTGGATGAAGCTCGCCTTCCTCTGTGAAGTCAGAAAATGAATGGCGTATGATACGTTGTGAAGAACGTGCTGCTCGAGCCACAAATGCTGATACCTGATAACCTAGGAGTGCCTCAAACGACAACTGTGTGCGGGCTCCCGATCTCGAAGAGATCATGCGAGAAATTCGTCAGCTGAAGAACAGCAGAGCTGCCGGAAAGGACCGATTCCCGATAGAACTCTACAAAAATGGCCAAGAACCGCTAGCAATGGCACTTCATTGGATAAATTCAAGGATTTGGGAGGAGGAGATGAAAGGTGGAAGATGCACGAGTACGGTTTTCCGGACAAACTGCCGCGGCTGATCAAAGCTACCTTGGAGCAAGTGATGTGCTACGTGCGCATTTCAGGGACACTCTCGAGTCATTTCGAATCGCGCAGAGGGTCGCAGCAAGGGATGGACTGTCCTGTATGTTATTCGTTGTTGCTATCAAAGGTGTGATCCGGCGAGCGAGCATCGAAACGAGAGGAACGAGCTTCAGCAAAGATGAGCCAACTCCTAGCCTTCGCAGACGACCTCAATATCATTACTAGAAACCTTGGGATGGCGGAGGCAATCTACGCCAGACTACTACTTGGTCATCAGAAGATTTGGGCATCTTGTATGAAATAGCTCGAAAACAAAATTAGTCGCAAACTGCAGCAGGTTCCCTTACAATGGTACAAAAGTTACAACAGAATGATACGTAAATAACAATAAAAAGAAGCAAAACTTGATATAAAAGCAACAAAAATAACAAACACGCCACAAATGACAAAAAATTATTAAAATTACACAAAAATTATACCAACATGGCACAAAAATAACTCATGAATGGCACAACATCAATACAAAAATGACACTCATAATATAAAAATAACACAAAAATGAATTACTTTTGTTTTAATGTTTCTTTCTTTAATTGGAAATTGGTCGGTTTTGTATTTCATCAGTGAACAAATTGGAAATGGATCCCTTTTGGTTTTGCTATATTTTACTATTATATAAAGAGGTTGCATTAATTTTTGCTGTTGATTTGTTCCTCCGTTGTTGTTGATTTTTTCGTTTCAGATTCAAGTTAAGGTTTTTACAACAGGGTTATACCGTGAATGCACATAATTCTGTTCACTCAGGCAAAGTGGTCGATTTTTAGAAAACACTCGAGTATATATATTTAAGTGTAAATAAAATCCAAAACAAGTTTGTATTGTATCAATAAGACTAGCAAATCCGGAGAAAACCTCACCTTCTACCAAGGTCTGAGTGCACCCAGTGTTGAGTATCATTCACAGGTCAAACGAAAAATATCATCAATTATAATTAGTTATTTTTAATTGAATAGATATCGCCATTGAACATTACTGATCCTGTAATTGTGGATAAAATCAGTCTGCAATGTCTGCAAAGCTTCCATACAAATATATTGTTGGAATTGCTGGATAATTGAGTTGAAATTGAATTCTTTTCTTTTAATTTAAAATAATATTTGCCCATCTAATACCGGTTGTTCAAAGGTGAAGCATCCTTCTTTTGGTATAAAATCAAACATTTGTACTGCAGCCCGTTTCAAACCATTCAATTTTTTATAACCAAATATTAATTCCCAGTCATCATACGCCCTTTCCTTTCCCATCACCCGCATAAAACTCTCGAAATGATTTCGTCCGGTTTAAGCTGCATTTTCGCAATGTCCCGTTGAACAGATGGCTCTGGCTCGTTGACTGACTGCCAGGACATCGGGTCCCCTGACTATCTGTGAAATGCTGGAATGATAAAATAGGAAAATCTGACATGACCGCGACACTCTTTAATAATGCAAATGTCGTTCGAGACACCGCTTTTGGCGGAGACGGGAGTGCCCAAATATGTAAAAAAATATATATATCTAGCTATATTTGCACCCCACAGCAGTGTGACAGGCGCAACAAACGTAGATCCCGAAGGCTTGCTGCATTTTCATATTTTTGCATTCTTAGTGAAGATTTTCTCTGTGCCAGTTCGTTCCGCCTTTTGCCAACCGGGTAGTGTACCTAGTACTGACGATGGTTGAAAATTTTCGACGCTACTTTGCTGTCCGTCAATCGTGCCCTAGTATTTACTGGGGAGCTTCATTTTCAGTATGTTGTAACGTGTAAGAAGTAGTACACTTTTGTACATTACTCTAGACAATGGTTGTATAGATTACATAGTAGCTTTACAACCATAGTTTCGTAATCAATTTGAAATTAATCACTCTTTCTCGATGATTTCTTCGTGAAAATAACTACAAACTACTATGATTGTCAAAACAGAATGTAATGTAGGTGTACTACGAAAAATGTCCATTTTAACGTTTGCATATTGCATTTTGGGTTGGATCGGAGGAAATTATTCACTAACAACCTTTCTTCTATCGAAGCTGCTCGTACATCCATTAACGGTCAACGGGCAAGTCATACCAATTTGTCACTCAATTATCAGCTGTGTTTCTTCCGCCCTATATCCTAATCCAGATGGCCCCGCTAGCAGTTCATCAAGTGTAATTAATATCCCATCCTTATCGCGCTGTTTTCTTCAACCAGAACCACATTCAAAGGCGTAAGAAGAATACACCAAACTTATCTTGAAAATTGTTTTTTTAAGTTTGAACTAAAAAAGGGGCGTTTGACACATTTGCTTGTGCCCGATAATTTCTGGTTTGACTTTTGAGGTTAAACATTTCTTTCCTCACGTTAACCGGTAAACTCTACCAATCGAATTCGTATCGTTCAATCAGCATAAGCCGCCTCCGCAAGTACCCGCGGTTTCGATCGGATCAAATATTCATGTGTCGCTATTTGTCCGTACTGCAGTGTTTTCAACTTTTTTTTTTTCTAAAACGACACGACGTATTTCTATGGGGTTTTATTCGTGAAACTATTTGACATGAAAGCCTTTACGTTTGGCCGTTCGGTACATATCACATTATTATTATTTGGGCCGGCTTTGTGACTGTTGTGGTTTTATCGCCACAGGGTAATGTGGAAACACTTAGAAACTTTGTGGTTTATCGCTGTTGAAATCAAGGAAACGTCAGTCTTTAGATTATTAGATCAATAAATTAGGCCCATGAAGTTTCTATAACGGGTGCATATATGACATTGCTGAAAATAGATTCAACTTTTCTGTTCATTTGGAAGGTGAAGATTATTTTACTGTATGTAATTTGTTTTTTTATTGTCTTTGTAAAACGAAAGTATATAGGTCATTCCATTTCAATGTACATTGGACGATTTTTTTTTCAGATCAAACTGAACCAAGATTACTAATAAAACCAGTCCAATACACAGGCTAATGGAAATTCCTTCCGGTTGTTCACCAATTTTTTTTATATATCTGAGCTTTTCTGTATTGCTCGAGGAATCACTTGCGTATAACCGGTCTCGTTGCTGGTTTGAAAACGCATAATTTTGTTTACATTTGCTTATTTTTGAAATTAAGCATGTACAACACTGTTTTACTATATATGAAAGTTTTAAAATGAAACAAATTTAAAATATCGGCAACCCCAACAGAGCGTTTCAGTTCTATTTTTTCTAACAGTTGAGTTACAAAATTTGAAACTGGTATACAACACTGTTCTATTCCTGCAGATATTTGAAACACCAGTAAAGCGGAGTTTCAAACAGATGGGATATTGTGTATGTGGCCAATAATAAGCAAAATACAAACTTTTGACAGCCGGTTGTTTCATAATCGTTTTCGTTCAGAATGATACAAGTAATTTAAACAAATTTGGGGTGTGTTTCGGCCGACGGTTATTTGTTTGGTTGTTTCATATTGTAAAACCTGCTGTGAGTATAATACGTATGCAGGTTAGTACGAAATTATAGCAAAGGATTCTAAATTTCGCGGAGGCAGCACTATTGCTTTGCTATTAAAATAGTAGTAATGATGGATTTTCTTTATCGTTCATTAAGAGATGACATTCACATCACTATTCGCCGGTCCAGCAGAGCAAAGGGATGAAACCAAAGACGTCCATTGCTGAAGATTACCTGGGGCCCTATTCTCACTCACCAAAATTTTTTGAGTGAGAGCACAATTTGCGATTCTCATTCACCTAGGTGACTCCACTCACCTGGGTGACTGTACAAATCAAATGGGGCCGGTAAGGTGAGGTGAGAGTGACTGTGAGAATAGAACGCGTGAGAGAAGTGAGGTGAGGTGAGGTAACTGTGAGAATAGGGCCCCTGGTGTGGCTTCCACTTGTCGTCCGGACCAGGGGGATCATTCGGTAAGGAATTGTGCAACGGAGAGGTAGGTGACCATCCCAGGTAACAATTTGGGTTTTATTCTACTCTTATGATGGAATTTAAGACCAAAATTGGTCTTCAAGACCATCATAAGAGTACAATAAAACTCACTTTGTTACTTGGGATGATTTAAAAAGCTGCTCTTGCTTCCTATTTTATGATCGATTTTACGCTCCTGCCAGTATATGTAGCTTAAAAAAAGTTACTTAGTTTGTTTCATTTATGCTAAAAAGGAGGTAAATGCATTACCGGGATCAAAACGACACAAATCACAACTGTGCTGCATGTTTGGAATTGAGTTTTTATCAGTTGCAGTCACCCATACGGCAGGCAACCATGTTTTCGTCGCCAACATCTCGTGTGTGCGAAAATTGAATAGCATTTCACCACTTCGTTTCACTTGACTGCCAGCAGTGTGATTTGGGCCCGCTGTCAAATTTTGAGCCCTGGGCATCCTTTTGCTGTCACTTACTGCAGCTCGATATAGAGATGCCTATTGGGTGGTTGCAGTAGATAAGAATAGAGTTTCGAGTCCCCTGGCTCGAAAACAATTATAAGCCGTTTGGTCCTTGACAGTGTTCAAACGTCATGGACCAAACACCATCCGCGGTAATACACACATGTAAAGAATTTGACACCAATAGATCCTGCCTGGTCCGGACAGAGTTTCGTTAAAGGCACGCGCCGAATTGCTACGTTGTGGCAGCGGTTGCGTAAATCTGACAGATAATGCTGAACAGACAGTGGAATGCTGGATAGTACTTACTTACTTAGGTGGCTTTCCGTCCTAAGACAAAGCCTGTTGAATAACATGTCTCCAATCAACTTGGTTGTGGGCTACCGCTCTCCAATTTCTTGGACACCGAGTACTTTCCACCAGATCTCGCTCCACATGGTCTAACCATCTTGCTCGCTATGTTCCTGGTCGTCTTGGTCCTATCCGACTTGAGGCAATCATCATCTTTGCAGGGTACTTGTCCGGTATCCTTGCAACATGCCCTACCCATCGTATCCGTCCAGCTTTAGCCACCTCTTGGATACTGGGTCCGGCATAGAACTATGCGAGTTCATGGTTTATCCTCCGCCTTCTTACTCCGTTCTCATGTACGCCGCCGAAGATCGCATTAAGCACTCATCGTTCGAAAGCTCCGAGCACTCGCAAGTCCTCCTCCAGCTTGTCCATGCTTCAGGCCCGTAGAGAACAACCAGTCTAACAAGCGCATAAGCGTCTTGTACAGGGAGCATTTTGGGATGTTGAATAGTGATTATTCTAAACATAAATTGATCCCTTGTACACTCACCCAAGTGTCTATATGGAGTGTTTGTTAAAATTTTTGCGACAGACAATAATGTTTTGCAATCTTTTTACAAATCCCTTTTCCGCCTCACAAATAGAACAAAGTTAGGCAGGTGGCAGCACCGTTTCACACACCTAGCGAGTGACATATGACATTTGTTCCACACAAATCAAAACGCATCTCTAAATAGGGGGAAAAGCAGGAAGGATTGTTTATGGGGTAATATCAAATAGAACTGCCTTTAAAACTGGATTGCGGTTGCCTGCATTTTGTTTCATTTTTCACATGTTACAAAATTTAAAACTGTTATAAAATATAGAATAGAACCAACATTGTGCTGCACATGCCCTTAATAGAGTAAAACAGAACAATTCTATTTCGTTTCATCAAGGAGGAACACAACATGAACATGAAAGAGAAAATCAATTTTCATTCACTAGTTGAAAATTCATCTCGATTTTAAATCTATTCTATACAAACTGAATCATTTACACTACTATAAATGTGCAAGAGAGAGGCGCCAAGAACGCTTCTAGCATATTGAATAAAAATCTATACTAAATTGATTATACTACCGGTATATTGGCAACACTTGAAAAACACCAACATATACACCTTCTGACTCCTTTTGGTATTCTGTTGAAGTACTGCAATTTCCCAAGAATCTTCAAATAGATATAGATGATTTTTGGTCGGCGATAAGCCTTTGATAAGCTAGAACAATATACCAAAAATCCGCTTTATTTTTAATTGAGTAACTAACAAATTACGGTGGGCCCACAAGCAGCATGCAGCATCATCCGTTGACTTTTAACGGATTACCTTATAAGTGTTAAGGCCCCCATACACGTACAGATATGTTGGATTGAAAATGAACAAAATGTGGGCGGGTCATTCAGGTCGTGCGCCGAGTTCAAAATCTTCTTTTGCGAGCTTGGTTCTTGGCGCTCACACACATCCGAGCGTGTTGTTCGTACAAGCTTTGCTTTGTTATCCAACCAATTGGTATTAAAAATTGTCTCGAATGAATAGAGTTTCAACATAATTCATGAATATTGTTCAGGCTACCGCTTAATAGGTTGAAAATTCCCTAACATACCCCCGTTACCCCCAAATGTTACTAGGGCGTAATCCGTAGAGGACCCTTTTGGCAGCCGCTATGCGCCTGTTTACTTCACGGCTCACATCTTTGTCACGTGAAGCTAACGTACCAAGGTAAACAAATTCATCGACCACTTCAAAAGTATCTTCACCTATCACCACCGCAGTTGCAATGCCGGAAAGGCCACCACACTCTTTACCAGTCACCATGTACTCTGTTTTGGTAGAATTTATAATAAGCTCTATCCTCGCAGCTTTCTCCTTAAGATGCGTGTACGCTTCTTCCACAGCTTTAATGTTAACACCGATGATATCGATGTCGTCCATGAACCCCACGAGCATATGGGATTTCGTGATGATGGTACCGCTTCCCTGCACGCCTGCCCTTCGAATAGCACCTTCCAATGCAATGTTGAACAGCAAATTCGATAGTCCGTCACCTTGCTTCAATCCATCTAACATTACAAACGTGTCCGATGTCTCACCCGCTATCCTGACGCTTGATTTTTAACCATCAAGGGTAGCATGTTTCAGCCTAATCAGTTTTGTTGGAAAACCATGTTCAAGCATAACGTGCCACAGCTCATTCCGTTTAACGGAATCGTATACCACCTTGAAGTTTATAAACAAATGGTGACTATGCAAGTTGAATTCTCGGAATTTATCGAGGATCTGTCGCAAGCTAAAGCTAAAGCTTTTCTGTTAAATCATTCTGCTGGATTTGGTTCATAACGCTACGTGTAAAAATGGATGCATGTATTTCATCGCCATTTGGTAACCTAAGTGGGGTACCCCAGGGGAGCAACTAGGGACCACTGCTGTTCACTATTTATTTCAACGATGTTGTATTATTGCTCGATGGTGGCTGTAAACTTGTTTATGCTGACGATCTAAAACTGTGGTGAGATCTTTCGAACACTGCAGTCATCTACAAAGATCACTAAATATTTTCGTTGATTGGTGTAAACGCAATAACCTAACTGTCAGTGTACCAAAGTGTTCCGTTATAACATTGCACCGCACAACCAATAGTTTTCGACTATCACATTGAAGGCGTTCTGCTCAACAAGGTCGACGAAATAAATGACTTAGGAGTTCTGATGGACAAAAAACTCACCTTTACCAATCATCGGTCAGCTAACATCGCCAAAGCTAATAGACACTTAGGATTTATAACGAAAATAGCCAAAGATTTTAACGACCCTTACAGTCTCAAGGCTTTGTATTGTTCACTGGTACGACCTATTCTGGAAAACGCAGTTTGGTTCCCTCATCAACTAACATGGGATTTAAGAATTGAAAGAATCCAAAAACGATTCAACCGCGTTGCTCTGCGCAACTTGCCTTGGCGTGACCCTCTGAATCTCCCATCCTATCGTGATCGCTGTAAACTGATCAACCTTGACACTTTAACTAGACGACGGAAAATTCAACAGGTAACTTTTGTTGCCAAGCTTCTAAACAACGATGTCGACTGTCCACGATTGCTGTCGTTACTGGATTTCCGAGTTCCATCGCGGTCCCTGAGGAATGGATCGTTGCTTCATCCAAGGTTCCATCGTACTGCGTTCGGGTACAATGAACCCATGTCTGCGATGTTGCGTACTTTTGCCTCTGTTGACGACTTGCTCGAGTTTGGGGAAAGCACCAGCACCTTCTCACGCAGAATCACCGCATTTGACTCCTTCGCAATGTGATAATTGTACTGTGCTATATTTTATGTATTTTTATTCATTAAGACATTATGTTGGATGGATACAATAAGCTATAAATAAATAAATAAATAACGACCATAACGAAACATCCGATAGAATAAACAATAAATTTTCAGCAGTTTCCGTAGTTGTGCAGCAAATGCGCATTAAATTTTATCATATAGAATTGTTAGTTGGGCGGTTAATTTTCCATCCAGAATAACAATGAAAACATGATGAAATTTTTCTTCAATTATATATTCCTATAATATTTTCCTATAATATCCTCCTATTATAATTTCCTTTAATATTCCTATATTAAAGGAAAGTGGTGATCTAATATTCTCTGGAGAAGATTTGATAATAATTGTGCACTATGTTTATTTTTCATTCTTCATGAAGACAATTTTCAACATAAGGAATGCACATATTAAAATAACTTTAAAAGTTAACGTCAAAAGTTCGAAAGTTGACGTCAAAAAGTAGTAGAAAGTAAGGGAAAAAGTAGAAAATTAAGTGAGGGAGTATGTGTAGCGTTCCTTTTTACCCAAGCTGGGGGATCCGCTGATTAAACCAAGCTATAATGGAAGCCGACTATGACCAGATTCGAACCCAACTTTTACTTCTCCCGGGCCCTGTAGATCGCACAGAGACCCCATCGGCAATATAAAATTGTATCGCTTCAAAGATTTTGTACTCGCCATTTAACGGAAAATTAGCAGTCATTAGCTTTTCGTCGGAGAGCCCAATTTAGGAAGCTGTTTTTGGGCCCAAAAGCGGGGTTCTGTTTGTAAAAATGTAAATACTGCATTCTTCTTGTCAATCTGAACGCAGTGAATATATTTTCATAAATAAAATTTTTATTTCAAACAAAAAAATTGCTTTTGAAATTCGGGATTAATTATTGTTTTGATTTTTCTGAATTTATCTTAACTTTTAATAAATTGAACAACGAAATTTTCTACGGTTCATGGGCAAGATTCAGTTTAACTGGGAATGAATCATTCACAAACATCAACATCCGAGTTGCACGATGCAATTCTTTTAATTGATGAATTTGCATCTTCGTGTCATATTAATTGGAGCAATCGTTTCATACCAACCTCGCCGGAATAAGATAATCTTGCACTCATAAAGCCGCAGCCATAATGATGAGAATATTCCCACCGAAGTGTGCATGCATCGCTGACTCATGAAAGTGCAACTGCATCGGCTGCAAGCATGGGGAAACCATCGCGAAAGGATTCAAATTTCTGGAGATCTCCAGCAATGGGAACTTCCAATTTCCTCGGGTTGCACCGACACCGGATATTCTAATTCAAACGGGCCGGGTTGGACAAGAAAGTAGCATTCCCGCTGTTGGAATGACCCTAATTGTCCGCGATTGCTCGATTCCGAAAAGGGCTACAACCAGCTTGTCAGCTACAACGGCTCTGATGGACGGCCGTCTCAATTCTCATGGCTTCTGCCGACTGCGAGATGACAGCGACGCAATGTAGTAACGAGGCAACTGAGTTGTAAAGTACGTCAAGTGATGTATGGTTTGCTCAGTACGCTATTGCATTCATGCTATGTTTCTAATAAAGTCGTCGTGGAGGGTGCTAGTCACTATTAGTACCGAGCATGATGTTCAATTGAAAGTGGAAGTAATTTTGGTATGTTACTGTCAGCCTTTCAGTTGCCGCGGAAGATGGTTAATCGACATTTCCGAATGGAACGAGATTTAACTGTCTGCCAACGTTTTAACCTGTGAGTTGGTTCGTTGTTGTTTAACGGTAATTAGGTATTTCATGTACCATTTGTGGCGAAGATCTTATTTGAATTTACATACCCACAGTCACCACACCCGCACACGCATAATGGGATGTACGTCGAGTACGTTAATCAAACAAACTAAGGAATAGTTATGCTATACCTAGTTATTTGCAATATATAAATATGCCGTGTGAAAAAGTGTACGATTGTGGTCAGCGGTGCCGCTAATTTTGAATTTCTTGCGTGGCACGCACTTCTGCAATACACCAGCATCCTCTTCCACCAAATAATACGATTTACATATAGTCACCAGCTCGGGGAATATAGGATTAAAGATAACGACAAACACATCCTGTAATGTACTGTTCGTTTCACATGCGATGAAATGAGGACATCCATGGGCAACATTACCTCAAGCAACATTAAATAATTCAATAGAGCAATAATGCTGCTGATCAATATCAACAATAATAATAATAATAAACCTTATTCTGAATGACAGTTTTTAAAACTTGAGTTATTCATATATGTATACCACGTTTATAAAACTACGAATACTTACTAAAGTCAACCCTGCTTTCTCAAATCGGCGTCTCACGAACTTTGCCTGAAAGGAAGTTCGAATTAAGCAAGCGTGATACTTTTGCTCCCGAGGAACCGAACTCACATGATTTTCTTCCTTTTGTTTCGAGGACGGACGACCGGATCAGTTTACGGTTGGTGGTACGTCTTTTGGTGTTATTTTTTTTTTTGTTATTGCGCTACACCCTTCAGAACCGCTCTGTCCCGTGCAGGCATCGGCAATTGATATTAATCAACACTTCCGCACGGATCTTTGTGTCTTCGGCTGTGTGAAACACTTGTCGTCGTCAGGCTCAAACGTTGAAACCGAAAGATTTTTTACCGCAAACGGTTCAGGATCGTTGAGGATTGAATGGGGGTGATGTTCGGTTAGTAACTGAGAGCTATTCAAGTAGGAAGCCCACCAAACGTTCCCATAAGCGCAACTTGCGAAGGTCTTGTGCGAATACTGCGACTGGTTAGGGGTCAGGATTTATTATTCTTTAATTTTTATTTGGTCAAACAATCCCACGACGAAGCGCGTAGGAAGCAGATTAACCGCTGTAACTTGATTTCCCTTTATAGTTCTAGTTCTTCTTTCCTTTGTCAACCAGTGCGAACGTCAAACTTGTACAGACTTTGCTTGTGAGCTATGAGAAGAACTACAACAATTTTGTTCAAATTTCCGTTACGACTCGTGTGAGTGTGACAAGTTGCGTTTAAAGGGACGTTAGTCAAGCGATAAGTATCTTGGAAAAAAAATGTTTAAAAGAACTTCACCATACGTAAGTTGTAGCGCATAAAGCACATCTGCGATCATTCTAGCAGGCGCGTGCATTCGGTTCTACAACCCAGCAATTATTTCATTTCCTCTCATATGCTCCCTCCTCGATGGCAACGAATTTAAAAGGACCGTTCCATTCACTTGGTACCGCCAAGAAGTGGCATATGTCACCCAGGTAAGATACCTGAAGTCGATAAGAAACGATCCTGCAGGGTCGCACTAGGTAATTCGATTCACTTGGGTGGAAAATGCTTAACTCCTGATACGGTTCTGCTGTTGAAAGAAATCGACCCTTTTCTTTAAGACGTTTACCTTTCGGAAAGGTACGGTGGTTTATGCTTTATAACAATATAGAAGGAAAGTTTTTTTTTCGTCGTTAGTTTTACGCTCTAGTAATATTGTTAAATAAGGAGTTTATCAGGCGAACCCGCTGTTTTGCCTCAAATGGCTGTAGAAGACGTTAAAATTTAAATATTACCTGGTAGCAAATGTGGCCTCCCAGTTGGTCTCCTAGTGCGATATTGGTTTAGCAAGGCAATCGTCATATGTTCCAAATCTCGACTAGAAGGGATTGAAGATTAGGACAGAGGACTGGAAGAAGTCAATCGGATCGTCGTACTAACCCCGCAGTTGTCCTATACACTAGTAGCTGGCTGCAAAGTTTATGGAGCAACAAATTAGAAGGTCAAAATCTGCAACTGGGATGTAGCGTCACGACTTTTTCTGCAGCAAAACTAAGCTGCAATGAAGATCTTTATTCGAGAATGACGTAAATCCATAAAATTATGCTTTGAGGATAAATGTTCAATCGAATGCTGCAAATTGTTTGTTGGTGCTGTTATATTACCTTCTCAAACGAACAGGAAATTTTTCTTAACGGCTATTTTTTAAATGCGAAACTATTTTTAGTCCGGCATTGTGGTATCTGGCTAAAATGTTGTCAAGGATTTTCTACGATTGCTCTACTTCCCAAACATGTGCACATGTACATATATCCGGAATAGCTACTGTAAACAGAATTCCATTTTGCTGTTAGGTCGTCGTATGTTCGAATCTCGGTTGGGAGAGGCTGTTAGAGACAATAGGATCGTAGCACTGACCCCGCACTGTCCTGTATTCTAACAGCTGGTTTCGAAGTCTGTCGTATAAAAACAGTAGGTCAAATTTCGATAACGGAATTAGCACCCAGGCTTTACTTTACTTTACTATTAGGTGTTTACAAAATCTGAAAAATGAAAAGGTCTGGCAAACATCTGGCAGTCATTTGGTTCAATGAAGAAGCAGGTTGCTCTCGTCACAGATAAAATTTTGATTAAACCCTCAGACTATTTTTTAGCAAAACCGAGAAATGAAAATCTTGCAAAATTTCGGCACATTTCCAAAGATCTGTAAGATTTTGAGCATTGTATGTTTTCCTTGTGTGCCATCAAAAATTTGGCGAATCTGGTCTCTGGTATCTAGTACCTATAATGGCACCTGTGAACGTGAATCAATTTTCGTACTGCAGCTCGATTGCAGCTCAGGATTAAAAAGTGTCTGGATTCAAATTAAAGCATTTTGAAATTTTCAGTAAAATTAGTTGAATATGTATTGTTTACTACGAGCTGTATATGTTGTATATTGCACTGGCAGCTGTACAAACGCTGTCGGAGCTGGGAGTCGGAACTTCGAAAATCCGGATCTCTCTTAACGTGCCACTAACAGGAAGCTAGGAATGGAACAATCTACAGTAAATCGTGTTCTAAATCGATACATGAAGCGTTTGACTGCCAATCGGAAGAATAAAAGTGGTCAAGATGGATCTTCGTACAGTGTAAAGAATCACCACCTGCAGGTAGTTATCAAGCTTTCAAGAGGAATCCAAAATTCCAAACATTTCAGTTAGAGAATTTAAGAAAATTTTTCTTTTTTGCACCCGAAGTATACCTAAAGTCTAGCCGGATTTGGCCTTATGCCATTACTCGGAGGATATTCTAAAGTGGTAAAAAGATTAGGAGGTCAATTTCGTGCTTAAGGTCTTAAATTTTCTGTATGCATCGGCACTACGGCCAATTGAAAAGTACTAGGCCATCAGTTAGATTTGAAGTACGGTACTTAACTAGCTAGAATTAGTAGGATCGTTGCACTAGCCCGGTAATTATCCTGTATTACTATATAACAACCGGTTGCGAAATCTGTCGATGTCGATGAAGTGTAATGTCTAAAGACGGTTACACCCGTTCCTTTGGGCCATCATCCCAGCCAGAATTTTCATATGTATAATTAGATTGCAAATACGACTTACGTACCGTACCGATATGTATCCAACAAAATCGTATTCGACGCGCAAAAGCCGCTTATCAGTACCATTTTGGAGGAGATATATGCAGTGAGGATTAATTTTGAGCGATACACTTATATAGGTATTTCAATACGATAGGATAGGAAGCGCTAAGAGCTACATACAGCTATACAACTTTGTGCTGAAAATCGTATGTTTGTCAGCTACTAGCATTATAAACGATAAAATAAGGAAGATATGTATAAAATACTTTAGTATTTCGGAAGCTCGCAATTTCCCCGCCGCAGCCGAACTATTGCCGCCAACGTACAACAGTCGTCCTGGTCCTGCATGTGGGTGTTCTCCAGGACTTCCAGAACCCAACTCATGGCCCAACCTAAATCATATTGTCTCCGGTTATACTCTGCTGACGCGTACCGCGCTTTCAAGCTCACCACCACTTAACCATTGGAAAATGATTCGCCGCCTGCTTCTATTTCTCCATCAACGGAATGCACGCCAAAAAATATGATGGAAACCCTCAACCCGTCCGCCGCAGTCGAGCATCGGTGTCCCCTCGATTATATTATCAGTCACTGTTATCAGAGTCGTTCCGTTCCTGTTTTCGGTACCAGTGATGAGGGTTTCCAACTTCCGTTCTCAGGCAAGTACCGACTTTATAGTCCATCCTCGCTTCCTGATGTTCTCACTATCTGTAGCAATGGCTTCTGTAGCGACATGCCTCGTCTTCCAGTCCCAGTCGTTCCCAGCGCTCTCTCAAACTGCCATCCATCGTGTACTTCAGCTTCAGAACTGAACCACGGAGTTGTTGCAACTAGCAACATGGAACATAACATCTACCCGAAGTTGATAGTATCAACGGCATGCATCGACCTTGGTACCATGGAAGCCCTTATCGTCCCCGTCGCAGTCACACCTTTCCTGTCATCTCTCATCAGCCGTCCCGGTCTTGCGTGTGGGGGTAATGAGAGGGACTTCCAAGACTCCCACTCAGGCAAGCGCACCACCGCCAATTTAGACCCCACCATAGCTTCGTTTCCCGTTTTTAGCTCATAAACCAACCGGTTACCGACCAGTACGTAAGACGTCCAGCACAACATCCACGTGTACTATCAAAATGTAGGCGGAATAAACGCAAGCATCCACGACTATCTGCTAACGTGTATTGATAGTTCATACGATTCTTCGGTTTTGACCGGAGTGTGCAGAACAGCCGCAAATCAATGAGCGGCGGCGTTTTGATAGCAGTTCATCGCCAACTCAATGCCTCTGTCTTGGAACACAACGGTTGATTACCTGTTGAACAAGTTTGGGTGACTTTTATCCAATCGCTCTTTATCCCTGTGCGTCGGCTATTTCCCACCGGATCGGGTAAGGGACGCCGTTCTCCTCAAAGCTCATATGGCATCGGTCTCCGTAATTTCTTCAGCAATCTGTTCATCGACTTCAGTTCTTCAACTCTTTCCCCGATCACCACAGAGTTGTTCGAATGCCATAGTCACTGTGCAGTAAATTAACAAAATCTCCAATGAAAACAGACGCTGCTTGGATCTTTGCTTTGCTGTGCTAGTGTTGGCAGCCAGGCTCCAGAATACATGTTGGCGTCTGCTTTACTCGTTAAGGATGTTCTCCATCATACACCGCTGTTAGTTCGGATTCAACAACATACACCATGCAAAACAACCGAATGCACCACTCTCCGTCTGTTATGATTTCAACCGTGCCGATTTTGACGCGAACCAGTCTATTAAACAGTATCGACTGGAAGAGAATAACGGAAATACTGCCACTTTGAACTTTTCACATATTTTAAATTACGTTATTGACCGCCCAAAAGTGCCCAAAAAGACGATACGCTTTAAATCCGAAAACAGACTATCTTGAGAAGGTACTCTAGCGTTACAAAAAGTTTGACCAACACTGCTTTCGCCAATGAGTAATGAGTATAGGAACTTTTGCACTTAATTGACTGAAAATGGTTGAAAAATAAGGATTGCACTTTTAATACTTCGGTGGACCTTTCGTTCGCCAAGGGGCCCGAAAATTAAAAAAAAGTTGAATTTTTAGAAAACCTCGATATCTATATGATGTATTATTCCCTAAATTTGCAATAAATCAACTAATAAATGGAAAAAGAAGATTTTTACTCAAATCGAAAGGAGTAAACATTTTTCTGGCGCCTATCTTGGATTTCATCAAATAATCGCCATTTTCGCAATAAACCCGAGACTACCGACCACCTTAAAAAGAAAATTGGTTGGGGCATCATGAAGAAAACAACGATTTTTCGATAAAATCCAATATGGCGACCAAATCCAAAATTCCCGCCAAAAGCCTTTTCACTCCATTTGAATGCTCTGTTCTTCTTCTTTACAGAACCATTCCAGTTGTTAGTTGTTTCATTGTAAATTTGCGGAACATCACATCCTATAGGTCTCTAGGTTTGCCAAACATTCAACTTTCTTTAAAACTTTCGGGCCCCTTGGCGAACGAAGACTTTACTGTTTCGAGGTATTAAAAGTGAAATTCTTATTTTTCAACCATTTTCAACTGATTAAGTGCAAAAGTTTCAATATTTGAAGCCCTCTTGTCAGTAGTGACCCAGTTTCAACGAGAATTACTCAAATACTTAAACAACGTTCAGCGTAAACTGAAGCGTGATCCTAAGTCGCTCTGAAAATATGTTAGTGTTCAACAGAAAGACGTTGGTCTTCCATTAGCCATGTTCATTGGAAACGACATTGCTACTAAATTGACTATGGTTATTTATTTATTTGCAGTCAATCGTGTGTAGACCGTGATACAAGCTTAACCTAATGTTATCAATCGATTACATATTCTATTTATGTTTGCTCGTTTCTGCTAGTTTTCTGTTGTTATTGACTTGAATTACTTATTGTCCTAAAATATTGCTTCAATTTGGTTTTTTTAATTGTGAAGTCAATAAAATTACAATGTTGGTTGTATAGCACCATCATTTGATTTATGGGCCCGAATTTAGCATAATTAGTTCGATAATGATCCGTGGCAAATAGTGTACGAACACGTAAATTTCTAGTAGGTGCGTAAAAATTTAATTTAGATAAGAGTTCGGCAGAGTCAATACGTTGTGAGACTATGTCATTAACAAATGAGACCATTGCAAATTCACGACGCGCCTTTAATGTTTCGATATTTATAAGCTTGCAGCGGTTGTCATATGACGGAAGAGGAAGGCTCGCCCAATTTAAATTACGGAGTGCGTACAACAAGAATTGTTTTTGTATTGATTCTATTCTATTTATGTGTGCATTGGCAAACGGAGACCATACCACGCTACAGTACTCAAGAATTGAACGAACGTAGTAGATGTAAAGTGTTTTTAATGTGTATGGGTCTCGAAAATTAAAGCTAAAGCGTTTTATGAAAGAGAGCATGTTGCTTGCTTTACAAGTAATTGTATTATAGTGATCTATAAACGTTAATTTTGAGTCTAGAATAACTCCCAAATCTCTAATTCGTTCACAATTTTCTATCATTTGATCTCCAAGGGAGATGTTGGTTATATGTGTATTTCGTTTCCTACTGAATTTAATTAATTTACATTTGTTCACGTTTAGTTGAAGTAAGCTCTTCTTACACCAATTATAAAAAATTTGAATTTCGTTACAAAATGTGTTGACATCTGTCTCATTTTTTATTTCTAAGTATAATTTCATATCGTCGGCGTAAATAAGGATTTTTATATTCTTGAGAACGAATGAGATATCATTAACGAATAAAATAAACAATAGCGGTCCTAAATGAGACCCCTGAGGGACTCCAGAAGTGACTTGAATGGGATTAGATGCTTTTCCTTTAAATTTAACAATTTGCTGGCGGTATGTGAGATATGATTCGATCCATATTAAAAGTTCTTGATGTATACCTATTTTTTCAATTTGAAGAGAAGCATTGGTATATCAATGCGATCAAAGGCTTTACTAAAGTCGGTATATAAGGCTTCAACGTAGTTTCCATTATCCATTGCGTTAAGCGAAAAGTTAACAAACTCGAGTAAATTTGTTGTGGTTGAGCGTCCTTTGTAGAAACCATGTTGTGTATGAGTAATTCTATTTTTTATTTGCGAGAATACCTTCTTATTGACAATTGCTTCAAAAAGTTTTGGAATACAAGAGATAATTGCAATACCCCTATAATTACGGATATCAGATTTCTTACCAGCTTTGAACACAGGCACTAAGAAAGATCTTTTCCAGATGCTTGGGAAAATTCCAGATTGAAGGGACAAATTAAAAAGCCAGAATAGTGGAGTAGCTAGCTCTGTTGCTAGTTTCCTTATGAATGCTGGAGGTAAGCCGTCTGGTCCGGGGCCTTTGGAGGAATCTAATGTTTCTAAGGCGTCTAATATTTCTAATACACTAATTTGTTTAACGTTTACGTCATTTGAGGATTCTGGAAAATGTGTAAAGTAGCCGTAATCGCGATCCTCTTCTGTGAATGTACCATAGATATCTCGGAAGAAAGTGGCAAAAAGGTCGCAAATTTCTTCTATGTTATCTGTGGTTTTTTCGTCCAAATGCATTCTAGATGGAAAGTTTTCTGATTTTAATTTTGATTTTACATAATTGAAAAAGTTTTTTGGTTTTGATTTTATCTCACGCTCGGTTTTTTGTATATACTCTTCAAAGGCAACATTTATTGCTTGGTTTAGTTGATCACAGAGATCAAGATAATTTGCTAAGTTATTGTCATTGTTATGGTTTTTGTATGCTTTATGTGCCTTTTGCTTGCGATTTTTTATATTTTTTATTTGACTGTTGTACCATATAGGATGCTTCGAATGAGCCTGACGTCTTCGTTGTTTCATAGGCACCTCGTCTTTTAATATTTCAAATATGAGCTTATAGAAGGCTTCGACAGCCATTTCTACATTGTTTTCATTTCGAAATACATGTTGCCAATTAATATTGTGAAGCCTTTGTTTTATGTTCCCATAATTTGCGGACTGAAAGTCCGATACTTTTTCATATTCGCACTCGTAGGGTCGCAGATTTTCATGTATAAATAACGAATATTCGATGGCGGTATGAAATACCTCGTTTTTCCATAATGGAGTTTGCGATTCAGTTACGCAGAAGTCTTCGCCTATGTTAGTAAACAATAAGTCTAAGTAGCAATCTTGCCTATTCTTTACGTGATTAATCTGATAAAGACCCAAGTTGGCAGATTTGTCAAATATTAATTGCAAGGTTTCGTTTTCACCAACGACTGGGAGAAGAATGCTCTCGTTGTCAGTGTCTGTAATGAAGTCAAGATTGCGTTGGTTGAAATCTCCGTATATGTGAAGCTTTATTTCAGGAGAGAGCTCAGATAAGACATTTTCCGCGACTTCAAAAAACTTTTCATAGTTTTCTTTACGTGCATTGTTTGGAGGAAAATAGACGGACGCAAAGATATGTGTCTCACCAGCTATTCGTGCTTTCGCCCATACATGTTCAAATTCGGTAAATGATGGAGTGATTATGATCTCTGAGTCTAGCTCTGATAGAATAGCAATTAATACACCGCCACCTGATTTCATTTCAGACAATTGATAATTACGATCATTTCTATAGACATTATATCTATTACCAAAAACTTCCTCGCTATGTACACTATCATCCCAACTAGTTTCGGTTACAAGATTTATAGAAAAGGAGCAACATAAAATATTCTTTTGAATTTCATTAATTTTGTGAGCACTTCGCATGCGGTTTAGATTTTTAATTTAATTTAATTTAATTTAATTTATTTATTTCTATTCATCTGACCTTATCGGTCTGAATGGCACGAATGGATTTTGGCAGTATACCGAAACTTCAGTTACCGTACAATAATTAAGCGAAGAAGTTGATGGGGTTTCAATGATAAAATTATTTGGTATATTTTCCAAGCAATGTTTGGAATGAGTATTAATAGTAGCGTGGTTATCAAACATATTTACCGAACTATGACTTATTTCATCAAAAACACGAGTGTTGCTGCAGGCAAGCCATACAATGTGTAGCAGAAGAATTAGATGCCATCGGTCGTTGCGGTTCATCATTTGTTGTGTAAGGGTTGAGCGTTTCTCCCCGCTGAAATTGTATAGCAGGTCTCAAAGGTGGTCCAGAAAAGTGATGTCTAGCAGCCGCAAGTAGTACTCTATCCGGGGGAAGATGATTTCGATGATTGCTGATGTTATTGTGTTGTGGATGATCGAAAGAAATATAGCTGTTATTCCTGTTGTTGTTGTAATTATTCCTGTTGATATTGTTGTTATTCCTGTAGTTGTTGTTGTAGTTGTTATTCCTATTATTCCCATAAGAAATATAGTTATTGTTCCTGTTGCCGTTGTTATAGTTATTGCTGTTGTTGTAGTTGTTGCTATTGTTGAGATTTCTGTTGTTATTCCTGTTGTTGTTGTAGCTGTTGTTGTAGTAGTAGTAGTAGTAGTAGTAGTAGTAGTTGTTGTTGTTGTTGTTGTTGTTGTTGTTGTTGTTGTTGTTGTTGATGTTGTTGTTGTTGTTGTTGTAATTCCTGTTGTTGTTGTTAATCCTGTTGTTGTCGTAATTCCTGTTGTTGTTGTTATTCCTGTTGTTGTTATTGCTGTTACCTCTGTTATTATTGATGTTTCTATTATTGTTATTGTATCTGCTGCTGTTGTTACTATTATAAACCCCGTTGCTGTTTCTGTTATTGACACTGGTATTGCCTCTATTATTCGTTCGCATTCTACGTTGCCGGCGGTTTTTTCGATTCCGCCACGCTTTAAATTCTCTTTGCTCTTGAGCCTCACGACGTTTTTTCTTATTGTCGTAATCTCTCCAATCTGCACACCAGCGCCTTGTAGATCCGATAATGCGCCATCCCGAGTGATCAACTGAATCATCGTTACAATTGGCGTTATTCAGTTCCACGGCGATACTAGGAGCGGGTGCACTTTGCGGGGTTTCAAGACGAATGACAGCTTCTGTTAGGTGTTGTAGTTCACCCATAATCTGCGTGGCCGGCCAATTATAAAGCATATCGGCAGCGACGGCGCTATCGTTAAACACAGCGGCATTTGTTGAAATCAATTTGATTTCTTCGTTGATTAGTTTTAAGTCAGTTGATATTGAAGTCGTCATCGTTGCTAACGTTGCTTCTACATTTTCATAGCACGATCGCATCGCTATGTCTAAAGCTGACGTAATATGGTTTTTTACGGAAATAACATTGCCAGTGCAAGCGGCGCTTTTTCCCCCTGTCAGCTCTTTTTTAATTTCAATAAGCAATGACTCAATGCGATCGATGGTCTCGTGCACGGCACCTACATTATTTTGCTGAGTTGTCCGATGTATCACCTCTGTATTATTGTTGATCACTTCTGTTAACTTAGCCTGTTCTGCTGTTAACGATTTTATATCGAAGTTAATGTTGATTAACGCCTGACAGGGGCTACAGCACGGCAATAGATAAGACTGTGGGTCGATTTTTCTGTCCCTTTTGCGTAATGAACCACGTTGAATCGGCACTCCCACACATGCGGCATGGAACGATCGGTCACAACCGACACAGTCAACTCTTCTCGTGGAAATTCTCCATCGCCTTTGTCGATGAAAGGCTGTCCGAAACAGAAGTATCTGCTGTACTAGACAGCATTCCAAATCTCGGTAATTCTCTCCCTAACCCGCTTATTGACGATTGAATGATCAAACAGGCCACTAAGTGGCCTTAAAGGTCCTTAAAGTAAAAAAGGTCACCGGTGGACCGGATGGCGTACCTTTAATGTTTCTAAAGAACTGCATCTAAAGAAGAGAACGATTCGTTCGTTGTCGATAAGGCCTACAGGAAATTGGGATTCATTATGCGTATCGCCAAAAACTTCAATGATATTTATTGTTCGAAATCACTCTTCTGTGCGTTGGTTCGCTCCAACCTTAAATATCGCGCCCTCGCCCTCGGTGCAACGGAGGTTACCAACGATCCACTCCGGTTGCCAAGCTACGAACATCATATCAGATGTTCTGATATCCCGGACTCACAGCCCTTGGATTCTGGAGAGACTCGACACCTTAACTCGGTCTTGTTTACCACAAAACAACTCCTTCTTGCATAAGGCTTGTTCGCGACAAAATTTGGACACCCCTAAACACACACAGCTTCGGACATTACATTACATTAACAGTGAGTGAAATATTTTGCAGAGTAGTAGACGTATGTCTGTTCTTTCTGAAAATATAACACTTGTTTATATTACTAGTGCGCAGCGTAAAATGGCGTCGAAAAAAAAGCAGGTGCGAAAAGCAATTGTGTGCGGTCGCCATGAAAATCCTGAACTTATTGCAGCACCTTCGGTACTATGACCGGTTTACAACACAATTTCATTTTCATTTCACGAAAGTTGACTTCATACCTTTGAATACTCAACAGAGGAAGCAGATGCTTCTGTAGACACTCCTTGATGTAGATCTGCCTGGTTACAGTCCCGGTAGTGACGAACGGTACACTCCATTTGCCACATGAGCAGGTATCCTGCCAAATCATGTATTTCTTTGAAAGTTTCTGTTTCCTTATTTTCTCCGGAACATCAAACTTGTGCGGAGCGGTGAGAAACCGTAGCCCCGGAAGTCCGCCTTGACGTAAGTCTCATCATCCATGACATAACACTTACACACTTAAACAATTCGGTAAAAATTTTTATTGCACCAAACATTACTAATGATCTGTAAACGTCGATTGACACTATCGAAATTTTTACCGAACGTTCAGCTGTTTAGATTTCGGTAAAATTTTACTGAATTCGGTGCTTTTTGTTAAGTGTGTACTGTCATTTTAGATTTGTTTTTGGTTGGGAATGTCTTCGTATTCATTGAAGTGGCGCTTTCTAACGAAAGGAGGGCAAGACAATGTGCAACATACTTGCTTATCCGACGGACTCTTGTTATGAGCTAATATTTGGGAAGTTCGAACAAAGATCATGCTTGTCACGTAAAATATGCGTGACGATATCTTTGTAGAGCTTTCTTGCAAAAGTTATGTGGTGAATTTTGTCGAATCTTTTCTGCAATTTGATTTCGGACACCCTTTAAGGAGAAATGGGTCAACATTGATTCTGTAAATTTCAAAACCAGTTTTTTTGTTTGAAACAAAAATTCTTTTCATGAAAATATATTCTTTGTGTTCGGATTAGCAAGAAAAATGCAGAATACATTTCTAAAAACAGAGTCTCTGTTTTGGGTCCAGAAACTGCTTCCGGAATTGGGCTTTCCAACGCAAAGTTAATGACTACTCATTTCCCCTTCAGCAAATGCACTGAAATTCACAGATGTAAGACATGGACATTTGGACATTTTTCAATAACGAGCGAAAAAAAAATAGTTTTCTTTTTTGGAGAAGATTTTCCGATCAAAAATATTGAAAATCATTCAGGAAATCATAGAGTTATTAGCGCCTTTTCACACCTTTTCATGACGTTCGCATTTTTTGAGTTTTTTTTTGTAAAGACACATTCTCTCCGTAAGACGTAGTCGTACGTCAACACTACGTAAATATAACGCCAAAATAAAATGCGACGAGTTAAGTAACAGACCTTGTGTCATTAATGAAGTTTCATTCAATTTTTTTTTTTTTTTGAATTTCTTATTGGATAACCTCGTCGGTCCATTCCGCCGGGATCAAAGATGCTAGCGCATCATGATCATCAGCATTGAAACAAATTGTCTTCACTGAACAAGAGTGTACGCAAATGTATCTCATCTTGTCAAAAGCATGATGTGAAACTTTTTTATTATCCAATTTAGTGTCGCCCGTTGCTGCATCTTTACGGCTTGGTTCTTCATTCCGGTGAAGTTTAGAGGACGGCGGTCAGCTCGCAAAAGAGGTGGTGTGATGATTCACACTTCAATCTAATTGAGGGTGGAATTGGATTTGTGTTTTTATAGTTCTTCTCCCATTACATACATATCTTGCGTTCCCTGTATGGTTGGTCTCTGATGCTAAGTAATTAAGACCGGTTTCAATTGATATTTACGAGTGGCGGATCTTCACTAGGTCACGACGGACTTGTGAGTTTGCAATCGTACCCTCAAGTCATCTGGATTCTTGGCGCCTTAATTAATTTACTCCTTCCGGAAAATATTTTAGTAAGAGTCTAAAAATAACTGCAACGAGTGAGTTCTGTTTTGGTTCTGTGTTGCGCTTTTTACTACAATCAAAAAAGCGCTAACGAACAGCTGACTTTCCCGTACTAAGCTGAATATTCGACCACATCCTTGTAGTCCGCCACAGTAGTTTAGCCAACGTAGCATAACTGCAATACCCTATATCATATGCAGTTCTATCTTGACTGCATTCATATTCCTTTTCCCCATCGGTCTTCTACTGGGTTGTTGTCCCTTCTGTTTTTCGTCGTTTCTTTTTTCTCGCACAGAACTGACAGACGGCAGGAGGAAATAAACTAACATCAGGAGACGCCGTTCCTTGCCCGGCTGGGCGCACGCCGGTCGATTCCAGGTGTGCATCGTTAATTTATGGCTGTTTGATGTCGGTTACTGTTGGATACTCTGCGAGTGGTATTGTAATTGCGTATGAAATATTTTCCACTGCTTCATCTAATCCTTTTGATCCTCACAATCACCTTCGAGCCATGTTACGCAAGCCCTTGCGCAAAGCGGAATAGCCAACTTCCCCTGCGCTATTCCTTTGCGGCACATCTTTTCGAGTTTTATTTCTCCTCGTCTAGAGGAGGAGAAGCAGTCGTTTGTCGAGCCCAGTATGCGTTCATTGACAAAATGTGGATGGATGGGGTGGTTCCAAATGGCTGCTATGTGAGAATGGTTGCTAAAGTTTCAAAATGACTTTTCTGGCATTCAACCTCAATTATTTATTATAATCGATTGTAATTGGAATTTTCAGCAGCATCTTTTAGTTTTCTCTATTCCATATAATCTTTTCAAGATTGATAAAATTTAAAACATTTTCTTTTACGAAAAATGAGTAAAATGTTTCATATTCAAAATACATAACTGCAATTATTTCCTCAAAACAAATTAGATTTTATTCAAAACAATTAACGGACAATGGCTAAGTCGGTACAAGAATTTTTTTTTGTATTCGAACTTATTGCAAACAACTCAAAAACAAGTAAAAGAATAAAAAAAAAACAAATGACAACCATATATGTATATCGTTTTCCGTTTTCCGTCTCGAGATTTTTGAATAACATGTTGACAACTGTCGAGTGAATCCAAACACAAAACACGTTCTATAAAATTTAGATTTTGAAACTACAATCATGAGAATGAGCAAACTTTTTTGGTGTAAATATTCTAAATTGAAAAAGATGAAATTAAATCCATTCACTATAAAATACGTGATCATAAATCTGGCATCGCTGATCCGGCGAAAAACCGCACACGGATGCATGCACTGCCCCGACAGACAATCCTGTGAGTCCACAGCAAGATGCTCTAAATCATCGTGGAAACTAGGGATGCGGCGGGCCAACTGTGCTATTTGGAAGTTGTACTTTCAAAACTTTTCAGCCGCGCTGCTGCCACTCTCCGGTAAGGGACTGCTAGAGTGCCACTGCTTCTCCTCCGACTCACAACCACCAGTGCATCGACAGTCCTCCGGAGAGCTGCTGTTGACGTGAACGTCGCGTAAAGCCGTACGAAAAAAAAACTTCCACACATTCAAGATTTTCTACCTCCCCTTTTGCTATAGATAAACAAAACACGCGATTGCTACTTGAGTGCGCTAATACCGACGTCTCGCTCTGATCCATGCAGGTCTTGCTGAATGCCACTACTTGCACAAACGTGCAGCGGCTTTTGGTTTCTTTTTTTGCCGTTCCCTTATTAACTCCGTTCTTCGTTCTGTACTTTTTTGTATTTCTTTTCAGGTCAATGCAATGGAAGGGGAAACATAAGGCCGGGTTAAGAGAGGGGTATTGTTCGGAATTGTTGGAAGGGGCACTCGCCAGTCGTCAACGCCGTCGTCGTCGTCGTCGTCGCAGTCGTAGTCAGTATTCAAGTCGTCGCATGTACTGCCGTCGTGGTTTTCGGTATTGTAGTAAGAAGTATAGTGGCGAATACGACCGGGCGCAAAACCATCAACGACAGTGGAGAGGGGAGAGTTTCTCCCACCGTGCGCTGGTCTGTGGGCCAATAAAGCTGTTTGCCACTTATGATGTCATCAGAGGAGGACACTGATTCTTTCGGTTTGTACGTCGATAAGTTGCT
Organism: Sabethes cyaneus; assembly: GCF_943734655.1. Classification (NCBI taxonomy): domain Eukaryota; kingdom Metazoa; phylum Arthropoda; class Insecta; order Diptera; family Culicidae; genus Sabethes; species Sabethes cyaneus. Next base: position 63,872,249 of record NC_071353.1, read on the forward strand.
AAAGAAACATAAACGAGCCAGACAGCGCGTAGACGCGGGAGAGCCAAGAAATAGTTATTCTTCGATACCGAACTTTAGTTCAAGACCGTCCTTCATGAGCGGTGGTCTATACGGGGCTATTTTTAGCCAAAGCCAGCAGCATTTCGGTGGACTGTTTGGTCCCGGTGGATACGGACCGGCAAACAAGATGCTCAACGAGTTGTTGGGAAGACAAGTGAAGCAAGCACAAGACGCCTCTGATCCGGACAGTGTTATGCTATCGTCGATTGAAGCAGCCAACGTAGCGGATAGCAATACCCCAACAAGCAAGCATGGATTTGAAAGTACGACAAATCTGAACAATAATAATAACAGTACGAATAACAACAATACCAGTGCTAATAACAACTCACCCACATCGGATGGATCAGTTTCCATGATGGGCCGAAGGAGAAGTAATAGTCAGAACAACACTGCCAACAGTGGCAACAACAACAGTAACAGTAATAGCAGTGGTGTTATAGACCTTGACGGTGGTTCTAGAACACCACAGCCAAACGATTTGGCGCATCACATGTTGCGAAACATTCTTCAAGGTAAGAAGGAGTTAATGGCCCTCGATCACGAATTACGAACGGTGAGCAATCAAAGCAGTGTGCTCGGTGATCGAATATCGCCTGATAACAACAATGTGATTAGCAAGAATAACAATATTTATGACATTACGAAATGTGAAACGGTGAACGGTGATGTTAGTGACTCTAGCGACCAAGGTGCTAATAATAATAGTGCTTCTACCAAAGTGAACCACAAGAACAACGCGACAAATAATCAAACCAATAACAGTGATAACAGTCAGTCTAATAGGCCAATTTCTATCGATTCAAATGCTAGCAATTGTGATGATATGTTGGTCTCGGACCTGGCTCACACCGAGCGACTTCTGAATGGAGGTGTTAATTCTAACAGCACTGGAAGCAGTAATCGGTGTGCCAGTGTGAACCCGAAGCAGGAGAAAAGTGATGTGATTGATGAATTGGTGGCATCGCTTCCGGAAGATGCCGATGAAACAATGCCATCTCCTGCCTCGGGCAGCAACGGTGTGATAATTACCAAACAAGAGCTGGACATTGATGAGTGCCTAGAGGATAAAGATAGGGATAACAGAACGCCGAGCCCAGTGCAGAGTAAGAATGATTCTGAATCACTTACGCTGAAGCGGGCACGAGTAGAAAATATAGTGTCATCGATGCGTGTCAGTCCGGCTTTGTTGTCGTCGCAACCAAATCAAGTCAATGGTTGTAAGAAACGAAAACTATATCACCCACAGCAGCATGATAACAGTGCTGCTGAGCGCTATGCTGCTGCTGCAGCGGCTGGCTTAAATTTGGGTCTTACGTTGCAGAATTTCATGCTTGGTGCCAGCGTGGATCCAGACGATGATGATGACGACATGGAAGTTACTCCACACATCCATCAGAAACGGGTGGAGAAAGACGTACTTAAATCTCAGCTGAGATCGATGCAGGAGCAGTTGGCGGAAATGCAGCAAAAATATGTGCAATTATGTTCGCGAATGGAGCAACAATCCGATACGCAGGAGGTAGAAGATAGCGTTAGTGATATCATGGAAGACGATTCGAATAATCCTGATCTGACTCCAGACAAGTCTTTGCTGCAAAGCTCGCCGGCATCTACTCCGATCAAAGACGTTGGTAAGAATACGGATGCGTCGAGTATGCTTCAGATGATGAGCAAGATGATGTCGGCAAAGATTCATAGTCAAATGCCTCCACACCACCAGCACCTGCAAAGCGGCTTTAACGGGACGCATTTATTCTTGCAGCATATGCAACAGGCCGGTCTTCCGCATGATAGCATGAGCCAGCACAATCAAATGAGCAATGCAGCCATGTACCAGAAACTATTTATGGAGCAGGAAGCACGGATGGTGAAAGAAGTCGCTGAACAACAGGAGAGGAACCTGCAAAATTCGAATCAACAGCTACTGCAGCAGCAAGCTCTACAACAGCAACAGATTCAGCAACAACAGCAGCAACAGCAACAGCATCAACAGCAGCAGGAACGAAATATGCATAATACCAACCAACAATTGATGCAACAGCAGGTTCAGCAACAAAGTCAAACTTCTCAGCCGCAACTGCAATCACCTCCACATCAAACAAATCAATCAGCTCAACAACAGCAGCAACAACAACAGCAACAACAGCAGCAGCAACAACAGCAACAAATGCAATTGCAGCAGCAACAACAACAGCAGCAGCAAATGCAGCAGCAGCAGCCTCCCCAGCCAAGTCATATTTCGCCACCACAAATGCCACAAATGCCACAGCTACCGCATTTGCCACAAATACCGAAAGGTTCTACGATTCCCTCGGATCTAACCAATCGGTTGAACATGATGCGGTCGAGTAATAACTCTGTGGGACAAATGTCCGGTTCAGACCTAGAAGGCCTAGCCGACGTTTTGAAAACGGAAATCACTGCCTCGTTATCCAACCTTGTAGATTCGATCGTTACGAGGTTTGTGCACCAGCGAAGATTTCTGGGAAAACAGTCAGAAGCAGCAGCAGCCGCTGCCGAACAGCTCAACAAAGATCTAATGATGGCATCGCAACTGTTGGACCGAGCGAAGTCTCCGCGAACAAAAGTGGCAGCCGATCGCGGGACAAACGTCAACAGTAGCAGTAGCAATCTTTCAGGTAATGGATCAATGATTAATACCAATATCAGTAATGCACCGAACCCCAACGTGGTGAATCAGCCTTCTGCTGGAAACCCGATGATAACCGGTCAGCAGAGTAACGGGGCACGATTAAACGGCAGCACATTCCCTCCAATGGGAATGCCAATGCATGTGAATAATGTGCCCCCGCACGATCCTAAAAATAATCTAAATTCAATGAATATGCCACCTCATGTTCGACCTTCTCCCTCTACAGCTATGTTCCAAACACCGAAGCCTCCGCAAAACCTCAACTCCGTTGCTGCCGCAGCACTGTACAACTCCATGAATGCGCTCGGAAACAGCCAGGTGAATCCGTTCTGTATGCCAGAGCCTCGAGAAAACCCGGAACAAGCGGAAGCACTGAGCCTTGTGGTAACGCCGAAAAAGAAACGACACAAGGTAACCGACACGCGAATCACCCCGCGAACCGTAAGTAGGATTCTGGCACAGGATGGGATTATTCCTTCTGCCAATCCGATCCAATTAGATCAAAACAACAGCAACCAAGGCAGCAACAACAGTAGCAGTAGCAACAGTAACAACCTAAATGCCAACAGCACCAACGGAAACAACAATAATAACAACAATAACAATAGTAGCAAAAATAACAATTCGCAGCAGCAGTTCAATAGCCAGCCACCAAGTGTGCAAGCAAGCACACCGACTGAGAGCCCCTCTCCACGAGGATCTTTCCACCCACCACCACCTTCGATGCTACCCGTGTCGTTGCCAACATCGGTTGCGATACCGAACCCCTCCCTGCACGAATCCCAAGTGTTCTCGCCCTACAGCCCCTTTTTTAACCCACATGGCCCCCCACACGGTGGACCACATGGGCCACAGCCGTCGCAATTCCATCACATGAAGGTTTCTTCGAGCCCGCCTGGTATCAATGGCATGATGGACCCACGCGATTCTCCTCCGTTACCGCACCCGCCTACCATGTTGCATCCTGCACTGCTGGCAGCTGCCCATCACGGCAGTTCACCCGACTATGGCCACATCCGAGCGTCGATGGATGTCAACGATCGAAACTCCGATTGCAACTCAGTCAACGATATCTCCTACAACGGCATGGAGCCTACTATATCCTTTTCGAAGCAAGTCTATTATCTCAATTATACATTTGATAATTTCCTTTTAATTACTATTTGCATCTGACTTTGGTTCGACTTTTCACACCGTCTGCCGCCGTCACACTGTATGTGTTACCGCTTTGAGTCGAAGGGAATTGAATAATTTATGCCGTTTTTCTTCTTAGGGCACGTTTTGCTTCTATGGGAAAAGATTTGTTATGATTGTTATGCCACCAACACAGTCAGTGGCTGAGGGGGTGGGCATGTCTTCACCCCTGTAAGAATCCTATTACAGTTTTTTTATACTGGCTAGAAATAGTATTAAACTGTACTTGAACTGTACTAATGCCTTTTCGGATTACAAATCAAAACCGACGAATGGTTTGGTTTCTACTAATGCAATGAATATCGTTTTTTCAATTTTTTCTATTGTTTATTGACTTTAATTTTTTTCTTTCTTCCTGTTTTGCGATTTTGCGTGCCTGCAGTTTTGCAATTTTAATTTAACGGCAGTACATGCGGTAAAATATTTTCTCAAGCATGGCTTGTATAGGAACGATTTAATTTATTCAGTCAATATGAAAAGAAATACAACCGCGGCAATTAGATTCTACACATTCCTTGCACTTGCAAATGAATTAAAAGCATTATCCTCACTCTTTTTCCATTTTTCTATATCCTTCCGTAATCAGATTTGCAACGTCTCTTTTGAGCCGGCTAACTTCTTTCGCAATTCCTGCTAGACTTGCCACTTTTATAGTTTCTCCTCGGGAAGAAATAAATGTTACCACTGTCTGAAATAAAAACAAGATTAGCAGGATGCCTTATCGAATCCTTGCAAGTGTTTTCCGCAAATACCTAGACAGACGGCAAATAGTAATCAAATTGAAATAAGAATTACATTAGTGTCACCGTTTCAATCAATGCTTATGTCTATAACCCATATAAAATCGAATAGATTTTCCTTAACTCCGGAGCACTCGTCAACATTAACCCCGATGCACCTGCGCAAGGCAAAGCTGATGTTCTTCTGGGTGCGCTATCCGAGTTCTGCTGTGCTGAAGATGTATTTCCCCGACATCAAGTTCAACAAAAACAACACCGCTCAGCTGGTCAAGTGGTTCTCCAACTTCAGGTGAGTCCTGTAATGATTAAATATTTATTTCTTCCGTTCGCTTGTTAGTTGATGCGCTAAAGTGCGATGTCACAGAAAAATCATGAATTATTAGAGTGACACAAGATCTCTGCGGCATTGCAGAGCTTCGCCAAATGTCGTACAGATTATTACTGGAGGTATAGGCAAACACACACCAAAACCAAAACTAGCAGACCAAAGTATGTGCGAGCACCAATTTATTGAATTGATAAATTTGTATGCTTGTATCTATATGTGGATGCAGCTATCAATCAAAACAGGGTGAATATGGCTACGCTCGAGCAGGACCCTACCTGTGGGATTGTGTTGAAGTGGATTGTGGTGATTTCTGCTTCCGCTCGTTTTCGGGAGTTTTTGCCCGGCAAGGCAAAAAAGACAAATGATCCTCCGGTTGCCTGGGAATAAACGGTCGAATTTGATTGATTGTGACAATTAGCGGGAGGTTTGCGCGCGGGATCGGAAGAATTGGTATTTATTTATGCATCGGTAATTAAATGAATTCTTCTAACGTGCTCGTTGTTAGGGACAGAGCAGGTGTAGAAAAGATCTAAATTATTTCCCGATCACGATAAGAATTTATTCCAAGTATTATATTTCAATGCGCTTTTTTGTTCGCTACAAGAAATTCTTCGAACTAGCGCCTGAGAATTTATAACTATGTTTTCATGAAATATTTAGTAGAATATCATTTCGTGATTGCGTGCAGTCACTGTAGAAGTCCTATGAATTTTTTAAAGTTTTTATGATTTCTATGAACTTTGCCATAAAAGAAAAAAGCCCGCAATAGCTAACCCAATTGTTTAAAGCATAATCAACAAGCACTAAGTCCAGTTTGTTCATTTTAAGTCCAGTTTGTTGATTATTTTTGGCTTTTGCTCTGGTCCCAGTGTAATGGCGGTAGACCGATTTAGTTGCGAATCAAGTAGTGGCATCACTACCTATTTGTCGCCATTTCGATTTTTCAGCCAACGATGATACTCAGGGTTTTATTAATGGTAGAATTTAATTGCAACTTTTATATTATACTAAAATGCTCAGCAAACAAACTTTAGATATCAAAAGCAGTTTTTATGCTTAAAATAATAGTTATGTTCATGAAACTAATCTCACATCCAAAATTTTTGTTTATCAGAGCACAATAGTTATATTTTCGTGAAAAACGGGTGATAACTAGAGGAATTTTTTTCTCATGCTATCAAAAAAGACAAAGCTACAGGAAGAAGATCTGATTTACCGAAATGAAAGATACATTGTCCATTGTTGAAAAAAAAGTGTACATTTGAAAACGGTCCTTAATCGGCTGTTCGGTGAAGCTGCCGTTTGATGTCGGAACAGGAACAGGCGTTGTACGAACGTCATGTCAACTTTGCGAATGCATCTCTTGATTGTACTAATCAACTGTTTGCAATTCGTGGCCCTCCAGTTATTTTTGTACACCAAGGAACTCAAGATCAACTCAAGATTTGACGGGTCGTGGTTTTTGGGTGCAAATGGGATCGAATGGGTATTCAGCAACGATTGTGTTTTTGGCGTAATGCGATGCTGCTCTTTCCGACCAAAACACGTATTGTTCATTTCCATGATGGTTTTGTAAACGGGATCAACATTTTCTTCAAACATTCGTCTGGTGCACATCTTAATTGATGGCCAAACCAGAGAGTTTATTGTTAAGTGCACGAGAAAAAGAACGATGTCCTTCTGTGTCCATAATTTTGGCTGGTCTTCCACTAACTTACTTGCGAATAGTTGTAATAGTGGTAAACAATAAACGCAAAATATTCGCTTTTTAAATGTTGAATCGTATACTTTTTGCCAAGATTTCTGTGGCTGTTTGTAAAAGTGTACAACGCGCTCCCGATATGCTTCTTGTACGGCATTTTAAGTAAAACTGGGCAAGCATAAACAAAACAAAAAATTTTGACAAAAAGAGGAGAGAGAGAAGAGAGAGAGAGAGAGAGAGAGAGAGAGAGAGAGAGCTAACACATCCATACTCTCACTTCTCTCTGAGCTCGTTCGTTGTTGAGTATAGGATTTCGAAAAAATTTCAATAGTTTAGTTGTCACCCGTTATAATTTTTATTCAGAGCATAAAATTCCAAAAATCAATGACGCGCATTCGAACCTTCAATTTCATAATTAGAAGTCAGCACAAGGGGAACGTCGCTGAGAACATTGTGATAGGAACAATCTAGGAAACGATGTCTTACACAGTTCACCTCGTTGATCACAATTGAGGCTCATTTATTGCCCAATTGCGCACTGTGGCACCCCAGTGGCACCTTTTGGACATCCAAACTTTAAAATGTTGAAATTTGGCAGCTCTGCTAATTATTGTTACTATCAAACTGAACAAATGAGCACAAGTTTGACGTGATAGGCACCTTACCGGCACAATAAAACACATACTGAACAAAATCGGAACGAATAAAGTGCATAGAGTGTTCTAAGCGACTTACCCTTTCATCAGCACCATTAGGTGAACCAATCTCATAAGGGCCACTCACCGAAATCTGACATGTATGGGGAAAATCTGATCACACAAACGAGCATGAGGTGGTTGGCAAGTGAAAGCAGATGCTTCAATGAACACCTCAATGACTATAGGAGAAGGCAGAACGGAAGTAAGTATAGGAATACCCATGGGAGATAGCAGTGTCCCAGCACCCGAACTCCAAGAGATCAAACAAGAATCGAGCAGCCGATCTGATCAGTCGAATCGAGCAGTTGAGTCGAGTAGCCCAGTCGAGCAGCTAAATCGAGCTGTTCAGTCAAATTGAGCAGTTGAGTCGAGCAGCCCAATCGAACAGTTTAGTCGAGCAGTTCAGTTGAGCAGTCCAGTCAAGCAATCAAATCGAACAGTCTAGTCAACCAGTTGAGCAATCAAGCAGTCCAGCAGTCGACCAGTCATGCCTGTTTTAGCTACCGATAAGCCTCTTATGAAGTCCTGTCAAAAACATATCATAGCCATCAGGAACTTTGAGACGGTGTAGGTAATCTACGCCGGGCTGAAAGCGGAAGCTAGGAGGATTTGGCTAAAAATAAATGTGTCACAGACCAAATACATGAAAGGTAAATGCTCAAAGAAGACAAACGCGCGCTTTCTACGAACCGCTAATCGTTGACGGCAACGAACTAGCAGTGCTAGATGAGCTCTAGTATTTGGAATCGGCGGTAACCGAGGACACAACGCTAGCAAAGAGAGTCAAATCGGGCCTACCTTGCCCTTCGCAAGATGTTACGATCAAGAAGCGTTCGCCTCGGCACGAAGTTAACAATGTAGTACAAAACTCTGATTAGATCGATAGTTCTTTATAGACTTGAAGCTGACGCTGCTCACGGAGAAGATACGCACCCTCGTCTTGTTCGAGCGGAACGTGCTGAGCACGATATTTAACGGAACTGAAAGCGTAAAGTGAATCACGGGTTACAGGCACTGCTTGGAGTAATTCCCATCGTACGTCTGATGAAAGTCAGTAGGCTGCGGTTGGCCGGACGACAGTGCGACGAAAACAGCTCTCTTTAATAACTCCACCACACCGGCACCAAGAACAGGGGACTCAATGTGCAACATGGCTCGACCAAGTCGTAAGCACACATTATGACGTGTGCTTAAAATAGCACGAGCCACCCCAATTCTATGCTAACGACGCCGGCCGCTAGCACCAGCTACAATGGAGATTCCCAAATATCAACCATCCCCCGGACAAGCAACCATTTTGCAAGTGACTTTTCCTTTCTTTCGTTAAAAATCGCATTCGTTAAAATTCTCAGTTAAAAGCAAACCGGCACCAACTTTTCAAAATGGCCAAGCTGCAAAATGTAAATAAACCGAGTAAGGGTTTTTTCCCCATGCAAGTCCAGCAGAAAAAAACCCTCACTTCATTTTGCCGATTGGTTCTTTTCAAAAGTTGGTGCCGAAATTTGAAATGATCATTACTGCGTACGAAGAATGTAAGGCAAAGTAAGACATTTTGACGTAATTTCTGCCTTCTGCTCTTTCGTTCCACAGACTTTGTAGAGTCAAATACCAGTGTACAGAACAATTGCGGGGCTAGTACTACGATCCTATTGACTCTAACAGTCTCTCTCAGTTAAAATTCTGATTCGAACCTACGACGACTGGCTTGTTAGACCAGTATCGTACCTCGAGGCTATTATTATTATCCAAGCAACCAAAAGTTCGAATTTCACTTGAGGAACGAACTTGGAAGTTCATGTTTAGTTCAAATTTAGTTCCGCAGAACTTTCTTGCTGAACAACCAGACATTACATTTGTAAACCGAACTTCATTCTCAATAAAGTACCGGTTATATCTGTAGCAACTTGAAAGTTCGACATGCAGCTTGAAAGTAACTAAAAGTTCGGATAATGGTGTATAAGGAAGGTTAACAAGCTTTTTTATTTGAATTCTATATTAGAGAGGTTTTCAGCCTGCGGCTGGTTCGCCTCTTTTAACAAGCTTTATATCAATGAATCTATAGCTTGCCAAGCAGCTTCACCTGTAACTAACCGAACTTCAAAGTTGCCTTGAGTTGCATAGAGCGCTAAGTAGCTTCTAAAGAAACTTTAATGAAAATTTATAAATGGCACTTTGAATTCTGTTCTTATACTTTTCTATTTGCTACCTTCGCCTCCTTCTAACTTCTGTAAAGTCGGTTCATGCGATTAAGATAGACCAAATAAAAAAACTCTAATTAACACTTGCCGCTGCTGGATTCAAACCCGAGCGTTCCGCGTTGCAAACCTATCCTGATGCATTGCGCCATCTGTGACGCCGCTAGTGACATGAATTTTGCCGATGAGTTGTTCTTGAGTGTAAGTTCGTTTCGGAGCTGTAGTAAATGAGAAATTAGCACATCGAGTAAAATCGATGCAAATCGCATATTCCAGCAGCGGAGCAGTGGCATGCATCTAAGTCACCGAAAAAGGAGTACTCGATTTCAAATCTCCAAGGTTTTGATTGGTTGTGTGTGGTAAGTTACTACAATAAATTATAATATTTATAAAAAAACAGTCGATTATTTTTCTGACGATCTTTTATTAAATAAAATAATTGATATTGGTTATCATTATTAACCGAAATTAAATGCTGGAAAATGTTATGAATCTCAAGATAGGAAGAAGTGGGAAAATTTCCCCAATATTTTTTTATTTTTAAGATTATTGGAGTTTCGTTTTGAGAAGAACAGTGTTCTATATAGCGACTTAAGTAAATTTTTTGCGAACTTTCTAGTTCTGTAAGAAGTTGCTTTGTATTCCCTTCGAAGTTTAATCATCAAATACGAACTTGAAAGTACGGTACATTACTTAAAAATTAAGCTGAATAGAGTTCTATTCATGATCATTTCGTTGGCTTATAAGGCCAAAAAATCTCCTTTTATCGGAACTTTTGATTACTTGGGTAAAGGAACCATACATGAGTAAAAAGTATGCCATCAGTGCTATCTACTGGTGGTAGTGTGTACTAGGCTATCATAGTCTTTGTATCGCCTTCTCATTTTACACAAGTATTAGTTACAGATGATACAGTCAAACGTATGCCTATAAAAACGCTCTACCAACACTAAGATAGGTTAGTAAATCCTGTTGCCGTCAGGAGCCGCTTTACTGACGATTGAATCTGCGAAGAGTGGCGTATCTATGTTTTTAATAAACTAAGTTCGAGATCAACTGGAAGACAGTCTCATTTATAATGGAGCAAACAACCGACAGATGAATTGTCGTTGGAAGAGACGAAAAGTATAGGTTGAAAAGGGATAAATATTATTTATTTTTTCATGATATATTATTGGAGCTTAAGAATTAAGAAGTAGAATTGATAGTTTTGTATTTAAAAAAAGCAAAGCCTAGGTGCTACATTCCGTTATCGAAACTTGTCCTTCTATTTTTTACGACAGACTTCGCAGCCAGCTGTTAGAGTGCAGGACAATTGCAGGGCCAGTTGCTACGATCCTATTGACTCTAACAGCCTCTCCCAGCTGAGATTCGAACATACAACGAATGGCTTATTAGCCCAGCGTCATACCTCGAAGCCAACTGGGAGGCTAGTTTTATAGTTATTTCCCCCAAAAAGTCAAATTTAGTTCAGATTGCGACCCATTTCATATACGGTACTTTGACAGATCCGTAATTAGTTGACTCTCTATGAGAGTAAATACTAAGCTGAAGAAGACAAGTTACTTCTGCAGTTTAAAAAAACAGCAAGAAAGTGGGTTCTTATTTTCAGTTCGAAGGAAAACATTTATTAAATGTTAAGTACCTCTAAACACCTTTGCTAACCGTTTGAAATACGTCAAAATACTCTTGAGTTCATTACTAGCAACTAGCACTATTTTAATACTTGCCGATCAACACATTAGACAAATATTAAATGGATCCCAAGATGGCTACTTTCACAAATATCTGAACTTTGAATGTTTTTATCGTATACTATTCGAAAAAATTTATCTGTTAACAGCTGGTAAAAAATAGAAGGGAATGTGAACAAACCGAGTGAGGTTTATTTGTTGATCATGCTCAATTGATTAACACGTTCCTCAGGATAATTCATCAAGTATTGTAAAAAGTGATGTGATGATGTGAAATTTCTGAGAATTTTCTGATTCAAGAAATATTCACAATTCGTTGATCCGTGAAATTCTTAAATCAAACATAATTTATTGCTCAAATAATCGTCATGTCCTGAGCAGGAATTATCCGTGCACATTTAACCTTATCGATGGCGATGGGCAAAGATAGTCCAACCAAATTGAAACTATTTTTTTTATTCGTTCCGGATTGTAAATTTACGTTAATCACTAATTCTCCAATGCACAAGCAAATAGGACTGAGAACTGCAAAATTGGTGGTCCCAATAAATCACGTTTAGTACGATCTAAAATAGAGATCTACATTAGAGTGGGTTAGAGTCTGAAAGTTGATCCCGCCCAGTTTCCTACGCCAGAGAGCGGTTATCGAAAATTTAATATGCAAACCCTATTTTAGTGCCCTGCGGTATAGACTCCAACAGATGCATGCGTCAGAAGGAAGCAGGAGGAGGGTTCGAAGAGCTAGGCGATTTGGCTCTCCTAGTTGTGCTCTTTTTGGACACCTTCACATGTTAGTTAACTTGCATATGCACTTTTTGCGAGTTTTGAAACAAAACAACGGCAAAAAATTTGTCCACGAGCTGAAATTTCGGAACACAAATGCAAACACGCGAAAATTTCTCATTCATCATGTGTGCATTCGCGGAAAAATCGCAGAATGGCCAGTTTCCCGTCCCACGTATATTCAGGCACAATGCATCGACCGATACGGAAGCACAGGGTGCAAGTCACCGTAGTCTTTTTGTCATCGTATCACCAGGCTTAAATCCATTTTGATTGGTGCATGTGTGGACATTTTTCTAGAAAAGCTTAAACGAAATAGCTAGCGAATAGAAGGACAACCATCCAGTTTATGGAGAAAAAAAGAAACGAAATGTGGAAGCACAGAATTCGCGAATAAAAATCCGGTTTTTTTTCGAAATGCGCTGTATTTACCCACCCGCGCTGATGATTCGTCCACAAGTGGGAGTTCGATCGCAAAAAGCTCGGAAATAAATTGCATCCATATTCGGTTAGAATTAATAGCATTTGTTATTATGTCTGCTTTGTCACACACCGTTGGCAAATACTGACCAGGATACGGGACCTTGTCCGCGGGATTGCACTCGATGCACACACGCAAATGCATTTTATGTTTCATATCTGCCGGGCTGGACAGCTCTAGCAGGACACACTAGGCTCAATACTCGATTCGGTGGATGTGGCGGGTTTGGGCAGGATTCAGCGCTTTTGGGCCTCACTTCAATCATGCCGTCCTCTGGAGAGATGTGCGTATGTATGTTTTTGTGTTTGGTTCCGGCAGATCGGTGTTTTTGTGGAGCCGAAGCACTTGCACCAGACAGTCCTGAAACGATTAATCCTGGACCTGGGTTCGCGGTGATCTGAACGTTTCGTTTCCATCCTACACACGTAGGATGAGCAACGGTTTGTGACTATATAGGCACTGGCACAAGTAAAGAGTGCGTTTTTTGCCAGTGCAGCACAAAATTTTCGAGCCCCCTTCTGCGATAAAGTGCAATTGCAATTTAATGCCCATTGTGTGTATGTGCGAGATAGACACACAAGTTCCAGCCTGACCGAATGCGTTCCCGGGGAAACAAGCAAAATGCAATAGATAGGAGCCTATCCCTCTCGTGGTGCTTCTCCTACACCCCATTGCTGGCAGAACACACAAAAAAGCGATACCATGAGGCTCTTCTATTCTCTATTTTTGCGAAACAGTTTTGTACACACGTTTATATTTTCCTGCTCCAGCCAAAACAGCACACTTTTCCGAGTGCAAACTTTGCCAAAACAAATAGATACAGCCAGTGCCGTTAAGCTTGTGGAACTGTCCAGTGAGATGCGGACAGTCCAAAAAATAATTGCAGATGGTGTCCAGTGCTAAAGGGCTTAACACTATTATCGTCTTGTTCTGAGTCTTTTCGCAGAACACTCTTCGCATAGAGCAGCGACGTACAGAGGCCAGTTCTACGTTCACTGCAGACTACAATAAATCTCCTTAAGTGAATCTATATTCAAACTTGAGACCTCTGCTTCGTTGCCGACGACTGATGTTATATCTAGATCTACTGATGCGGTTATCGGATTATTGTCATTTCTTACGGCTCATTGACTATAGAAATATCCGCATGCCTGCATAACTCCTTTCCCTTTGCAAGATGGATGATGTCTTTAAATAGCACTCTTTTTTGGTTCTTACAGCCCGGGTTGTAGGCCAACAGTCGAATGAGCCGAAACCACACCATTGTCTGCGACCACACATTCTCTATGGGCTAAAAACTAACTGATCTTGAATCACAAATTGTTGAGCATTTGTCTAAGCAACGGTGATTTTTAGCGAACTAAAACATACTAGACTGACCGATGTTGACTAAAAGAATGTATCTTATGATTTCCAACACCATAGTCGACAATAGTATGTTGTTTGCATTGCTCAGGAAGCTTCACAACGGTGTTTTTTTTTTGAATAGGTATCGTCTGAGAAGTCCTAAGCTGGCAAAAATGACGACTGTGACGGTGACTCGAAAGGAGTAAATCCCCAAAGGAAACTTCTCCGCAAACTTAATTAAAAATTGCTTAATTAATGTAATTCTACTAATTAGAGGTGCGGCCGTTTTTTTTTCTGCTGAACGAACACCGCTGGAATTTTTTTCTCGCTTGGACTTACTTGACGAAAAGGAAACTCCCATTCATCACGAAATCAAACATTTTCCTTAACCTGACTCGAGTGAAACTAGCTAGCGTATGCATCCCGCCACTGGTGAAGAGAATCAGAAATTTGCACGATTGCTTTTTAATTTTTCCTGCTGCAATCTTTCGTTGGGAGAAAAAAATCGATTTCCCAGTTTTTATCATTATTTCTCTTTAAAGTATCGACACACGCTGGGGGAAATTTGTTTGTTTGTTTTTTTTTGTTCGCATTGCTCTCTGTTTGTCTAGAGATATCCTGAGTTGCGAGTGTATATGTCACTGTTGAACGAAGGATACCCCTTTTCGCTATATTCGAATTACCTTCGCAAATTACTACATCACAAAATCAGGATGATTGTGGAGCTTGTATTAGGTATAACACAAGCAACGGCTAGCATAAAAGTAGGTACCGAGATTGGTAATTAAATCTTAGTTGAATTGAAGTAATTTACTGGTAAACGAGAGACTTGACTTCATCCTTCCCTATCGGATAATCTCCAGATAAATTGAACTTGCAAATGGTCAATCAGGCAAAACATTTCAATTTATGATCAACCGTAATTGTGCGAAATATGACGGCACAACATTTTTGAGTAGAATAAAAAATTCTATGCAAAACAGTTTCGGAAGCTGGGAGAGTTTTTTGACCTGCTCACAACTACGACCAGGTAGATTAGAGCTTACGATTGATGAAACTTATTTTGTTAAAGTCCTGCAAATCTACCTTCATCCCTTTTGATTATCGTTCCAAGTTTAGGCATAATTTTTGTGTTTGAACCCTTAATGAATGTGGCAAAACGGCGGGAAAATCACCCTTTTGTGGTTCATCGTAAGACCAACCCAAGCTCTATCCTAACGGAAAAGGGACGGAAAGAAATCATAAGTTACTTACTTTTCGAGTCCCTCTTGTCATCCGTTTTCGCGAAGGCATTTACCTCTTCGATGATCCCTAGCTCAGCACAACAAAGGAAGAAGGCGAACGTCTTGGAAGAAAGGTGTGCCGTTGCAGCTTGCGTCTTTAAGATTCTGTTCCCTCCTGTTTATACTGCAGTTGCATAGCTCAGTCTACCTGCAGGAACAGAAGTTGTACGGGCTTTATTTGCAAAAACAAGAACGCTGAGATTTGAAAACGAAATGCAGTGGTGGTTAGACTGGAGCAGCTGTCCTTTCAGCGCCCTTTTCTCATAAGTATGCATTTATTGAATGGAAGTCCTACCGAAATGTTTTTGCGTGTGTGTTGATCAGTTGGTATGTTAGCTCCTTTCACTTGCTCACCGCTTTTAAAGAAGAAATTATTCAGAAGTGTTTCTATGTTCTAAATTTTATATTGATAAATGGATAAGGAAATTGACAAATTAATCTTAAAATTCTATTACAGTTACGTGTAGCAATACTACGTAAGTTACAAAAAACACAAAAAAAAAAACACATTTTCTTAAAAAACAGCGTACGGTAATTTACGTGAAAAGCACGTATAAGGCCAGTTAATTGAACAGCCTTGGTACTACAATCAGACGGAATTCTGTTATTTTTGTACGACTGACTTTCCATTTATATAGGGCAATTGCGAAGATAGGATTAATGAATGTATCTCAAAGCGGTAGTTCCCGAAGGACCATGGACCATCTTTTTTTCTCTCCTGTAGAGCCATATTACAACTGCGTCCATTGATAAGGAATATTGTTGTATGACCCATATTTGACCTGGTGCTAGTTAGATATCCTATCACAATTAAGGTGTGATGGACAATGGTTAACATAGTACACGGTTCCAGTTAGGCGTGACTCGTTGTATAAAGCCTAATACCCTACCAGGATCGCTGTGCCAAATTTCGAAAGGCTCTAATAACCCCTTTCCAAATATTGACATCCTTTGATTGAATAATGAACCATCTTAAAGAGATTTTTTATCAGAATGAAGGCCGCTAAATAACGCACTTTTAAGTTCCTACTACCAATTTGTTGGTCCAAAAACTACTCCAAATCTGAGTTTGTATACTTTAAATGCGTTTTGAGTAGTTTTAACCAAGTTTTAGCTAAATTCAACCAAATTATAGGTAATTTTTTTTAAGAGTGTAGGATGACATTGTGGCGCCCTTGGCGAAGACCAGAATTGGTGTTTGCTCGCTTCTGAACTCAGTGTTCTTTGTAAGTTTTTCATTACTTCGCTAGAATTATAACTAGTGGCTTGTCAAAGTTCAGACGCGGCATCCAAACTGGCCAATCCTACGCTACGACACTGTATACAACTAACAGCTAAGATGACTAGACGAAACAGAAAATGAACCCGCTCAATCTGCATATTTTATGTCATTCACATTAGCGGGGGTCCACGGTGGTATTAACTATCATGATATTTCTTTTTATATTTCCGATGACTTTTCTGCTGGGGACCCAGCTATTTATAAAACAGATAGAGTGTACAGTCCTTTGAAATTATCAAGAAATCTGTAAGTTATTTGAATTATGTCCTCTCGTTTCACGTCCGAAATTTGAACATTCTCTTTTTTTACGTCTCAAATTTGAATTAACGTCGTCATCAAATACCATGAGATAAAGACTGTACTCGAAAAAAATACAACAGACAAAAATGATCACCAAGAATTCATTTAAAGTCGGATATTTTTGAAACTCTCAGGGTATAAATAAACACATATCATCTATGTTTTTGTAAAGCTGGTTTATTCAACTTCCTCTCCTAGGCTAAATGCCCGCACCTTGGACTTAACGCTATCCATCAAATTCTGTGCAACACTTGCGCTCTCTTTCCTACACACTTTCATCCACTCTTTTTTTCAAAACCTGGTCGTTTTGGAAGACCTTCTTTGTTTACCGGAACTTGCCCTCCATAATCGTCCAGAATTCTTCTATTGAGATTGGCTGAAGTTCTGGTAAGTTTTGTGGATTTGCCTCCTTCGGCACCAAAACACCATCGTTGGCTTCGCATCACTCCACCTCGGGTTTCGCATAATGGCATAATGCGAGATCCAGCCAAACCATAGTGTCACTTTCGTGGGACCGGAGGAAGGCCAATAGGCGCTTCTGGAGGCATTCTCCTTTATAATATTTGGCCGTTGATGGTGCCGGGCGTTATGTAGGGCTTGCCAAATTTGCCGCACCCACAGATCGCCTACCACACCATGTAGTTCTTGGCAAATTTGTCGACCTTCTTCTTCCGGAACTTCTCCGGAACATCCAGGCGGGACTTGCCGACGAAAAACTCCAGGTTGGGGATCTGTTTGGCGTCGGCTTTAATGTACGTCTCGTCATCCATTACGATGCATTTTGGCTGCACCAACCACTTGGCTGCACCACCTTCCTTACTTTCGAGACATGAAGTCCGACCCGCTTTATTGTCCGCTGGACGAACCAGACAGAAAAATTGACCTTCTTGGTCACGTCCTGAATTGAAAACTTCAGATTGTGCTTGAAGTAATTCCAGGATCGTTTGGGACTCTTTGAATGATTTTACCACAAGGGACACGGTCGAATGGATTCCCCAATGTTTCGCAGTCCATCACCTGTGGGACTGGATTTTCTACGACCGCATCCATAATTTTTCGTCGATGCAATTCTGGCTTGGAAGCCATCTCGATAACTACTTGACAGATTGTGACAACTCAGATTGCGCATGTAAACATTACACTGTAAACTAGTTCTACCCAAAATTTCATAATATTTTCCCAATGCAATAAAAAGTAATACACTAAAGAAAGCGTTGCGATTTTAAGGAGTACAGTCTTTAATTTTAGGAAATTCTAAATAACGTCTTTTCTTTGTACGTCCAAAATTCGAATCCTCTTTTTTCGGCCAAAATTTGAATTTCCGTCCTCTCATTTTACGTCCCCCTACACTGCTGTTACTCGCATAATTTTACATTTACAGAGGGAACTCCATAGAAAACGGGACTGTTATGCTAGTAGCGGCAGAATAGTGGACGTAAAACAAGATTTGCCTGAATAAAGTTTTGAAATTTTGAATGTATTTCGAATATATTCAGCTTTTTACGACGCATGATGGCGGACAGCATAATCCGTGTTCGTAATATTTGGACAGCATTTTTGACATGTCGGTATACATCGCACATTTTCTTTCCCCTCGTTCTCACGACAAAACTAAAGGAACGAGCGGAAAGAAAACGTGCGATGTATACAGAAATGTCAAAAAGGCTATTAAAATAATACGAACACGTATTATGCCTTCCGCCATTATGGCTCGTCAAAAGCTGAATGCGCAAATCAAGTTTTCCAACCATAACTCAGGAAGAATACAAAACACAATTCTGAAATTTTATTTGAACAATTCATAATATTTGAACAGTATTTTTGACTTTTCAGTAATACACCGCATATTTGCTTTCGGCACGTTCTTTTATTTTTACCGTGAATGTGCGGAAATAATACGTGCGATGTATTAGTGAAATGTCAAAAATGCTGGTCAAATATTACGAATACGGATTGTGCCGTCTGCCATTATGGCTCGTAAAAAGCTAGATATCTATGATATTTTCCTAGAAAGTGAAGTTTGTGAAGCTACATCACGAGATGTAATTTGAGGAAAAAAAACTACAAGATATACAGCCCTAAGGCTTGTACAAAAGGGTGACGTAGGACTATATCACTCATTTCAACTTGCTTGTGGCCTTTAAAAGGGCCATAATATTAAAGCCAAAGCACGTTCATCGCAAACATGACTTGCCATTCGAATGTCCTTCTCTTTTGACATGAATGGCAACAGGCACATAAGTTAGCGGCGTTGATTCACTGTAACTTGCTACGAGAAGATTTTACTAGTTTACTTTCACAGCTTACCGCTTGTTACGTTACAGAAAATATGGTACATACGCAAAAATTTCTGTTTTATTTGTATGAGTGTCCTTATTCTCCAGGAGGAATGGGTCTCAAACTACCATAAAATAAATTTTTGCCACCAAAAACCCCAACATGCCAAATTTGGTTCCATTTGTTTGATTAGTTCTTGATTGCTTGATTGTATAGGAGCTCCCCCTCTTACGCCCTCCTTAAAATTGCTCTCTCACCCCCTCCGTAAAATTGCTGGTCATGTTATCTATCCAACGACATACAAATTGTTCAGTTTCGTTCAGTAGTTTAGTAGTTATTACCATTTGAAATCTTTCATTCAAACGTTACACTCTAGTTTCGTTTTCACAAAGTGCTACCCAGTCCCAGTGTAGTAAACAAAGATGTAGTCCTACGTCAAAAGTTTTCAATTTATTTTTCAACAAAAATCATTTTCAGGGGTATCAAAGTACATTTATTGCAATCAATTTCAGATTAAATTATTCCAAATTAAATTTACTGTATGGCATCGTATAGCAATAAAGAATGTGACAATTGAATTGTTTACTAATTTTATTATATTATTTATTAATTTTATTATTTCTTTACAAAACATTCCTAGTGAGAACAGTGAGACAAACAGGCGTGGATAGCACTGAGAAAGAGCAAAGCCATGAGTATAACCGTCCTTAAGAACTTGACTATTCTTTATCGACAGACTTCGCAGCCGGTTATTAGAATACAAGACAATTGCGGGGCTAGTACAATGATCCTACTGACTCCATAACAGTACTGTCCGGTCGAGATTCGAACATACGACGACTGGCTTGTTGGGCCTGCATCGTACCCCGGAGTTAACTGGGTGGTTCTCACCATGCAATTAATTTTTTTTTGTTTCGTACAGAAAGTTTTGCTTATAGAACCAATATTTCTACATGGAATCCCCCGTGTTATCTATATCGCAATTCCTTTCATTTTTACTGATGTAAACCAGGAATCCTCGGGATTCCGAAAGCAGGATTTCAGCAGGTGTGTTAGTCAGGGGTGTGCAAAGATCCATATAATATTGCAACTGAAGTCCTTATTATTCTCCGCTTGCCAGCAACACTTGCTTTTGTTTTCAAAAGCTCGCATAATCAACCCTTTTGCAAGGTTTATGGGAATATTTGAAAACTAAATCCAGAATAGTTTAACATAAATCTATTTGTTACTAATGAATTACACATTAGGTCAACCGTTGACTGCTGTTGCACATAACATAGTTTCGTAAACAAATCTAAAACTAAAACTTTTAACTTAGGACCATTTCAGTTATTTTTCCTAATAAGGTATGTTTACATAAATCATTGCTGATAGTTGTTATAATGTCATCACATAATTTGATAGTAAAATTTAAGCTTCAACTGCCAGACTGAAGTTGACTTGCTAGTTGCCCGGTATAACTATCACGTAAGAAGTTAAATTGACTCTACTTTGTATGTAATCTCGGTGAGAGCTATCCACGCAATCCCGGCGATAATTATAGTAATTAAATTGTTAAAATCTTCAGCGTTGCCGGCAGGTTTAGAAGCAACGCCATCTTTTGCCGGTGTGCTTCAACTGACACAGGAGTGGCACTTGTAGCAAGCCGTCATGTATGCAACAGTGCCTACCAGCAGCATCCAGCGTGTGTGTGGTTCCACACCTTCGCTGAATGCGCTCCGCGTTACTCCATGCGACAGGATCGGCCGAAGTAGTCAGCGACTACCAGCAGGCACGATGTGGCATCTTCTAACACCTCTCAGTTTAAGTCTCTCCAGTCAGAGCACAGCACGGTACGGTTCAAGTATTGCTAGGTCTAGTTGGCGAGCACCGTAGGCGTGAGGAAAGCCAGTGGGGCCACTCCATGATGGCAGCAAAGTGTGAAATAAGTGCTCTCATATGGTGCCACCACCTGGGTTTATTTCTTCTGCCCTCTGCTCCATTGCTGTTTATCAACGATTGGTGTTTGTTTTGGTTCTTTTGAGCATTAGCACCTCCACGGAAATGGCCACTTGACAGCTCAGTGCCATTTCTCGAGGAAACTCAGCTTGGTCTACTATTCAGCGTACGAGGTAGTGAGTTTAAGTTACTAATTTACTTACTGAGTGGCCTGATACAGTATAAAACCGTCTCTCACAAACGTGTAGCACTGTTGCCGGAAGCGAGAACGTGTTTATGTGAAAACATGATAATCGCTGCCTAATCAGTGAGTAATTGTCAGCACAATTGCACCCCGGTCTAGAAGGGGTCGAATATGACACAAGAAAGCCCTGATGCGCGATTTCCATAGGCGCTGTTGTATACAGCATATGCCACATCACAGAGCATTGGACTTGTTTCGGTTTTGTTGCTTCGAAAATTTGAATTATGCACAAGAACATACATCTTTAATAATTTAGTCTCGTTACATTTAAATTTAATAGTTATGAAGCATCACAGATTAGCGACTCCGAAAGAAGACATCTTTTTCCGTCAGCGAACATAGTTTAAAAACGGAAAAAAATGTCTATGCTTTTGCTTTTTCACAACTGACATATTCTCCTTTTCAACAGCAATGCATATCTATCAGGCAGCCACCCGAACAAGCTGATACCAGCCTGACGTTGTTGGTTTGCGTCGAGGACTGCTGTCGTGCTTTGTTTTCTCGTTATTCATTGCACATTATGTGAGATAATGTTGTTTTTTCATGCCTATCCTCTGAACCTCTCATGTGCTCTGCTCTCTAGTGGCACACGGCCCGCATCGTAGGACATTTTTCTCCGCAAAGACGTCAAAGGGAACTGCAGCGGAAACGGGAAGAAATTTTTCGCGCGGCCATCATCCGCAACTCTGTGTGTGCTTTTGTTTGCGCATACTTTCCGCCAACCAGCCACTGCTGACAGATCCTTTGCTTCCAATGATACTTGGTGCATATTATCACACACTGCTTTGGCCAAGTTATTTTGCCGGAACATTAAAAATTCATCAGCACACTACAATTCAGTGTGTGTAGCGCACTCTGCTTTCTAGTGGCGGAAGCGATCGTCATCCGGTTGAGTCGCACAATAGTTGCTCGTTGCAGGCAGCTTTCGGGTTTCATGGTTGAAAACCCCTCACATTGTATGCCATCCTAGAAAACGTCCTGAAAGCAGCCGCCAATTATTAATATGATCTCTTCAACCATCGAAACGATATGGCGGTACGTACTTAGTTCAAGTTACGGTGTGAAGACTTAGAATGTTTGAATGTTGAAGACAACGAAGAGTTTTCAACATTAAATGAATAAGCTCGCACAGAAAGAAAATATTTCGAAAAAAAAAATTGAATCATTCTTAGTTTTCAATTTGACTAATTTCAAACTAGAATTTTTTGTTAACTGCACCAACCAGTTGACAATATCTCGTCAACGGTCAAAATCAACCGAGCATTAAGCTTATTACCAAGCCGTGAGTTCCCACCAGCTGAGACATTACCAAGAAGAAACGAATTTTCCCGCCTTCCGTTGCCGGTATTCTGTAACGTGTGGCGCAGAAAATAAAATAACGAACTTTTTCTTTCCCCCCGTTCTCTTTTCCTCCCGTTTTCGCCTTGAAGCCAATAAGTCACCGGAACAGCACATATCACACCGGTCGGCACCCTAGCTTTATGCTTTTATTTACGGCAAATTTAAATGCCGTCATACGAAGTTCGTACCCCGGCAAGGGGAACGCGCATTCTTACCAAATACGTCCTCCAGGCAGTGCTGTCGAGGAAATCTTTTAATTCATCAGACGTCTTGCGAACCGTGTTTTTTTTCGATACGATTGGGCCAACGACGACTGCAGCCGTTGCGCAACAATAAAGCGTTAGTATAAGTGTGAGAACGAAATCGGTTTTTAGATAGACCGGTACCTAAACAAAACACTTTAAACCAACAAATATAAAGCTACAGTTCCTAAGAGGTAAATTATTACGAATAGATTGTCTGCAAAATAAGTATGGTTAAGACCACATTAAAATACAAATAAAAAAATAGTTTTGAAAGTCTATTTTTCCATTAATTGTTAACATCGCACATTGTGTAGTTATTCACATTCAACCAGACTAACAGATAAATCGAATTACAGGAGGGGATCTCGATTTGTTGATATTTGCTCTCATGGTTCTGAAATTTTGTGAATCGAAATAGTTTTAATGTTTGCTAACTTTAGGAATGTGATTTACCATTGTTTTATGATTTTTTTCGTGAATTTTGAACATAAAAAATCTACCTTCATGCACACGAACCTGCAAGACGATGATCAATAATTGCCTATATATAGACTCGCGTCTTGAAGCGCTGGAACTCATTTTCTCGGCAGGGACGTACAGGGGTTAGACAAAATGTTCGGGACAGGCAAAATTTTGATGAAATTGAATCGGCCATAACTTCCATAAAATTGGACACTTTCAGATGAAACCAATTGAATTCGACGGGAAAATCTTATTAGTTTTTCTAAAATATTTCAAGATTCGCAATAGTCAGTGGACAACGGAGATATTGCGGGTTATCTGGAGGTATGTCAAAAACTGATTTTTTCATCACTTGTATCTTTTTCCGTCATGGAAATTTATTCATATTTATATTTTATCCCAAAACTAGATTTCATTTCCAGTAGATTGGTCGAAAAAGAACAGAAATCCGACGAGAAACAGCAAAGTTATGGCCATTTTTGGAAACCTAGGAAAATTTCCCCGTCAAATGCAATTCGTTTCATCTAAAAATGTTCAGTTTTGTAAAAGTTATGGCCGTTTGAATTTTATCAAAATTTTGCCTGTCCCGATCATTTTGTCTAACCCCTGTATTTTAATCACCAAAATGCTGTCTTAACAGTCCCGGAAACATGTTAACAGTGATATTGATACTGAGATATGGTATGTGAAAAGTAAGTCCTGGACCTTTAAAAATGCTGTAATCAGTGCTCAAAGTACCGAGGTGGTGATTCTCTTCAGCAGCTGAAAGAATGTAAGTTTTTTGATAACGATTTTTAATTCATCATATTTCTTGTCGAAAACACAGTAAACTGCGTTGTATAAATTATATCTAAGGTTAAGTGATTTGAATTATTATTCTTAACAAAAGTTCTACGTTCTCATGTCAACGTCAAAACTAAAGGAACGTGCGAAAAGAAAATGCGTGATGTAAACAAAAAAATTTAAAATTGCTTTTCAAATATTACGAACACGGATTACGCTGTCCGCCATTATAGCTCATAAAAGGCTGGATAGCATCTAAATTCGATATAAAAAGGTAAATATTAGTGATTTTTCAAAATTTTTAGTCGGACACGTCTATTGAAACCGTTTTGACAAAACGACAAGTGACTAGTGACACGCCACATATAAGCAATCCGTGCGCGTGTCGGTCAAACCTTGTTGCCTCGAAATGTCGAAAAGGCTGTTGAAATAATATGAACACAGGTAATGTCTTCGGCTATAATGATAGTAAAAAGCTGGATAGAAATTTCCGCTTATTTTGATACTAATTTTACAACGATCTAACCACGGGAAATGCATGAAAACAATCACGCACCGAAGATTTCCACTGTCCCGTGTAACAAACTCGATAAAACACCGCTAAAATGTACCTTTTCTTTGGAAACTAAACAAAACCATCCAGCATTTAAATGGTGATAAAATAGCAATATATGACCATATAACAAGTATATAATTCTAAAATGTCAGGCTATTTGCACTATATCCGTTTGTATTGCTGTTCAACAGCCAATTCTGGCCAGTCTTTTCACCGATTTAGTGCACCCTTCTTTACCGGCTTGACAGTGAAGAAAGAAAGAAAAAAGAAAGAAGAGCAAAAAAGTAACTATACATTTATTTTGTTCTGTTGTTCTCTTTCTCTCTGCTACAATTGATGTTTTTTTGTTAGTTTAGAGTTATGCGTTGAGATACAGCTGCGAACCGACGTCTATGCTATCGTTAGAGTCCCAGTGTTATTGTTGACTGAGCCAAACGGCAATTTTACATAAGTTTATGGTTGTTTGTTTAAGTCAACACAGTCATTCAGCCTGATGTTTGTGTTTGTCATCATTCTTCATCATCACTATTCAAACAGTTCTAGTGCTGAAGTAATACCAATATAAGGCCGATAGATTTTTGATTAAAATGTCTGATATATAGCTAATCAGCATTAGAGTGCTAAAATGGTGCCAGTACAAAGTCAATATAAAACGCGAATTAGTATTAAAAATGCTAATATATGACTAATAAGTTTCAGAATGCTGTTATGTGACTAAAATACAAAGTTTTGCGTAGTGCTGGATGGTTACGTGGGCATATATCCAGCTTTTTACGAGCCATAATGGCGGACGTGTTCGGAATATTTGAACAGCATTTTTGACATTTCCCTAATACATCGCACGTTTTCTTTCCGTACATTCCTTTAGTTTTACCGTGAACGCGCGGAAATAAGACGTGCGCTGTATTAATGAAATGTCAAAGATGCCGTTCAAATATTACGAACACGTCCGCCATTATGGCTCGTAAAAAGCTGGATAGCTTTTCACAAGCCACATAATCCACAAAGCGGGTGACATAATCCATGTTTGTAATATTTAAACAGCATTTTTGACATTTCAGTATTACATCGCAGGTTTCGTTCCCGCACGTTTCTTTCGTTTTACCGTGAACATACGAAACAAATCGTGTGATGTATTATTGAAATATTAAAAATACTGTTCAACTGGACTGCAACAATTTTTTGAAAATGAGTTTTGAGCTTTGTAATCTAAACACAGCCAGAGAAAAATGAAAATGAAGAAAAAAGATGGCAAAAAAGACCTTAAGCCCTTAACAGACGGAGTGAAAGATGACTAGTCGCACGCTTGTATTGCGGTTGTTGTTTGTGTCTTCGTTTGATACTGTTACATTTATGGGCATTTCTGTGAGTGTAAAAGGCATATCCAGTCAATGAGGTATAAAGAGGTGTGAAATATATGCTGACATTTGGTAACTAATGTTTCGGTGAATTCGCGTTAAGTCGGTGTTCCAAATATATTGCTTTCGGAAGCAGTATACGGCATAGGCCAAGTCGAAAATAACTAAATATAACATTGATTTTGCCATAATAAATTGCTTTCTTAGCCAAAAGCAACTGTTAGTTAGCGATAAGTTGTTTAGTTTTATCCCGCTAACATTGGTCATAGTTACATTTTTGATCATTTTAAGCTGTCTAGTCGTATCACTGATTGATCGTATCACACTGATTATCTTATTATAAGCGATAGCTTGACTAAGTATATCATGGGGATGTCAGCATACATATCTTCTTGTTAACTTTAATTCTTTAAGCTGTTAGCGCTGAAAGTCACTATTATTAAGCTAATTTTCTGATATATTACATTAAAAATTAAGACACTGGAACTAATTTTTATCAGCCGGAACGCATTTCAATCACCGAGGTGCTTTCTTAAGCCTGAATTTTACTGACTTGTCCCAAAAGTATCTCTGTTATAAGCTTGTGGCCATGGTATTAAATGACGCATGTGCTCACATTTCTACTGCAATATGGTATGTTAAAATTGAGACTTTTAGACTTTTAGAAATGCTGTAATCAGGGCACAAAGTAGCGAGGTGGAGATCCTCTTCAGCAGTAGCGTCGTGGTGACTCGCTTCAGCAGCTGGAAAAATGAAAGTTTTTTGAAAACAATTTTTAATTCATCATATTTCTTGTCAAAACACAGTAAACTGTGTTTGTATGAATTACATCCATGGTTAAGTCATTCAAGATAAAGTTCTTATGTAAATATTCTGAAAATCTGAACAAAATATTGCATCTTAATCTCATTTATGTTTGCTCTGTTTATATCCCACACATAAATTTTATGTTGTTTGCTTAGTTTAAGCCGCAGGCATTCGATTAGTTGAATCAGTCGAATGAATAATGGGCATATCTAAATGCGACGCGGCGGCAAAGTGTTCAGAGGGATGTACCCAGCTTTTTACGAGCCATAATATTTGACGTTTTCTTAATACATCGCACGTTTTGCTTCCGCACGTTCCCGGTAAAACCCAAGGAACGTACGGAAAGAAAACGTGCGATGTATTACTAGAATGTCAAATATTACGGCTCGTAAAAAGCTGGATTGTTTGTTTACTGGAAACAGTTGGTTTGCGGAATACCGTGGACCCTCGTTCGCTTGACCGTTTTTAATCTGAACACTTTTTAATTTGAACCCCGCTGGTTTGCATGAAGTGCAAATTATAAATGGTTGAAATGTCATAATCAACATGACACCACTTGCTTATGAAGACAATAAGCCGTATGAATAAAAGAGTTAGAGCAAATGCTCCCATAAGATTTACACGGGAAAAGCAAAGCAAACTGTTTTAGTGTTTTATTCATACGGCCTAATGTTTGCACTGATTTGCCGTGTTTAATCTGTTTTACATTCTGTTTTGTCAACGATTCTGATAGAAATTCGAACGGAGAATGAAATATTCGCTGTTTGCAACTGCCAACTGAATCAAACCACCGAAACAATAACAAAGAGCAGAGCGGCCAGTTCATACAGGTTTCAATATATTTAGGGTTGCCAGTTGTTCAAATTTAAAGTTAACCCCGTTAATTCACAACAGTGATCGTTCAAATTAGCAGGGGTCTACTGTGATATCTTAATTTCATTTTTGGTTTCATATCCGTTCTTTAACCCTCGTGATTTTTTGTTCTAGTCTCGGAATGGGTTTTTTAAATAACATCAAAAAGCTGCAGACTCGCATTATTTGAACGTTTTCACGGAAATTTTATCGTTTATATAAAGTTTTCCATTTGAATTATTATACTTGAACTTCTCAGAAAAAAAATTCAAAGCTTTGATTCGAAACATTTTATAGTAATTTAATTATGTGTTACTCTTACTGATATTGTTCGCCGCTTATAATCAGTGTCAAACAGCTTTAACAAATATTTTTATTTGCATCATTATTTATCATTTATATATTTTTTCATTGTATCACACAGGGAATTCTACTATATTCAAATGGAGAAGTATGCTCGCCAAGCAGTAAGCGAAGGAATGAAAAACGTGGACGACATTCATGTGAGCAACGACAGCGAAATATATCGTGTTCTCAACCTACATTATAATCGGAATAATCATATCGAGGTGAGTTCTTGTCAAAACTGTCGTAGTGCATATCGTTTTAAACACACTAGCATAGTCTATTCGTAGGACTTGACATGAAGATATTTATTTTGTTTTTTTTTTCTTTCACCCCTGATATCCATTCTATTCGTATCCCTGCAGGTGCCCCAAAATTTCCGATATGTTATAGAACAGACACTGCGAGAGTTCTTCCGCGCCATTCAGAGCGGGAAGGACACCGAACAGTCGTGGAAGAAATCGATTTACAAAATCATTTCAAGAATGGATGATCCTGTCCCGGAATATTTCAAATCTCCAAATTTCCTGGAACAGTTGGAGTAAAAGCCTACAACAGTAACGAGATAGCAAAGCAAAATGAAACAGTCGGCGGCCACCGGCTGCCAACACCAGAAACCTGCAAACACCGAATCAATAACCAAATTTACTGAGGGAAAAGAGTAAATAATAAATTAAAAAAGATAAAAAGTTACACTTTATTAATTATAAATTTAAAGCAAATTATACAAAATTGTTATCTAAACAAATTTAAAGCAAAAAGAAATTTAATTTTAGAGAAAAGTAACACAAAGTATAGATATATTGTTTAAAACGAACGAAATCACAACAAACTAAACAAAGAACTAATAAGTGAAGCAAAGCAAAACAAGATGTAACAACATTTGTGGTTCCTATAATGTAGTATGCTAGCGTCCAAAAACAGAGCAACTACAGCAGAGAGTAAGATAAACAAACACAAGCGACAAAGTCAAGTACTTATAGACGATATACTCGCGTTTTGGCCTTCATTTCCAAAAGTAAAAAATTGACAACCAAAAACCTATCTAGAGAAAGTAAAAACACAACTAAATTCCATTCGAACTCAGCCACATCACAGAACAAAATACTAAATCACGAATAGTTATAACGGAAAAAGTGGAACAGAAACCTCAAAATTTAAGCTAAAATCATGAAAACAAAAAAAAAAACAAAAAAACTAAATTAAACCCTAGTGTTTGACATCTAGAACACAAAAAACCTCAAAAGCAAAGTAAGCGGGGAGTATTATTTCGTGGAACATTTTAAGGATCACCCATTCGGAATTTCGACAAGAACAAAAACGTGCGATTAATGTGATAAACGAGAAAGCATATAATAGGAGGCACAACACCAATCGTGAACAGAAATGGTATTTGCAAATACATATGCAAAGCCAAAGAGCGTAAACTGTATTGCAACTGAAGCGTTTTTTTTGTTCGAAATAATTACAAGCCTACCAGCATGACGTAGGCACGTAAAGATGAATATAAATATTGTAATTATTAAATTCTTCAATCAGACAACATTCGCTATGATCAGTTTGATTTCATATCTGTTTAGTTTTCAATGTATTATTATTCCCATAATATGTTGGCACCTAATTACTAGGGTATGTGTATTTTTTTATTCGAACAAACCTAAAGGAGAATATATTAAACGTTTGGAGATAGAGTTGCAGAAATTTAAGCTATTAGACTAAGCAGCATTTAGCACCGAGAGGGTCAGTAAAAAATTTCCGCGAGGAAACCGAAAACCAAAGAATATCTTTCTGCCAGATCCGCAAGCACATGTGGCATCACGACGTTACTTTCAAACGGACGCGATTGACTGCCTTGTAAATACAACCATTGTTTATTATTTTCCCAGATGTAATAAATTATTGTTTATTTGTAATGTACAAAATTTTTATCTAAATTTTTAAAATATGAATCGAAAGAAAAAAAAAGTTGATCGACTAGCAAGTTGAATTGTTTAGGTAGACAAATTTGTTTCTGTTTTTTCGGTACAACTATTTCGGCAAACGTTAGATGGAATGGAAAACGCATGTTTGGCTATTTTCATATTAGGTTCTAAAAATTCATTATTAGCATAAATTGCACCATTTTGGCTAAAAAGGTGTCGTTGGTGAATTCAAAATTTGTCAATCATAACAGGGAAGTAATGTTGCGTTGTAGCATGCGTCTTTAGTGAATAGCAGAAAGTTTCTTTGGTGATATTTGTGCTGAGAAAAGTTCCGCTTGTTCAGAACGAGACAAACGGTGTTGAGATGGAATAAAGTAAAAGTAATCACTTTTGGTGAGAACGAAAATTGTAGATAGCCGTGTTTCGTAGACAGCAAACTATTTTTACACAAAGAAAAATTTTAAATTAAGGCTATAACTAAACAAAAGATTGATTTCAGGAATGTACATTTCATAACTTTTCATACAGCTTGACAGGCTGCTATTATTCTAGAGGCTAGAGTTGTATTGTTTAGGATATAAATTACACATTTTAATATATATTTTTTGCCAATTTTAAGCCAGAAAAAGCTCTGAATGAACATTATGAATCGAGGCAACAATTGTGGAAGCACGAAGAACCTTCGAAATTCATAAATGCAACACATTTAGGCAAATTTTTTAAAAACTAAATTATTTAAAATAGCATTTAACTAATCGATAACACTGAAAAGGCTTTCTTCAACCAAAACAAATGCTTGCTCCGACATAAAGTTCTTATCGGATGCGCTTTCGACGTTGCAAATCGGAATCTTACCAAAGTTGATTATAATGAGAATGAGGTAAAAAATTTTTGCTAGTCTTTACACCTATGTTCACCGGTATGATTTAAGCATTCTGCATACCTAAAAATGTGGCAGTTTGTGGTACAATCTGTATGAAAGTATTAAAAACTTTTCGGTTGTCTATCAGCAGCCTTGAACAGGCTACGAACACATTTTTAAGATACGAGCATTTATAAAGCAGAATGCATATGCGATGGATAGCCAACGCAAACATACTAGCGGTATACTGAGCCAACTATTCTCCAACTTTATTTATATTTCCTGGATAAACGGGATGCATATAAGATTAAAATGAAGGAAAAAACACAATCCAGATTTTAAAAAAAAACAATACATTTATACATGTTTTAAGGTGAGTTTCCTAGTCCTATGTAAATTTTAGATCGTTTCCAAAAAGACAACATCGATGGATGCGAAATGAATAAGTATATCAACCGAAAAACAAAACAAATAATTTAAAAAATTTCGATGAAAATGATATCAGTGAGAATTCCAACTTATTTAAACGCAAGGATATGTATAACCATTTATTTAATGTAAAGAAATATTAGTTATTTTTGTAACTAAATCGTAAATATCTATTATAATTGACATTAATGGAAAATGTACAAAAAATAATAAATTGTAATCGTATGAAAAGTTAACAATCAAAATTTTTATGATTTCCGAAAACTGATTGGCAATAATTATTCACTTCTGTTACGAAGCCCTTTTGTTGGTTATTAAGAAGTTTTTTTTATAGCATGTTGGTTCTTATCAATCTTAAACACTACAAATTCAGGAATCATATTCCTAAGAGAAACCTAAATGTATTTATTATCTCATGCCTTCAAAATTTTAACGACAATGTAACTGAAATTGTGATATTAAAAATATAGCTCTCCTGGGATTCGCAGCTCCGACGACCAGGGCTTAAGCAGTCAGTCGAAAGCAAGCGCCCGCTCAGAGGTTCCTATAGATTTTTAATACCAAACTTCCAGCGTTCGGTTCCACGTGCTTAACAAATGGTAGGACGCAATTGAGTGAAGCCATATTTCCGGAAGCCGGAACCGAACGCCGTCCAATCGCAGAGCTGTGATCGAGCGTTAGGCTGCGCTCATTCCTAAACTTTCGACGTTGTTGGGCTGCATCAGACCTGGTCCGTGACATGGGCTTCGATTCAAAGCAGGAAATAGTAAAAATTAAGCGAAATTAACCTTTTGGAATCCCGAATAGAAGTGACAAAACAAAGTCTAAAACTACACACAAATTTCGGTATTTTTAGGCAAGTGATATACACAGTTAATTCTTTTGAAACTACCGTTTGACTACATGACACACGGAATTCTAAGTACTGTTTAATGTACACCAGAGAACAACGAGACAGGACGAATCTTTCGATCACAAAAAGGCATTTTTCATTTTACTTCGGTTTCGTTTTTTATAGGGAAGAAACAACGTGGGCTTGCTGGAAAAAAATCATCAAAAAATAACTCGATCCTCATCACCTCAAGTAACCGTTTCAAAGTGCAGTCAAAATGGGCATGCTTACTCTTCTACCGGGCCAGAACAGCTCGGAAGCCTTAATGCAGCGCTTCGAGACCCGGTAACCAATAGCAAACACAAGCAGATACAACAGAATGAATGAAAATAGATAAGGCATTAGTTCATAAGAAGCTCTCAACTTACAATTACAATATAAATGGTAGTGTTACATTATATTTAATTATCCAAACCAAGATATATCTTACTCTTATAATCAGTGTGTTTTAAACGATAGAATTGCAAGCATAAAAACAATAGACTACTCTCATCATAAACAATAATCAACCGAAGCAGTAAAACAGAATTTGAATTTTACCAAGACTCGGTCACCGGTTCCGAAGGAGCAATAAATTTGGTCGCTGCATTGTGGATGGAAGCGAAAGGTGCATTCGGAACTCTAGTGAGCAAATTACGGCAGATTGTTTCGAACAACTCCCAGTGGATGGAACTCTCGAACGACGGAAATTCGCCTGTTCGATGGGTGGTTCGTAACACTCATCAAAAGAGGGCGCTCTTCTAGGTACGACAAGGCTTACCACTTCGGTAGGCAACGCATGCGTAATAGACTTTCGAAGATCACGTACTTCAGTCAACACTGGCGTGCCTGGAGATAGCGATTTCTCCCGCCGTCATTGTTGGCCGAAATGGAAGTTGTGGAATTCTGTGGTTTTGCGCGATTTTCATCACGGTCCATAACTTTTTCTAAACCCATCACTCACCATCTGGGCGTGATCACGTCGAAAGCTCTAGAACAATGCCTTCTGGAACGACCGCCCTCACCTTCGCCATGACGAATCACTCAAAGAGCACGATGTTGAAGATGGTTATATTTTATCATTCCGACCCAGTGCCCAGTTATTGAGGGGATATAGACGTTCGCAACCTTTTCTGCTATTTCCACCATTCTAAGCAAACGAGTGCGCCCGTTTCAGTGCGGTGGACTGCGAAATAGTAACTACATATTCCACGGAGTTCGGTAAAACCCTTCGTTATTTCGAGGATGCGGCATCCGGTGGAAGCTAGCTAGGGAACACTGTCCGGCGACTGTGGGTTACGATGAGTTGGATCGAGTTGTTTTTCTTGTTTAACGATTAAATTCGGCGGGCTAGGTGTTGCTTCTACGGTGTAATCGACGTTGACGAAGCGATAGGTTTTGTTTTTCCTCTTCTGTTGCTTTTGTAACAATATACCTATCAAAGAAATCATCCTTTTAATTGGAACCTGATTGGCGATCAATTGGCTCATAAAATGGTAAGTGTTTAAAATTTACATATTTGTTTTTGATCATGAAGAAAATCCTTTATATCCGACACAGCTGTTTGTAAAATCAAATATTTATTTTTTGTACAGCCCTATTAAGGTCAGAGTGACAGAGAAAACAACTGTAACAATGTCTTTGTCGACAACTCACCACGGCCGTAAAATTACACAGAAAAAGATCCGCATGAAGTATACATTAAGGCGATTACTTTAGCATATGATTTACACTGAAAGAAATTGAAATTTCACTTACGTTCAGAGCAATGGATTGAAACTTACATTTCGCTAGAATCGTTGTTGATACAATCAGGTATGCTGAGTTTATGATACCGTGTAAATCGGAACATTATTGATAGTTCAGTAATAATGGCTTGAATAGTTGGCAAAAATGTCAGCTGAAATCCTTACTCGAGTTCAATTACAACACAGATTAACAAACGAAATCAATCCCATAAAGTTTAAAAATCATCTGATAGGACTGCTTGAGTTTACGTAAGTGTATGAATTACAACGATTTAGATAAAGCAACCAGAAAAAATATTAGTTTCAATATAGAAGCTCGCACAACGTACATAGCTGCAACTCCATAGTTTGCAATAATTATTAAACAAAAACATATGTAATTTTAATTACCCAATTATTTGCGTACCTTATCCAAACAATCACCATGTTTTTTCATATATAATCTGCCATCAGGCAAACCTAGCGAACAGATTTGAATCAACATTATTTTTTACAACAATAAAATGGAATTAGAGAATTTAGTTTCGTACCGGATGAAGTAATTGTGTTACTCGATTCATCGATAGGTTACTTTTCGCAGCCAAATAACTTCCGTGGGAAGTAGTATTCAGTAGCACCACGAATATGGAAGTAATTTTCAATAAATTGCTCCATCCTATGTTTGAAACCATTTGTGGGTGCCCTCCTGAAAGGGAGACCATTCCTTCAAGTTTGATACAAAGTTGATTCGAGTTTGTTCGTGTACATCACCCGTTTGCTATGCATGGTAGTCAAATTAATTTGCTTCAACAGTTCATTAAATCGAAAAACAAGTTTCAATTAGCAAAACAGATACGCTGAGGTAACAACGTAATGTAAGACGAATCAAAATCCAATCGCAATACAGTTTACAATACTTCAAGAGAAACGGTAGGAACACAAAACAATAATAATGCTAATAATAAATAGGACTAAATACATCATGTTAAGCAGATATACAACCACGAAGTTATGTTTTAACTAAACCAAAAAATTGATTCCGTCTGGCGGAAGAAAAGTTTCGGCGTGTTTAGAAATCGTTTATAAAACACTTTGGCATGATATACTATTTGATTCTACGGCAAAAATATTTTTGGATAAATGTAGATTTGATTTATTTTCCTTACTGTGTTTGCCAGGAAATATTATCAACACAGCATTGCAACAACAATAGAAATATAACCGAGAAGGATTACCACTACAACCACCATTATCACCACCACCACAATACAGAACAATAGATAGGAACGCTGAACAAGCTTTCCCCATTAAAATAACCGGATTTGACTGATGAAATTTAAATTGATGTAACGAGCTCAGGGAATAATGATACAACCATTCGATATATTCATATACTACCAGACATATTTCTTCAGTTCTGACAGATTGAAGTAGCAATTAAAAAGTAAATCTTAATTAAAATAAAGATTTAAAACTCAAATAAATAGCGTAAAACATACATAATCAGTATTTGTATTTACAGTAAATATTAAAATCATTGTATAAAAAAACATTTTTCCCCTCTAATCGCCAATTCTCCACAAGCAATAGATTAACGCAGCAGTACAGGATATCACCGTCAATTGTTATAGTTGTTGAGAACTACATCAACAGACCCGCTTACGCAACCAAAAAAAAAAAGAAAATACTAAAATTCCATGAAACTCCTGCAAAACACATACTTTTTTCTAACTTTCTAACACAAGGCAATGCATAAGCTGCCAACAAGCGAAATGGAAAAACCAAACTACGTTAAAATATCTACAGAAATTAACAAAAAAAACGAAATACTATCACGAAACAGAAAGTTGGAAAAGTGGAAGAAACTTCTTTTCATAATTTCTTTAAGTTATATTCTAACAGTGAAAAATGCAAGCAGCGAGAGACGATAATCCCTTGTCCGTAACAAGGGGGCAAACAAGTTGCTTGATTTAATGACAAAACGATAAGAATAGAATGAATATATGCAAAACCAAATATGCTAGTAAGCAGACCATCGAAATTAAACGTTATGATTTGATACCAGTACAGAAAAATTAAAACCCGATCGGCAATAATGCTAAAATGATGCCAAAATTCTATGGAACGACAGTTGAATTCGAATTCGGTAGAAAATTGAGCAATACATAACACGAGAGAATCGGAAAGGTTATTTCAAAATCAATCACTCAAAATTCAATCCATTTTAATCAATTCAAAATTCAACACCAAACGTAGGAGTTGTAAATCATTGTTTAATATTTTTAATTGGTGAATCAATTGGGGAGTATGAAATTTCGTAAAGATGTGAAAAATTGATTAACACGTTTCAGAAATCAAAGACCACTGAACAAGTATTAAAATCAAAGTATAGCAAAAAAAGCGAATGAAAAAACAACAAAAAAAATCTGTATAAACTTTTCAAATTTTTAAAATGGTATTTTTGTAATTCGAAATATCACTGATTTATCAATTAAATTCTATTTTATTGATTCTAATAAGTAAGTTAAAAGAGCAAAAATTAATGAAATAAAAATTGTAATATTAAACATCTCCGTGACCGGGCAATGGCAGACAATGAACTGAGACGTCACAACGTGCTAACCTGGCAGCTGCCTCCGCAGGACTTCCGAAGTGACTCTGGCCCACCCATTTTCAGTTCAGCGATAGGGCGGGCGACAAACGGGAAATGCACCCGAAACCAACCGAGGAGTTTCTAACACTACCGATTGCGTTGAGTGAAAATAACGATGGGCGGATCACTGAGAATCGGACTGTTCGGCAGGAGCTTCTGCGATCGGTGCAAGTTCGCTGCGGTCATATTCAGCAGCCTGAAGAAGGGCACAAGTCCTCCGGTTAATTACTTTTGGAAGGACACAGAACGGCCTGCTTCTACGGTGTGTCTGCCAATGGCCGGTTCACAGTTCACACACTTACACATTTTATGCAAAAATGATACATTTAAATACAATCTCAAATTATAAGACCAAAATCTGATCACAAAATTTAACATATAGAAAGCGAATAACAAATTCAAAAGAAAAACCTAAGCAAAGCGATGATCAAGTTACGATCGTTTTCTTGATTCTTGAACGCTACTGAAAACCAAGAAGGTTTTGTTTATTTTTCGGGTGAAGGAAGAATCAAAGGAAATACGAAAATCGTTCGGCGTATCACTTTTGAAACAGTCTGGCAAGAAGAAAAAATAATATAAAATAAAACCATCGCAATGTGGACATCCTAAGGGTTAAATGCCCCGCGAACTAAAAATTCCAGTATTTTCGACACAAAACTAGCGAAAACACAATTACAATCAAGGAGACAAAATATAAAATTTGTTGAGTTTAAAAACAAGATAAACCGGATCAATGTGTAACCATTTATTTTAGGTTAATCTTTTTCAATTGTTCATTAACCAGTCATAATCTAAGAAGCAATATATTTTGGGTTTTTTCTTAAAAGTCGAAGTTTTCTAAGTTCAATCATTAACATTGTGGAAATAGTCCAGAGACTATTAATACAAGTTTATGCACTCATTTTGTTTGACTGCAATAGAATTTTATACAGATTGCTGAGCAGATTTATAACGGTGATTTTCTGCGGCCGCATCCGGACAAAATGGAAATCTTTTCTGTTTACCAAAACAATTGTGAAAATTTGATTGCCATACATCGATAAATCTGCTCAGAACATATAAAATAAACTGGAATAATTTATCATCGTTAAACCAGATAGCAAATTTTTCATTTCCAATTGAGTAACCATCCTTAGTTTTAGCAAAACAAATACATAAACATAACAACAGTCACGCATTAGAAATTTTTCGGAAATTTCGCAGTGTTTACCAATATGCTCTCAAAGCCCTACCCGGGCAAAGACCTTATCACACGAAATTCAAAATTTGTTGACATATAACATCTCGAAAGCAAGTATCAGCGACAAAATAGCAACAACAATAACATCAAATATAATCACGGAAGGAATGAAGTATACCAACATCACAGAACTGAAAAGACGCTTGCAACATCTGGAAAAGGAAAACAATATAACAGAACTAAACGAACAAATTTTCACTTCTATTTTTTGCAATAGTAAAAAATATATTCTCATTCATCTCGCAGCATCCCTCAGCTGGAGCAACTGGATGGTAATATATTGAACAAAGTTTTTAGTTTGCAATAGAAACCGGAAAATTACGGCTGGGCCTATCGATCATCTACAGATGTGGTTCACTGATTATCACGATAAGGAGTTCGTAACGAACCGTGCTCGATAGGTTTGGTCGTATGTTTTATTGACAATACCGAATGACATTTTTATTTCTCATAGTTTTTCACTCAAACCAACAGCAACAACAACTACAATAGCAGCAACAAGTAAATAACATCATACAATAGCATCGACTCAAGAAGAAAAAAAACGTACTTGGCAAATAACATCTTGCCACATGACAATTTGACACAAAATTTCAATCAGAACAACTTTCAAAACAAAATGAAAGTTCAAAAAGTTTTTCCATTTTATTTGCAATAGACACAACCCAACTAAGCGGAGTGATATTACTATTCCCCGAGGTCCCGAGCTCCTTGTATATCAAATATCTTTCCTAAAATTGAAATACTGTCGGAAAATGTAATTCCCTCCATACAAGATAAAACATAACATGGATCAGACTTCTTACTGTTAAGCTCGATGGTGACACTCGGAGCAAATTGTCTATCGATAGAACTTTTTATAGTGATTGTAATAAGTTGTACATAGAACACGCTTCGACAGAAACAAAAGCTCCGGGGTCATTTCTCGTAAATATTTCCAGCCAAACGGGGACCAACAGTCGACTAGCAATATCACTCCTAATGAACAAACATCACATATAAAAGCAAAAAACTGAAATAAACCGGAATAATTTAAAGTACAACACAACCATTTTTTAATAATAATATATTAAAATAACAGAAGAAACAATAGTAATTAATGAAACAAGATGATATATTTATATTTTTATACAAATCTTATTACAGACAAAATCATGCAACCATAAAAGCAGTATTTAAGCAAAGACGAAAAGCGAAATACTGCGAACAAAATTTCAAACGAAACTAAAAAGCATACCCCAGAACACCGGAAGGAGAGAACCGTAACCAGAATGATTGAGCAAGAACAAACACACACAAATATATAGTCGTTTATATATTGAAAATCTTAACCCGTAAATTTACCATTAAGCATCCTTATTTGAATGAAATTTCTTTTCCAAAAAAAAACAAAGCAAGAGACAACATAATGAAAAAAATAGAAATATGCGCGAACACTGACGACGAATCAACAAATTCCAGCTTACAACCGGTAAGCAACAAACCAAAAAAATCAGCAAAAACTGAAACCTTAAAAATAATGCAAAAAAAAGGCAACACATAAATCCACTTCTTAAAACCAAGAGGAAACACTCAGCAGACTGTTAAAAATGTGATCAGATATATATTATATATATTGATAAAGTAATCAATTAGACAAAAAAGGTTTATTTAATGAAGTAGAAGCATTAAATAACTGATACGCAACTGTGTGAATGTCAAAGGAAGGAGAAGGCAAAAGAGTAAAACATAAGCAAATATTCATTAAGACGAATCTTTGAATCCAAAGACAGAAGCTGAATGAATATAAAAACAAACGTATATTTTACTTTTTCTTGTTCTTCTTTTTTACAAATATTTGCGAATATTCGCTGTTTAATATTGAAATTTTATATACAAAATGTTTTTATATATACACCAAATTACAGAAGCACACGCAGAAACAAGAAAACAAAGGTAAAAAAAACTCCACTTGAGTGATAGCCATCTAAGGAAAACATTACACGTAAATATTTATTCCGAGTAAAAAGAGTAAATAACAGAGCACACAGGAGAAAAAAAAATCCAAGACGACTATATATATTTATACAAAGCATATAAGTTTACACAAAATAGCGCAATAGAATAAAACTGTTAAAAAAATAAGAAAATTTTGTATTGCACCCACTTGCTGGCGTTGTAAGACGAAAAGTTTGCGTGATTTAAGTGGTACAAAAACATATTGACTGAGAAATAAATCCGTAACGCAGCAACTGGTTGTACTAAAATACAAAATTTTCCTATTATGCAAAAAAAGTACTAAACCGGATTCAGTTTATATTACTCCGTTTCATTTGAAATAGCCTCTGTACGTTCAACCTGACACCTCACCGATTAAGGCATTCCTAGACTTACTGATAACAATATGTGGTACGATTAGGCATCCGGCCAGGAATTGTGCTGATGGAAGGTTTTTTCAACAAACGGATTTTATATCTGCATTGGCCACCGCGAAACTGCCTAACAAGCTTGAAGAAGTTTTAGGGAGTTTCGCGGTGGCCTGTCGTAGAAACCGAAGCCAAGTAATTGTGCTATAACACTTTGAACCATCCTTAGCTCGGTGCGAATACATAGTTCTAGTTCTAACGATTTCGATTAGTGTATCAGCTCCCATTGTCATAACCGACATACCGTTGTTTTGAGGCAAATTTCATCTCATACTAACTAATGAAAAAAGGAAGGCATGTGTAAATTTAAGTGAGTGAATTTTAATTACATTTCAATACTACTAGGTATTCTCCGTGCCTAGTTGGGTAGGTTTGGAGCAACATCAAGTTACATATTTTGTTTTCATCTAAGCTTTGTTTGACAAAAACATATTCGCACCGATAGGAAAACCACGCACATCACAATCAATGTGTTCAAAACAATGTTCGCAGTAGGAGCACTCGAACATATCCCTTTCTGTAAATTGACTACCCCTGCAATTCGAGTGAGGTTTACTTTGTGTCAGTAAGACGTACAGCCAAAACAGGGATTTTAACACATGATTTTGGAACAAATATTACACATTTCGAGCTGTAGATTCCAGCACAAACACGCTCAAAAGGAACGTGGAATATTTGTGATAGCAAACCACTAGAATAGTGATCAATGCACCCATTACTAGGCGGGGCTCAATAATTCGGTAGCCTAGTTGTAAGCAAGGTTTAAATACGGGTGCAGCGTCAATCGCCGAAACACCGAGCAAACTTAACACAAAATTCCTCAGTTAGAGTTATTAACTACAACTTTTGCCTTGTTTATTACAACATCACCAGGAACGCAGGATCGACTGATGCGATCCTGTGATTTGCTGGACTCGAAATCATTGACAGGAGTTATCCCTCGTAGAGTAAGTTTCAAGTCATGGTGCTTGGAAGTGTTCACGAGGTTTACCAACAGCAACTAGCACGCCGAACCATAGAAGATCTTACTCGGTCGGCCGATAGCATCATTATCATCACCAAGTTTCTTGTCTCTGCAGCACTCCAAACCTCTAGGACCGCGTCAAAACATCGACGCGAGCCGGTGACCGTGACACACGAGCGTCGTGCTACGTAAACCAAAGAAGCAAGAGGAACAACGAGAACAACAGAGTAAGAGAGGTAATTGGTGTTTCTCGAATGATTCTACCAAGAGCAAAAAAAAGGCCCACACAGTGCAAACGACAACAGAGAAGTTTACCATGGAAAATTAAAGAAAAAACAAACACTAAACGGAGTTCAACGTATTAACAACGCAGCTGAGTCGAGCACCTTAGAGACAGCATGTGCGTGATTGGTAGTTTCAACGTAAATCAGACAAATTTAAAACGTGAATGAATCATAAAATTTAATATTCGGCGATATTCAGCTCAATGGCGACGAAATGGGATTTTTTTAACTGAAAAATTTATATTTTGCTGCCTACCTAAAGCGCATTCTGTAACTGCTAGAGGTTTATTTAAAAACGATTAGGTTCAAATACCGAGCTGAAAAGTTATATGTAATGTTTGAACAAAGCATCCGGCATTTTCCTGATTGATGTTTTAACCTACTAAT
Source organism: Sabethes cyaneus (assembly GCF_943734655.1). NCBI lineage: Eukaryota > Metazoa > Arthropoda > Insecta > Diptera > Culicidae > Sabethes > Sabethes cyaneus. The sequence goes on from NC_071353.1 coordinate 63,913,944, forward strand.
TTTAAATAACTTTATAGACCCTTTAGGAAGATTTTGAGGTTTAATAAACTGTCATAATAGTATTTATGACCAATTTTGGTCATAAAAACCATCATAGGAGTGAAATAAAACCTCGATTGGTACTTGGGATATGTATTGTCGGATATGTTGTTTACTAACTAGTATTAGTTAGTTATATAATATATACCATTTTTTGCCTGTTTAAAATTCCCAAAACAAATTTACGAAGCAAGAGAATCTTCAACAGATACCGAATTGCTTAACTGAAGTTATCTAACTAATCATACATTCTCCCAGTTAAGCTCGGTAATAACTGCAGCACAGGTGAGCTGGCATTGTTTCGACCAAAGCTATAAGGTTATTGAAGGTGGACTTGTTATTTCGGATCGTTTTGTTTGATTTTAGTCATGAAATCCAGCTCCTTTCAAGGATGCCACAGATCGTTCGAGCTCCTTCCTCCCGATGCTCGATCAGATTTAAGTCTAGCGATTGTGATGGCCACTTCAAAACGGACACCTTTTCCTTTCAAGAACTTTATTTTACCAGCTACAATAAGTTTGTGGTCGTTGTCTTACTGAACAATCCACTCAAACATGTTATAATGTTAGAACATGTTCGTCTTCGAACGAATCTGATGTAAACAAATTGAGAGAGGTGGGCATCCTTAATGGAAATTTTAGCTTCGTTAATTCAGCTAATTCGGTAAACCAAAATGTTAGCTTCAATAAGCACTAACCACTAAATTAACCAAAATTTGGCGCAAGCTAACGCTACCCTCTAAACGCTAAATTATCAATTAACCTCTAAACGCTTATTAGTAGCGTAGATTTGGCAATACTTTGATCAGCGCTAATTTTGGCACAAAATGAAAAACATCGTTGCAAAGGTTTATTTAAAAAGCAGGGTTTAGTACAAATTCCCATCGTAGTAAGGAAAGTCACTTCTATGTTTCATCATTTCTTGAATGAATTTTAACGAATAATCCGAAAGCTCTTGTAGTGATTTAACTCCAACGCACTTACCTTCCGATCCGTGCACTTTAATTTCACTAAAAACGATTATTATAAGCATTTTATTGAAATTATGCCACTGGCTTTATTTTTTAAATTCGCCACACGTTGTTATATCCACCCACCAAAATTTTCCTTCCGAACCCAAAATCTCAACAATATTTACGAAATGAGCGCACATGCATTTGTGTAGGACGGCACTACAAATGTCATTCTGCAAAAAAAACTGACAGGTCATGCAAGGTTTTCCCCTGCAGAATAACGACAATGTGTAACATGAGTTACTTGCATTTTATGAATGACGGAAATTGAAACGATTTGTCGACATTCTTTCTTCGGCACACGAAAAAGGTAGGAAATTTGGCTACTAAGAATTCTTGCTTAAAAAACTCACTTTTATTTATCATTTTTTATCGCGCTTGATAGACAAAAAACTAAAATATTAGGGAATGATTAATTTTACTCATTTATGTGAGTCATGAAAAACGTGGATAAGTGTAATGATTTCTATTGGATATAAGGAGAATAGACAATTACGACGAGGCAGCATCAGACCCTATATATTTGGAAAAAAACATGAATTAATTCTGTGGAAAAAATTGTATGCATTCACAAAAAAATGTTTGAAGAACATTGCCATTTACTACATTAGCACATTAAAATGGGTAAAAAAATATTTTAAAATATTTCCATATGGCAGGACATAGAATTTTCGATTTTTCAGTGGAGTTTTCACTGTGAATCACCGTGAAAAATTTTGTAAAAGTTCCTGTGATATTCATTTTCAAAGTAATAAGGTAATTATACCAGTAGTGGCAGCATCTAATAATAAAATTTCGGATTTTTGGTACAAATGCAGTAAAATCAGAATAAATATACATGCATTAGCGTAGTGAAACACCCTGGCGGAATTCTGTATACTATTCTGCTGCGAACATAGTCTTTGGCGAACCTCCGCTTGGGAAACGCTGCATTAGCGCACGATATGAATGAAACATTCTTAATTTATCTAATTTTCTTTTTATAAATTCTTAAATATTCTGGTGGAGCATAGTTTTTTTAGGTTTGTTTTGGAGTTTTCCGCTGCCATAGAAAATTGTGTGAAAACTATTTACCGGATAATAATTTTCCTTGGTTGTTGAGGAAACTTTATTACATTGAGGCTTGGTCCAAGATGTAAGAATTTTTGAGATAAGTGATGTCCGAGAAAATCCAAAAATCTCCCCCAAATTTTTTAAATATTGATTTATTTGCCGCGTAAAAAAGTTTGGAATTTGATTCGTCCCAAACCTGTGCGACAATCTGACAACTAAATAGTAAAAATAAAAGATCATTTTCATATTTCTCAATAATATTCCTCTTACAAAAAATAAAGTTAGCGGTTCATTTAGCGGTAGGACAAAAACCTAGCGGGAGCTAAGAAAAACGCTAACGGTTATAAACATTAGCGAAAACGCTAAACGCTAACTAAAATGTTAGCTGAGCTAGTTAGCTGTTAGCGGAGTAGCGGAATTGTGCCCACCTCCGCATATTGAGTTTACTTTTGCAGAGTATTATCCAAACTGGATTTTAATCAATGTTAGAATCATCGTGAAAAATTCGTACAAGTCTTCCAGTTCTTAATGACTATTGGTGGCTTCTTTGACAGTCGATGGATCCACTCAAGTTGAGCTCCAAGTACTTGGCAGAATATCGAGTTACGTCTGTTGCAGACTTAGGCCATTTTCTAAGACTAGGGTCATTGCTTTGTCTTCTTATTTCGTGCACATGCCATCACACCACACGTTTTCCACACGAATGATCAAGATTAACACAAAAATGAATGAGATTCAACTCAAATATGAGAAAGATCTGACCCACTTTCACAAAAAGTGGAACAGCCCAGAAATATGAGTAATTTGGCAATTTCTCAGCCCTGAGTAGATTATCCGACCTGTAAATTGAGTTTTATTGAATCATAATTTGTTTAACTACTACTCAGTTTTAGATGAAACGGCATTTAGTTTTGAGTAAAATGTTACTCATTGAAAAGCTTCTGCGTTGAACTCACAAAGGAGTAAGAGTTACCCAAAATAGTGTCTAGAAAATTACCCATATTTTGAGCTGTTCCACTTTTTATGAAAGTGGAATATTTTAAGCGTGCACACTAGCTCCCTGACTTCCTCTTCATCAAGTATGAGTGCCAAAACTTCCTATGAATTCTTCCTATTGACTGACAGCAAACTGCTCAAGTACTTGACGATCTGTTTTTCTAAATTGTTTACCTTTGACGATGGCAACAGAAAAACAGGGATAAAAATTTCACGCAAAATTGCGAATTATTGTTTTCCGCAGACTATGCATTATTTTCAGCCAAATTTTTAAGAAAAATTTACCTAAGCAATATAAACATGCAACTTTACTTATTTTTCGTCATTTTTTTTTTGTTGCATTGGATACCATTCTGATAGAGTGTACATTTTTAATGTCCGCTAGTGTACGTCGTATTGTGGTTTTTGCAGTTTTCCGCTGCCATAGAAAATTGTGTGAAAACTGTTTTCCAGATAATAATTTTCCTTGGTTGTTGAGAAAACTTTATTACATTGAGGCTTGGTCCAAGATGTAAGAATTTTTGCGATAACTGATATCCGAGAAAATCTAAAAATCTCCCTCGATTTTTTTAAATATTGATTTATTGTACAATTGTACAATTTTTACGTCTCATTATTGAGCTGCAGGATGACTTAGAGGATCCCGCGGGCGTGTCCAAATCTAGAGAAAATTTACGACACTGACGTTTCGAAAGCATGTTTTAGCCTATAAAAAATTGGACAAATGAATTTTCTGCGAAATAAATTCAATTACTGGATAGATACTAGATGATTAAATTAAAAACATCGCATTTCTGGATTACACCTTGAGGAATTAATATTTTTTATATAAATTCAAACCGGATAGATAGTTCAGAGAGTTGGAGATAGAGAGCGATGGGCGAGAGAGAGAGGGAAGAGAGAAGGAAGAGAGAGCGAGTGAAAAGGAAGAGAGAGGATACAGAAAAGGAAGACAGAGAGAGAATAGAGAAATGGGAGAGAGACAGAGAGAGATGAACAAGGAGAGAAAGAGAAAAAAAGAGGGGAAAGAAAGAGAGAGAAAAGAAACATAACGACAAAGAGTAAAACGAGAAGAGAGAGAGATACAAGAATTTGAGTAAGGATGGAAATTCAAATATATTATATTAACAATTTAATTATATAGATCACTCTTCAATAGCTCGGAGAACACGACTACTAGGGCCATAGTGGCACAAAAGGTCACCAATATACACTATAAATTTGATACGTCTTTCGGAATCACGTCAACTCTCAGTATGAAATTTTGTCAATTCGCTCTAAAATCTCTTTTAGACTCATAGATTTGGCCATATGTGAGTGTGAATGCAAAATTGTCAAAAATCTTTCTATTCCTTGCATTTCTGAATGAATTCCCATCCTTGGTTCATTCATAGACTAACCTTTTACAGGTGGCAGCACCTTACCTTCGTTGTAGCGAATTAGGTGAAAATTTGCTAGACAAAATCCAGTGATTTTCAACAGTTATATTGCTACGATTTAACCATTCGATTGGATAAATAAGACCAATACTTCTGTTAATTCGACTTAAATCAAAATTATTCTGCTAGTTTTACTATCGATCAAGAATTAAGTTGTTGAAATGGGGCGCAGTTTTTAGATGTTGCAGTTCAACAGAATTTCTTTTCTTTTTTCGAATGAATTCTATTAAGAACTAAACTGTTTTTGAAATTTCAGCTCTGCTATATGTTCCTATATTTTTATGGCTTTAGACGAACATATACGTGGGCAAAGTCTTATCGCAATCCGTCAATCAGCGAAAATAATCTGATTTATTTATTACATTTTCGTGATTTTGATTTCTTCAATCCTAATGATACCAATTAGAAGAATGGCATCGTAGTGATGAAATAGCGAATTTTATCCAACGCACCTCTTCCTTATGCATTGGTTGCACGTTTGAAACTTGAAACTCACAAAAAGCTTTTAGTTACCTTTTTAGCCGCAAGAGAGTGTTACTATTGCGTCTTTTCGGATATATATATGAGATTTTGGATAGTTAATGATATTGTTAATATAATATATTTGGTAATTTGTAATTAGTTATTAGAATATATTTGAGATTAATTATTTAGGTAATTAATGCGTATCAATTTATTCTTATATAAAATCCCACAATTTGATATAGCCAGAAATTTGTTCTATGGAAATCTTGTCAACACAAGCCAAATGGAAAGAAGGTATGCGATATAAAGCAATAACGCCAAATATTTTAACTAATGGTACCAATAATGTAACAACAGCAGAGACAAACAGATGAGACACTCGTGTTAATTTGATCTTCCATTCAAAACCCACTCATTTTTCAAAAAAGCATGTTTCGCAACAGAGTCACACCGCTGCGCTCAAGTGTTGCTTCGAGTTTTCAGTATAAAACCATACAAATGTGAAAACCCTACAATATAAAACTTTGCAAATGCAAGCTACTCCGCAACATGTATAACAGAGGGTGCTAGTGTGCATGCAAAATGTGTAGGACAATGATTTTTTAAGGATTTTCCTCTATATGCCATGTCAGTTTGTCAGTGACAACAGTTTTCATCGTTGAAAGAGAAAAATACGTCGCAAATTATTCTCTGAATTTTGGTTATTTCAGTTTTCGGAAAAAAGCACTTTATAATAAAATGGTCGACTTAAACTTTATTGCTAGAGGCAGTTTACATGCTTTATTAGCGTTTTATAATATATCTGATACGGAAAAGTATCTCATTAGAGCTGGATATGAAAAACGCATAATTGTTCGCACACTATTCCCGTTCGGCGTTCGTCCAGATAACTATTTTGACTTTATTTTCAAGGAAAACTAAATATTAGGTTACTTTTTATTGTTTTAACAACATTACTCGTAAGAGAGTTAAAAAGAATAAATATAAATTCTGCGGGTTTTACAGCAAATCTAATAGATTTCAACATGACCTATGGTGGCAATGCATGATTTGGCAATGTGGTTTTATTAATATTTCGGTTTTTTTCGATACTTTTACGGAAATTTTAAACAGTTTTAAAGTGAAAAAACAAGTTTGGCTTGTCCTGGGGAAAAAGTTATTAGAAACCAATTTAACAATTTGCTTTTCACGTTTAGATTTATTTTAACGGAATTATTTCCATTAAAATTGAAAATTTTACTAAGATACGCAGTGCGAACATTAGTAGCTTATGGACTGGAAAACATTCGTTAATTTGTAATCGAATAACATTGTAAAGCTCCAAGTTTATGATAAGAATTGGCTGGAGGATCGAAAGGATTCGAGCAAAAAAAAATTTTTCTACATGGTGAAGTGTAATTGAATGATTGAATTTTAATAATGATGAATTTGTTCTAAATTGTCTGTTTCTAACGCAACATCCTCTATTACGTTTTGCTGTAAGCTTGATCTTGCAACGGTAATAACTGGACATTTCACATTCTAATCCGAATGAAACTTTGTAGGAAACGAAATTTCAGAAAACATGACAAATGTGATTTTTGTAAATTATTTTTGCCGCTGATGCAATATTGAAAAAATTGCATAGAATAAGGCGGGGCATAGATGCGATGTTTGAAGTTGTCTTTAATTCTCATAAGATATAAAGAAACACAATAATAAAATATATTTAATATTGATGCAACAACGCAATACCTTGGCATTCAACTATAAATCATCTGGAGTAATAGTAGGGTTACGGACCCTGTTCGTCATACGTCAACACGATCCATACTTTATGCGAGTTTTTATAAGCATTAATCCGCAAGTACTCAAGTTTTTTACACCAGATAAATCCGACACATCTTGCCTGTACATGTATACCCATTTAGCCCGAAAAAATGTTTCGGAATTTACATTTCTCAGTGGAGCAATTTTTCAACGGGAGGTCGTCATACGAAACACTGCACTTTGTCATAAGCAAGATTTCTTTCGTTTACCATGGACAGACAGCTTACAAAAATCTGTGCATGTATTCTTTGAGCCGCATGCTAGAGCTACTCAACTATTACAAAAAAGTGGAAATAGTTGAATCACAGCTCAAAGTTTCAAGTAGTAACTTCGAGCGATCAGCAGATTCTCTTCGTCATACTCAAAACTGGTAGAAAAACCAAGAAAGTCCTATTTGTTGAAAAATAGTGAAAAATAGTAATTTTCTAACATAATCTTTTCCTCGATAGCGAAGAGGCAATCCATTAATATCAATACCAGGTTAGTCTGAACGCAATTCACATCAAAATTGGCTAAAATGCTGGTTTCTTGTCTATATGTCTGGAAAGTAGACAAAGACCCGCCGTAGACGAACCCATCCAGCTCCCTACTATGCACAATGAATTCTTCATTTTTCTTAACAAGTGGCAAATCGCACGTTTGCCGCCAGTGGGGCAAAAGTTCGAGTGTAATTCCACGAAATTAGCGCAGCAGTAGCAGTCAAAACCGCAATATATATGCGATAAGTTCCGAACAAAAATATCCTTCATTTTCACGTTTCCTATTTAATCTCTGGTGTACTGCAGTCTACGTCAGACTGTAACTTCTTACAACCGTATTTTTTCTTTCACTTATGCTTAGAAGCTGTTTTGCTTCTTCCAGTAGGGTGACGGACCCCTTTCGTCATCCGTAAACACCTTCCATCCCTAGTAACAATGTGATTTTTATTGCATTTTTATAGTGGTTTTCATGACCAATTTTAGTCATAAAAACCATCATAAGAGTATGATAAAATCTAAATTGTTGCTCAGGATACTTTATTGCGAGTTTTTAAAAGGATTATATCCGCAAGTACACAAGTTTTTCACACGAGATGAATCTGACACTTCTTACCTGTACATATACACCCGTTTAGGCACATAAAATATTGTGGAACTTGCATTTCTTAGTGGAACTATTGTTCATGCTACCACGTGAGTTCGTTATACGAACACTGCACTTTACAAAAATCTGTGCGTGTATTCTTTAAACCGCGCGAAAAAGCTACCAAACTTCCACAAAAAAGTGTGAACAGTTTGAATCACCGCTCAACATTTGAAATGTTTACTCCGAGTGATCAGCAGATTCTCTTCGTCATATTCAAAGTAGATGGTTAAAAAGCAAATTACGCATCATGTGTGTTGCAAACTTATGCCAAGAAATTATTCTAGGGGACGTTGATGTTGGTTACATAAAATATAAAATTCCAGGATCAAAAACAGTTTGTTCGGTATCCATAGGAAAAGTAGAGAAACGATAAATTTTAATTAAATTTCTTTTTTAGAAAGTCACACCAAACGAAGTATCGAGAACATTCCACACACAAACAATACAAAGATGACTCTTTTACTTCGCCTTAGTGTTAGAGTAAGGCGGGGCATAAGTGCGATGTTTGAAGTTGTCATCAATTTTCGTGAGGACAACAAAATAATATTTTTTATAGTGATCCAGTAACTCAATGTCTTTACATTCAATTATAAATCATCTGCGGAAATAGTGTTTCGCAAAATAAATTCTTCTTTCTTCTGATCAAGTGCCGACTCGCACTTTTACCCCACTAGCGGGGCAAAAGTGCGAATACCGCGGGGCAAAAGTTCAAAGCTCGAATGCATGAAATTAGCACAACAGTAACTAACAAAACCATATTACCTGCAATCTGCGTTATGTTTCGGTAAGGAATATTCTCAATTTGCACCTTTCCTATTTTGTGCTGGTGTATTGCAGCCTCCGTTAGATCGATAACTTTTCCAAACGTTTGTTTTTTGTTTCATCAGCGGAAAACATTGTTTTTCTTTGGTCAACATCTGTAGAGCACACAGTTTTCTGAAGTTCTTCCATTTCTAGTATTAGTAATATAGTGGCTAAAGCTGTATATGTAATGAGCTAGACATTTTTGCCTCGTCCATGAATCGCACTTTTGCCCCGTCCGTGAATCGCACTTTTACCTCACTAAGCGCTTGACGGGGTTAGATTAAATAACGGAAAAGCGAAATATATTTTGTAAACTCTTTTCACCGTATTTTCAAAACAGATATGTGCGTGATGTAAAACGCTGCTACAAATTTTCAACATGTAATATCCTCATGTTGATATCGTATTTGCCGTATAACGAAAAATTACATCAAAACCGCCCTAAAATAACATTTGCACATAGCCTAGCAACTATGCTTCGTAAGCAACCAAAGTTTACGTCAGATTCAAGCTGTCAAAGTAGTCACCCATCCATGCCAATGTAGTTAATTTACTCGGAATCTGCACCGATAAATCATTGAATCGCACTTTTACCCGCATCGCACTTTTACCCCTCCTTACTCTAATCCCTTCAATGTCTCAGTGTGAGAGAAACAGCGGGTTTATTGATTGGTTTTTAGGAAAATTGTCCATAAAGTATTTAAAATATTGTCAGATCACTATGAAAATGAGCTTTTTGTTCGGCCATCATAAATAGTGGTTCTTGATAAATTATCTCTAGATATTTTTTATTTCATCTTTTGAGGAATGGTTTGTATTTTGCAGTTAAAAACAAACAGTTGCATGAGATATTGGTTTCGGAAATTAAACTATTGCTTCTTTCGAGAATCTCTGCAGTTACAGTTCAATGCTTAGAGAAAATACAGCACAAGGAAATTGACTTTTGCGTTATTATTTTCGAAGATACATTCAGCATAACCAATTTACAATACAATCAACAAAATAAAATCGCTTCCGTCGCTAATGAGCCGCAAATTTTTCGTTTAACAATACAAACCACAAACAGTTTGGATGTCATTCTCTTATTACAACAAATCGAGGTAAGTTTATTCTGACGTGCTCCCCCTTTCGGGGGGAGCCTGTTTTGTTGTACTTTCTAAGCGAATAGGTGATACTCTATTTTCTATTGTATGTGTACCACAAAGAACAAAACAAATAGCCAGAGTAAAAATCTACGGAGCAACAAAAAAGCACAGCCGAAATAGAAAACAAATCATTAATAATTTCAACAATAGTGCCAGAAACTTTAAAATGTTACAGTTTCAACAATACAATCTTATTTTCGATTGCAATAACACAAACGATATTTTTAACCAGAAACGATAAGGAAAACAAATTGAAAAAAATTTACAATAGCCATAATAGCAACAGAACAAAACAGAGGGTAAGAATCTTTCACACATAAGAAACTGAAACAAATCAAATTTAGTGTAAACAAGTAAAAGTAAAATAATATAACAAAACAACGTGTAAGTGGGTATACAACATTTTAGTGTTAGCATTCAGTTTAAGGAATATGTAGAAATTAAAATATACAGAACGGATGTGAAGTATCGTGATGTTTCCAAACAGCACATTCCGTAAGCTGTCATTGGCCAAACACAGTAGGAGCAATGAAGCTAGCAGTTTCATGGAATTTTAGATCGATTACTTTTCAACAACTATAAATATTCCAATACCGTCAAAGCTATAACATGTTAAGAACAATGTTTTTTTCCCACAATCAATCGGGAACACAAAACCCAGCAATTGAGAAGAGTCGTTGGTTTTCATAACTTTGAAAAACAAAACAAAAAAGATCAAGAGATCAGTTGTACAAAGTGCTATCCTCTCCAAATTCAAACATTCAAACGGAACATAAGACCGATAGCAATGCATAAAGGCATCCTTCCGAAGCATGATGAGCTATCGTTCTACGTTACTGCACTTGAAAATTTCAAAATAATGATTTGAGCAACAACAACTACAGTATGACCACAAACCAACCGTGAGCAAACAACTATATATTATGTAAATGGAACGATATGCTTTTTGTAGTCTTATATAAAACTGAATAGTCCTGGCTCTGCCAAAATGTATCACAGGGGCTAAATACCATCACTGCGCTTTTTTCGCTGGCATTAGTTACGAGATGCAGTTTCTCTCGGTTCATCTTATGACCGTAACAACAAACGCGTCCGTATTCACGAGTGCTACTGAGTGCAGCACGCGATGGTAAGCAATTTGTAATTTACGGTCACGGAGTGGTACGGTTGGCTTAGGAAAGAACAATGTTCATAATTAGCAAAAAAAGCATACCAACAACAAAGAAAAAACAACACAAATCAGTAGAAACAAGCAGCAGTAATATGAATCTATCGAATGGAAGCAATCATTTTCTCAAATCTATCAGGAATAGCGGTAGATATCAAGCGAGGGGATTTGTCTGGTTCGGGGCACCAATATAGATCGCCGGGAGTCCACTCGCTTGGGTCGATCAGAACTATTCCCCACTAGTAGATACCCCCCAGTGGGGTACGATTCCCATCTAAGCTGACAGCTTATTACATTGTCACTGTTGAATGGAAAAGAGATCATCGAAACTGGTCACCGACAACTTTGTATTGGCAGTGATAGGGGAATAAAACCGAAACGTGAAGCAGAGACAAACCACAGGCAGCCAATAATGCTGATAAACTGTATAAACATGGTATTACTTTGGAACCAAACAATAAACATCAAACCAAGCTAAATATGTTCAATAGAAAATGCCACACTTATTTTGTGATCATGCTTTGCTGTTCAGTTAACTAATGCGTTATTCAGAATAATATTTTCAACGAAAGCAAATCCTTGAATCAATTTATGGAATCGTCATGACAGTTAGGAAAAAAACAGAGTTAACTAAACTGAAGTAAAAGAAACAGAATCTGCTATTTTTTTAAGTGTTAGAGTTGCGTTTGACAGTTTTAATACTTTTATCTACATTTTCGTGGAAGCTAAAATCTACCTCAAATTATTATACATTTTTAACCAAAAAATTACAAAAAAAAAATTAACACGACATATTGAAAAAGTAAGAAACATATTTTTAATATTAGACAAAAGGCAGAAAAAGCGATCAAAATCAATTATCAACATTATGAATATTGATTTATTCTACGCAGTTCTACTTTCAGTTTGTTCTGTTAATAGCTTAATTTCTTTTCGGTAAGCATCACCTGGTTTTTCCTCGGTTAGCCGAGAAATTTGTAAAAATTGAACATAAACACAAAAACGCAAAGCTCCAAGCGGTCGGCTCGGCGGAAAACGGGCAAGACCACGTCGTTACTTAAGCAACATGTGACCATTTCAGTTCCGTGGGCAATTCTACGACAGCTCAGCAGAGCTTTCGGTGCGGTAACGTTACAATTTGTTTTTGGTTTTTGAATAAGCAGTCACATACCAATGTCGGAAAACCAAACAGTTCAGTTCGAAAGTTTTTCAAACCTACTCGAACTCTTCCAAGAAACCATCGCCGAGCCGGCTGACTTTAAATAATTTGTTTCTTTTCACTCTATTACCAAAAAAAAACAATGTATATCGACAACAGTACTGTGCAAACAGTATCAGCAAACAATTATATTCTGTTCCCACACAAAAATAAAACAGATAAACAATAGCAAACAGTTAATTGGGCGAAGGCTCATGTTCTACTTGTTTAAGTTACAGAAAAGAGGACGATTCATTTGCCGAAACATCCATAACCGGGACCTAGGCCACAGCGCAATAGTGATTGTTTCGGTTTTTACTTGAACTGTGTCATCGAATATCTAAATTGCTACATAAAATGAGTCATCTCGTCTGAGACGGAGCGAAAATGATCGTTGAAAGTAAACTTTCAGGATACCAGAGCCGTTTTCCGACAGAGAATCGTTATTTTCGTGTTTTCCAATCTTTGTATTTGTAAGAAGTGTTAGGTTCTAAAGTTTTTTTACGGTTTTGCTAGTCGTAGGTCATGATGAGTATAAGCATATTTACCTATAGTAACTAATATTAAAGATATAATGCTAGGATTAAACAAAACGGAAAATTAGAAGCAAAATCAGTGATCCAAATGAAAACAAATTTCAGAAGCTACCATCTAGCGACGCCCAAAAGCTTCAAATCACATGGTTTCGCCAGGTACGGGAAGCTAGTTTTGGAACCTTTTCACAGTTCACATAGGTGAATTCGCAAGTGGGAAATTCAAAAGCAATACATCGTCACCGTTTGTACTGTTGAGCAATGACATCCGCTGAGAAAACTACCAAACATTGGCGATCCCGGATCTGGGACGGTGTCACCACTACACGCAAGCGTGACGTCTGCCATCCATCAGTCGCGCTGCAGCGGTGTGGTTTGTCACCGTAACGGGACGCAATTTGATTTGAACTAATGTTGGTGAGAACAGTTTTTTGGTTTTCTAATGTACCACTAACCAGCAAATACACAAATACATACAAAGCAGGAAATACACAGCAACATCAATATCAGCAAATTTCAATCATATTCAATTCAACTGTAAACACACTTTCAGTTTTTCAATTTTAGTAAAAACACAAGTAGAGATGACCAAACTTACGATTGTAAGAAGATATCGAACAACAAACGAGCGAGCAAGTAAGCGAATGAATTGAAGTACGATCACTAAAATGTTTAGGTTGCGTTAATTTTGAACGAAAAATAGATAGGCTGCAGCAGGATAAACAACGTAACGAAAAGGCCGAACCAGGAAAGCCGAATCACTCTATTTCCGCGAGGCCACTCGACAGCTGCTGAACACTAACCGATTTCAACTTGATTCAGTTCTTGGCACACACGAAAGATCATACAGTATGGGACAGTAGAGAGCGACACTTTCGGCCATTGTTTGGAAATTTTTGAAAATAACATTTTTACCAAATATGTTAACGAGTGTCGTAAACTGAAAACATTCAGGTAAGATGACATTTTCGATGCCTTTGTTGATGGGAAAAATTATTTCAGCATTACACAGATTGATTTGATTTACACACAAATGCACACATTCAATGACTTTTAGAGGAAGGCTATAATTGCTTATGACGAACATGTCCTGTTAATGAATGACATTTTCCGGACGAAAAAGCAACGAGAGAGGAGGAAAGGAATAACATCAGAACGATAAGATAAACACCTATTGGAAGCTGGATGGAAAATAAAAAGGATGTTCCTTATTATTTCTAGAGGGGTGCTCACATCAGTAAAACAACAGCAAACATAAGAATAAAGATACTCAAATAGGCGATCAAAATTAAATTCAAAATTAGAAGAAATAAAAAAACAAATTAACAATAATTTGTATCAAGCAAAATCTCTGAGCAAAATTATGCAGCATGGAAATCGAAATTTTAATTGTTGGCAAAATTTAACAGCAATCAAATTGATGGCACTGAATTTATGATCACATTGGTGAAATTCATTTTGATATTTCTTTTTTTTTTACTTTAGTTTGTGGCGTCAGGGATGTGTTCATTGCTTTGGTTTTGCCTATATATCAAAAAAGTTTGGTTTGGTTTCATATCATTTTATTCCCAGTAACATTTCAAGACCCCTAATTGAAAGCAGCCTGAGTCCAAAATGTAAACAAACCGAGTAATGGATATTCTTTGCTGGACCAGCATAGAAATATGAATTCTCACTCTGTTTGTTTACATTTTGAACTTAAGAACTTTTCGGGTTGTGGATCTTGGCTTATTTTTTCTAGCAAGTAGTGTATCTATTCACCTTGTAGAGTTATCAGTAAATTGGAAATTGAAAAGTTCAAAATCGAATCAAATCAAAATTAGCATTTTACACGTCCTGTCTCAAAAATATTAAATTCAGTGCCAAACCAATCGGTAAAGCGATAAAGCATCACTTTTTGAAATGATTCGGAATTAATTGTGTTTCTTTTTGGTTATGTAGAAATCACCGCAAACCGATTGAAAACTGTTGCAGCTGCAGCATTTGTTGATGGAACGAAAAGAACAATCGAGAATCATTTCCCCTTTGCGGCAACTTTGTGACAGAATTTGAGAAACCAATTGACAGTAAGAAAAGTAGCTCAATGTACTTTCGGTTTACCAACGCTAGTTTTTCGGAGCCTTCGGAGACAATAGTTTCGATTTTATGTTAATTTGAGAAGTAACAAAACAAAAGGAAAAAACAACTACAAAAAGAAAGAAATAAAAAACACGTTCTCGGCAATGTTTGGGATTCCCGGTCTAAAAATATCACGAAAAAAGTACAAGCTTATTTGAAGCACCTTCGCGCCTTATCTTTAATGAAGAAAAGTATGAAGAAGAAAGAAGTAAATAAAAGTAAATTATTAAAAGTAACAATGGAGAAAAAACATACATTTAAACCAATTTTGAGGAAACAAAACTAAAGTAACAAAAGAAAAAAATCATTGTGTGTAATTTTTACCAAAATCTGCCTTAAATTATATTTTCTTATATACAAAAACGAAAAAAAAATTGAAGATCTTAAAATGTGAATAAGCATAAACTATGAATAAATTATGAAAATCCTACTAGTGTGATGAACTGCTGTACGAGGAAGAAAAGGCAAACGACAACAATAACCATCATTCGGACAAGCTGTATAGTTGTGAAAGCAGCTTACATTTTCAAAACTGCTCAACTTCCGTTCAGCAAGCGAGCAGATAGTCTAAATGGAAAATCTTACGAATTTGATGTTGTTCGATATTACACTTTATTCTGGTTCCGTTTGATTTCCGGTCATGCATTAATTTTCATGTTTAATTTCTCAATACATTTGGATCAACGTTGTGTTTGAATGCAACTTTTGGATATCGAACTATTCTAAATAAAAAAGTTAAATTAATTAAAAAAAACAATATTTTGGCATGTCAAATCCATGACCAAACAACAACAACAACAACAACAACAAAATTCTGAGAAAAACGTAAGAGTGAAGCTTACTCAGAATCCGGAGTTATTAGGAGCCGAGCTGATAAGACTAAAAAGCTATAACCTGTTATTAATTCTATGCATTGTAGTATTCGCTGCACACACTCTGTGTTTCCGACACATTCACAGACAAAACACGATCCATAAGAAATTGTAATCAATATGAATACACTAACACACGTACACAGTATCAATGCAGAAACAAATGCTGTAAAAATAGGAAACCTGAAAACTAGGTCATGCTCACACTAGGTAAAACCAAGCGTAAAAGAAATGATTGATAAAATAAATTCAACTTTCAACTTTTGTTTAGATCATAACTATCAGAGAGAAAATAAAAATAAAGCAAGCGGTTTGTAAAGTAACCAATAATGTAACCAGATTATTGAGAAATGAATTGAATCACATTCAAACATAACCAAAGGGGAAAATGCGAGTATAAGAGCGATAAAGACGAACAGAAACACACACGAAAACACTTTCACTGAAATATAGACCCATCGAAGAACGGGAAAAACAAATGCCATTTAAGTCAGCAATGTCTGACTGAAGTAAAGTCACTTGCAACATGGGACACCATGCATGCTATACGTTGAACAAGCTAATAAATTAAGAAAACATGTGCCAAGCAGTGTTTTCAATGTGGGATGTAGTATATGTAAAAAAAAAGTTGGATGCCAACCCATACGCAGAAGAAAGCAAAAACTTTCTCAAAAATCATCATAATTAAACAACTAAAAATACAATTAAGACGCAAAATCAACAGTAATTTATCCAAAGAAAAAAATGAAAAAGAAGAAAAAATTAAAACAAACAATATAGTCATGGTAGCGGTTATTTCTAAAACATACTCAAGTTTTGGCCACAGTCGAGTAAAGAATAAACCTTTCGGAAAACTGGCAGATACTTTCATAAACACGACCGACCATGCGCCTCCTCCACTGCAGCTAATCCTGCCGGTTGGGCGGTTGGGTGTTGTGGCCTGTCGGAAGAGTCGTTTCAGTTTATCGTTTTTTGTTCTCAAACAGGTTTTCGGTTAGTTATTGAGCTGAGCGGAGTGAAACCGTGAGTCTTCTACCGACCGCTCGCTACACGTTTACAGACAGCAGTTAAATGCAGGATAGAGAAATAATCTTTGCGATATATGATTTACAGGATGCCA
The DNA here is from genome assembly GCF_943734655.1 of Sabethes cyaneus. NCBI lineage: Eukaryota > Metazoa > Arthropoda > Insecta > Diptera > Culicidae > Sabethes > Sabethes cyaneus. The sequence continues at coordinate 63,930,840 of NC_071353.1, forward strand.
CCACCAAGCGCATGTGCTACGAGCATATGCGATATACGTCTTTACTGTTGAAAAACTCTGACCGGGCCGGGATTGGGCGGAAAAGGCCACTCCGAGCAAGGACTTAGTTTTTCCTCTGTTAAGCAAATCGTTCGTATGTGTTTAGTTCACAGTGATGTTTGCTTTCTGTTTACAACCGTTTTAACAATTCATATTTGAACGTGAACTATTTTTCGAAAAATGATTATGAAATGTTTCAGAGCACTTCTGAAATCGATTGGCAAAACAAATAATAATCATTGGTCGATTTCGAAAAAAAGAAAAAGCGTAGTTCATTTCCTAGTTTAAGTTGGAAATTTTTCTTCAAAATTCCAAATTTTTGAGCGGTCAAACGCTGTCGAAATTTATCGAACTGGTATGAAGGGCGAGAAGGGAAAACTGGCGGGTACTCTTGAATTTGTTAGAATTTCTTACATTTGGTCTATCGTGACAAGCGTTAATGTGAAAACAATACTATTTTAAGTAAATGTATTCCGCCGACGAGTCCACCGGCATAAGAATACATTTTGCTCAGCAACTTCGTTCCGAATTTCGAATTAAAATGCGTTTGCAGTGTAACTTCATGTTCAAAATAAATCGTCGTTTATGTTGGAAAATGTTTGAAAGTCGAAAAACGTCATTTATTGATTACGTTGTCGACCAAAACATCGCAGCAAACCAAAAGTACATATCAAATCAACACAGAACATTTCATAAATTACCACCTCTTACAATTTATATGTGCTTTCATAAATGGAAAATGAATTTTTGTTCATAAATTTGTCTTCTGCAGTTACGCGATTTTAAGCTTGTAAGCAAGCACCCGCTTGCTTGCAAGTTTTTGCAGAGCTAACAATTAACCGATTGAAGTTTATTTCTTTTTGGCGGCGATGTAAATTGGATCGTTCATGCTAACTAACGCCGAAGTAAACTTCAAAATCAGCTTTCTTAATTTATTCATTACTTGAATCCACCCCGGTGTGACGTTTGCGAATAAAATAAGTAAAGCCAGTAAAGCTAACATTAGCTGGATCACTTTTATGCAAGTATGCGTGTAAACAAACGATACACACGGTATTTCTGCAGCGCCATACGTAATTTTCACTTCGTCATCATCCGTTTCTCGTTTGAAAAGTAACGTTTTGTGTTAGGGAAATGTAATGAACTGTTATTGAGATTCCTAAAAATTTCTCTAATCATCAATTAATCCTTGCAGCTCATTCAAGAACAGGCTGTATAACAAATTTCCAGTCCTCGGCAGCAGTCCCGCAGCATTTTTGAAAAGTTTGACAAAAAGTTTTGGACTCGATTAACTTATGGAAATGCACTTTGGTAGCACTACCTCGCCGTTCATCCGTTTGAATCGAAATTGTTGCAAAACGTGAAACAAATAACAATCAAATGCTTGTCTGTTGGTAAGCAGGACGAAATTTCGACAAGTTTCGACCAGTGTGCACTGCAAAAAGTGATCAAACAATAATCTTCATGATCATTTCGACAAAATATCAGCTTCAATGTGAATAGCAACACAGTCAAAAAAGAAAACACTATAACACAAATCAAAACGAGACTCAGTTGCGATCGTGTCCACACAAACAGTCGAGCATTCTCAAAACTGAAATAGCCATGTTTTTTATCTCTGACACAATCCAAAACCGTTTCTGCAATAGTAACACTGAAGGCAATCAAAAGAAATAAAACCAAATCAACGTTTAGAACTTTTAGTTTCTCGTTTGTCACTCGTGTCAGCAGACGCGGGTGGCAATTTTTGGCGCGTTTAAGCATATGCAGTTTCGACTTACCAAATTTGGCAGTAAAATTACAATAGTAACACAACCACCACCACGAATCAAAATTACGAACTCAAAATTTCATCAAAATTAGCATATTTTACTAACAAAATGGCAAAAATAAACTTGGGCCACCACGTCCGATCTAAAGTGCCTTCAAGAAAAATAATAAAAATATAAAATGTTGATTTTTACAAAAAGAAAAAGTAAATAAATAAGTTTTATATACAAAAGAGAATAAAAACTAAATAAAAACGGGCCCTTTAATAGACTTCTCGCCCCACCAAAGTGCGCGACTGTTTGTGTGCGATCCAGTGTTGTTTTTCTGAGTTGTTAAGTCAATTTTACAACCACAACGAAACGAAAAATGAACAAAAACATTTGAAATGCATGCAATAGTGAAACCGGACTTTTTTATTTCTCTCACACACACACAACTATACAACAACAGCAACAGAAATCATTTAGAAATAACAGGACATATGTACTATGTAAACCAAAAAAAAATGAAGGCTACACTTAAGATTGCATTATAAAAAATCCAAAATTATATTGTTACGTACTACATAAACGTAAAGAAGAAAATCTAAAAAAATGTATCAAATATCCAACAGTTTGACATAAGTGTGACTAACAGACGTGAGTTTGAGTAAAGCTCTGATGGAGTGATGACTCTACGAAACAGTAAACTTATTCAAATGAAAGGTCAAGCAAGCAACTCTTTCAATTATATTCAGAAATGGAGAAAATACAAAAAAAAAAAAATGATTTCCTAGTAGTACTGAGAAAAAAAACAAACTAAAATGAAAATATTCAATCAAACTACGAACACGCGAATCTACTGATATATGATTAAAAAACTACCAGTTCTACTATCGATTCACGTATACAAGCTACATAATTAGTTTCATTCCTTTACCAATACAATTTCCTCGCCAGATGAAGGTGTCGTGGAGCAAACATCTCTCTGTCATGCGAGGGCACCGTTTAGGTTGAAAAAAAAAAAGAAAAACAGTTGACTATAGTTTTTATCTTCAATCCCGACATCTAGATGACATGATGCAAAACAATGAAAACATTAAAACTGCAGTAACATACATACGAACACACACACAGCTACCACAAATGAAAAACAAAAAAAAAAACTAATGAACAAGTAAGCAAGCAGAATGATTGTAATTACTACAGCCAACTCCCACACAAACACAAACTCAAATGACATACAAAATGAAAAGAAAAATTTCCAAAAACTTACAATGCGAAGAAGAAAATTTATAAAAAAGGATTGAATTTTAACTGTTCACACAATAAGTTAGCAGCAAGTTAAAGAAGGTAGCAAGACGAACACTTTTAAAAACACATAATCGCTACTTTTTGTAAGTTTATACTTTTTCTAATCGAATGAGGAACGATGCTAAGGAATATACAAATTCCGGATGCGTTAACAGAAATGAAATGATTTTACATTTGCTTTGATTTGTTAGTAGAAGGTAAAACAACCCTAGATCGCGAAAAGAGAGATCGCCAAAAACCAATTTGTTACTATTTTAATTGACTCTGAAGCTAAGTTACCAGATATGCACGAAAGAGAAAGAGAGAATTAGAGCACAGTCTCAGTCAATGTCTTAGTTCAATTTTACTTAAATCAATGCTAGCATAACCTGGGATAAAAGTTTTTGTTACATCTTCTTCGTTGTTTATTCTGTTTTCCGTTTTCGCTCCTTTGTAAGAGTAACGCATTGACATTAACAACGTAATTTAATTTTTTTTTCTGAAATCGGAAAAAAACTGTATTGAAGAATCGTCAATTTACTTAAACCAACATGTAAGAGAAGCAAACCCACTCATCAATGCTACTAATAATTATTGAATCAAATTGTAATTGAAGCAACTGTAATGTGAAAAAATAACTAGGTTTTTATTTAAAGTGAAAAATATTGCAAAAACAACCAAAAATCCAATGATTATTCAAATTACAACTATAAGAAATAAGCTAAACAAGAAAAAAATGCGAATCCGTTCCCGGCCCAGTGAGCTTTTGAAAGAGCCGAATCAGCGTTGAGTCAAAAACTATCTTTAATAGCGTTAAGGGAAAGATTTTTAGAAAACACGAATTAAACACAGATGCTACGTCATGTAGTAGGGATGGTAGGGATGCTTTTCATAGAACGATTGTCTATGGAATTGTAGCATGATGAACGATGAAGCTAATCACTAAAGCTACCAAATTGTTTGGAGAAAAAAAAATACTTTCGACAACCAACCGCCATTCTTACGTGGGCGGGTGGGCTGAAAATTAGTCTTGAAAAAACAAAAGAAAAACAATATTTTTCGGAACCGGCCATTCGTCATCATGACCTACGGGGTTTGAGAGCGAGTTATAACTTCGAACCGGAACAGTAAACTAGGCAGGCTTATTTGATGATTCCTATAATTGGCTCATACCTGATGAACGCTTGGACACTCGGTCTGCGGTCGGGAGTTGCGGAAATACTTATTTTTTGTAATCTAATTTTAATCACACACATATGTATTTATTCTCTATTTAAAATAATGAAAACAAAAATGAAATAAGCACAGACACAAACAGTAAATAGTATCAAATAATCAGAAGTATTCAAAAATTATTTCTCAGCAGAACAAAATCCTACAACAAACAGCAAGCAGTACTTAAAATCAATACCTAAAAGAAAACCAGACAAAAGCAGATTAATGGAACATCTTTAAATTCACATGCATGTTTTAATGGCACAAGTTACAGGACAACTAAACCGTACTGGAACAAATTCAGATACTATTGATTTACATTGATTTTTACGTTAACATATTTTGGCACAATTTGGCGCAAAGAATATGCATGACACTGAAATATGTAGGAGACACTCGTACTAACTGACACTTAGTATACTGTCGGCTGAAAACCAATATTTCAATCATAAGTCAATACGAACACATGCAACGGTAGAAGGAAAACTGATGAAACAAGCAAGCAAAAAAAAAACAAACAGCAAAATATTTTCGGTACTTCTTGGGATTATTAGTTTCCATTTTGTCATTTGTAACCACCACAATTGTTTTCTATAGAAAGTTTTGTGAGATCTACAAAATCTGCATGGCAGAACGCGAGAGCAAGTATAAAAAGGCTTTGGAAGAAGCGTTTCGATGTAGCGAAAAACAACACCATTTTGACGCATTCTCGAAACGTGTAGCAGGCAAGTGAAACTAATGCCGGAAGACGAAAAACGGTGAAATACCATTAAACACACATACTAACGAAATAAAAACAAATATGGCAATACAATAATAAATTTGCAACAAAAACAAATCCCACAAACAGCAAACGTTTATACTCTGTATGACAAACAATAGACCAGAAGGTACCCGACGTCTCGTGCCTGGGCCTGCGTTGGCCAATATTCCTGTTCTAAGGAAGGCTCGAAATGTGAATACACTGCAACGGCCGACAGGCGGCGTGCGGGTACATGTTTCTTTATAATTTCATTTAATTTTTACCGACTCCAAAACGATTTTGAAGGTTCGCAATCCAACAGGGACGGACGCTGGAGAATTCCAGGCTCCTGGAATTTGAACAGATGCACAGATAGCACAGATTGTATAAGAGGTGACCACGGAGTTAAGATGTAAATATTTAAACACGCGTTTATTTACCTATTTTCCTTTGTATGAACCAAACACACACAAAACTTCTCGGTGCAGGATTTTTCTGGCCGAGAAATATATTTTTAAGTTGAAATAGGATAAAGTACCTAAAAATATTTGAAGAAAAAATACACATAGTAAAAAAAGGTCTCAAAACCACTCAAAAGTACCGTAGTTGAAAATCTTTTGCGAAAACATAGAAAAACGATGAAACATTTGTGCCAAAATTTTTGAAAAAAAGGAAACCAAAAACAACAGTAAATGCTGGTAATAATGACACGCTTACGAGCAAAATTGGATTTCTTTTTCTAGCCCCATGTCCAGGCTTGTTTAGAATAAAATGTATGGGTTTTGTCTAACGATTTTTCTTTATTTATTATTTTCACATCATTATAGATGAACAAGTTGATTTTTTTTGTAAACACAAAGAATAAAGAGAAAACAGAAGAAAAAAAAAACATTCAAGAAAAAAAGAAGCAACTTTTGGCGATTTTTCAATGCTCTTAAGCTTTTGTTTCTACGAGTTTGCAAAATATACAGAAAAGGTCCATTCGAAAACTACTTATATCATTGTGTCAAATCTATCGTAACAGGACAAAAATAGCAAAACATACAGTCACAGTTTTATGATAAAATATAATCAGTAATAATTACAATGTGTATCACTAACAACAATTACTACAGTAACGTGAAATAGAACAAGTAATAATCGATATTGAATCTACTACACCTACCATCGCAAATAATAACAAACAGGGAAACGGTTGAAAATAAAACTCAAACACAGAAAACAACAATAGCAAACGGTTAATTTTGTGCTACTTCAGCTCATATAAGCGCTGAAGAGTGGTGTTCCATTCTTGAACAGCGAAGCCAACTGCCATCAAGGCTCATTCGCTGTTTTTCGAATTCACTTTTGCGCTGCTCCTGTCGCTCCCCTCCGGCAAAAGATAAAGGCGATTATGTTAGTTCTCAATAGTCAATTGAATCTAACAACATAAAACACACCATGTGTGCTGTTAAAAATTCAGGCTAGGTTTACGCGATCAAGCAAATAATGTCCTAATGGGTATGGATTGGCTGGAAGAAAAATAATTGAGCTTTTTTCGCCCAAAATTAATCCGATCTTAAGTGATTAAGTCCTGGTTTCTTTCAGCCAATTGCTTAAGAGGATCAGTACATCTCTTAGCTAAACTATTTCATGCATGCGCTGAAGGCACTTCAAAAAAAAAATCTTGCATAACAAATATCATCATTAAACATGAGAACAATTTTTCCGGCGATTGTCCCAAGCTGAGTTAACTGTGCAAAAGTTCAATACCACTCTTTGGCGTTTGACCTACTCAACACTAACAATAGACAGGTTTACAATAGTGCGGCCCATTCCAGGCAACAAAATAAAAGGCAAAATTCACAATAACACATTATTCGGATGGTTTGATTCTTTGGTAACAACTGGCAAAGTTTAGAGCTTAAAGTCTTTGGGCAAAAAAGTTTCGGTCGTGTGAAATCTTTTTCATGGGTTCGATTGTTTTCATATCAAACCGATTTATTGTTTGAGTATTCTTGATCGTGTCTAGACTGTTTGTTTGAGTTGTCGTTATCCATGTTTGTTTCTAGTATAGAAAAGAAAGAGAAGATATGCAGAAATATTTACGAACATCAAGTGCAACAGAACAGGGTGACAATGAAAAATGGAAATATCTGGCGGGAAACAAATTTGATATTATGTTTTTGGAAATTTTGAACTGAAGCGCAATAATCCAGATAAACAAACCGAACAAGACGTTAAAAAACAAAAGTCAGGCTATAAACGAAAATAAAACAATCATTGAAACATCAATCGTTTACATTTACTTTGGTTAACATTTTCTAAAAATGGTAGTAATAAAGTCAAATCAAGAACATCATGGAATATTTCAAAATCAGTATGAAATGACTGCGCGCAAAAAGATTACTTTGAAACAACTCGAAGCGAACATTGTTGGAGAGAAATTTAAGCTAAAACCCAATAATGTAAATTAGTTTCAGAGAATAACCCATTGCAACACCTTCCGGTTTACCTATTGATGGAAAATGCGTTTTGCTCCTTCCAGTTTGGTGGTAAGGAGAGTAAGTGTCCAACACAATTATCGCTAATGGTAAAAATAACACACATAAAACATCCAACGTTATCTGTAAGAATCAGCAATATTATCGCTGCAGTGAGAGTAACAAATATAACGAAAGAGTATTTTTGTATTATATTTTGTAATCGTTGGTGTATTATATCTTTATAGGCCGAACCAAATCTTAAACTCTACTGAAAACAGCATAAGATAGTAAAATTTTTAGATAAAAAATACTTATGGACATATTGTAAACCTTTGGCATATATACTTCAATTCAAACGAAAAGAATAAAAAAAAATACATTTAGGCAGAAAATACTTTTCATAACCACAAAAATGAACCACCATGAAACTACTTTAAACCATTGTACATAAAGTGCAGGACTGCAGTCACATTGGCTGGAGCAGAAAGCATTTTCCAAACGCCAGGTAGATGGGTTGCTTAGCAAGCGAAAATCTCTTCTCATTGTTGAGAAAGTCAAATAAATCGAACCGAATATTTCTATATATATTCTGAAAAACACGTATTAGTTTGAAGAAAACCAAGAGCAAATAGTTTAAATCGAAAACAAAAACTCAAACATTAGAACCAATCACGAGGCGAAAATCTAAGTACGTGGAAGATCGACACAATGTTCAGAAATTAGTGACACTGTATCGGAGAAACAAATAAAATGGGACAAGTTAATTTTAAGCCAAAAAGAAACAAACTGAAGTTTTGATAGTATAGTGCGAGGAAATTGTCGAATGATTACGACCGTATGGAGAAAAACGTACAAAATGTGAAGATATTTTACGTTTTAAAGCGCTTTATGTTTTATTGATACATTAAGTAAAGACCTTATTGTAAAATGATGCGAAACTACGTCTAAAACTGAAATCTAGTATAAAATAAATTTTTGAACGGCAGAGACGTTAATGAAACCGGAAATCAGACAAGAAGAAATGATTTTGTTAAACAATGTAACATTTAACAATATATATAAAACGTGAACATACAATTTTCCGTTTGAGAATATTTTTTCTCGAAATTTCTATCAAAATTATAAATAAAATTTAAAGAAAAACCAAAAAAGATGCAAGAAAATAATCATACAAAGAAGCAAAAAACAGAGAAAATTGTAAAAAAGTAACGAAACTGTATTATAATGGTCGATTTCTAGAAGAAAAAAAATCTAAAACGAAGCCCAAAATAAAAAAAGAACACTAAAAATACCTACAAGTGGTTGACGCACATTATCAAACCGTTTAGACGAAAGAACAAACGAGAGAAGATTGCAGCAAAATGCAAATAATAGCACACCTTCGAAGAAAACGAGGCGAACGCACACAAGCGCGTATGAAGATCAAAATAATAAACATTTTGAGCAAAAAAAAAACTAAAACATACTATGCTGAGCAGGTTCTAGCCAGGTGAGTAAATTCACTGGATTTAATGTACACGAAAATGAAAGAGCAAACCGCAAGATCGATTAACAAACAGCCATCAAAAGAAAAAAAATCTGTAGCTAACCAGAACAGAACATCTGTGAACATCAATTAAGAACATGCGATAAAAATCACATAATGGAAAATCTACATTTTGCATAAACAAAAATATATTTATGCTTATTATTTTATCTCTGTAACAAAGCGTGTCATTGTCCATACATGTTATTAGAAGTTTCAACTGTTTGGTGTAATAAAAATTAATAATAATGAATAATGAAAATAAAATTATTAATAAAAAAAATATCGTCTACTTTTATTTTACAGTGCATGAGTGAACGGAATCTGAACATCAATTCAGAAAGTAAATTAATTGCATGATTAACCATCAGGTATCAGGTCAGGATTAACCATGCAGAGCAGAGCTTTGTTTTGGCACGTTTCATCCCAAGTAGCACAGCTTCTTGTTGCAGCAACTTAGTTATAACTGAAAGTCTGAAACTAATCATATATGAGTTGTCACAACTGGTTTCTAACAACTGTATTAGTAGGGGTGGTTCAAGGGTTACGCAATATCGGCGAACCACGGGGCCTATGAGAAAAGTTGGGTTTGAATTCGGCTACAATTGGCTTCCTTTATAGCTGGTTTATTCCCCGGACCTCACAGTTTGATAAAATGGAGCGAACTACGAATCTTGTAAGTACTGCTTGGATGACCATCCGCTTATCTAAGTTTCAGCTTGTAGAGTCGTGCTTCGAATCCGTAAGTTATACTAAAAATACTTCCTGTGTGCACGGTTCAATCAAGAATCTTCCTGCCCGTGTGAGTGCGCATCGCTTCAGCTTGTCTAGTAAAGTCTGCCTAGTAAGACATACTCGCAGGGTTGTATTCACTGGCCTCTATGATATTTCAAACCTACACAGCTGTTTTTTTCATGTCTTCATGCCACCCTTGGGAAACTATAGGACACTTATGTTTCATTACTTTCTTGCTCCATTTGCTTCGTCTATTTGAAAGACTATGGTTACAAAAAATTAAAATTATTGTTATGAAAAATAACTTTTCAACAACACCTATCCAACCTCGTGTTTTTGTTATTATCTTGGTAATGAGGTCGGGTGTTTAAATAATTTTTTATAACGGTTGTAGTTTTTACGGTAGTAGAAAGTAACGAAACAAACGTGTTCATAGTATCTCAGGGGAGAGAAAGCGTTAAGAGTAAAGTGCAGAAAATCAAGTGAAGGATCATTCAAGCAACGCTTATTGAGTTAGGGCCCTAGGATGTGTGTCTAATTGTCGTCGGTGCCTGCGAAGTAAGGCGATCACACCGAAAATATATGGAAAAATTTGACCTGGAATCTTTTCGTTGATTTTCAATATTTATCAATTGATAACCAATATTATACTGATTACCATCAATTGCTACATCTTTTATGAATCGATTGGCATATAAAAACCATTGAAAATCCGTCAGAACTGACCGAGTTACTAGTCTTCAAATATTTCATTATTTCGAGAAGCTCGCACGAATCTAAATTTTGGAATGCCACTCTGCGGTAAACCGTAGTCTAAAGTTGATTTTATTCAAGAATGTCAAAGCCCACTAAATTTGCCAGATCTGTGGCCCATTAAAAGATACTTGTCTATACACTAAAAAGCACCGAATTCGATAAAATTTTGCCGAAATCTCAACAGCCGACCATTCGGTAAACAGTTTTATGTTACCAAACGTTACTAAAGATCTGTAAACATCGATCTGCACCATCGACATTTTTACCGAACGTTCGGCCACAGACTAACAGACGTAACAGTGAAGCCTCATTCCATCGTCAGTAGAAACGATCATTTCAAATTCTCGCTTAAGCCAAGACTCAAACAACAGTCGCTACGCGAGAACGCCGCTCGCCTGCGCTGGCGCTGTTTTCAAATAATATACAAGTAAATTTATAGCATTGCTAAATTTATAACAATCTACTATGCGTAACGCGAAGACTGCACCAGGTGATGGTAGTGTTTTTGCCAAGTTTTAGGGGTGTCATTGAAACGCTGTTTTGTTAGAAAATTTGTTCGAAGTGTTACGTCTGTTAGTCTGTGGTTCGGCTGTTGAGATATCGGCACCGAATTCGGTGCTTGTTTTTAAGTGTGTACACTTAAAATCCAAATTTGCATTCGGTAAAATGACATGCCGAATTTACACGGTTATTCTGTATTTTAACGAATATTACGGCGAAAAACTAAAACTGCGTATATTCGTCAACCGTTCCGGATCCATTCAGAAGTTGCGCTTCGTATGCTATAACACACGTCGATCGGGACGTTTCTGATCCGAACGGGTCATATCGGAATGTAGAATCGAGGCTAATGTTTGGTAACACAAAAAATTTTGCCGAATGGTCGGATGTTGTGATTTCGGCAAAATTTTGCCGAATTTGGGTCGTTTTTAGTGTGTAGTATCTTTCAATGGACGGCTGCTAGATTCGGATAAATTTCAACAACTGGCCACCCTAAATATGCTGAAACTTGTATGAACTGTCCGCCCTGCTCTTTGTTATTGTTTTGGTGGTTTGATTCAGTTGACAGATGCAAGAAGCGAATATTTCGTTCTCCGATCGGATTTCTATCATAATCGTTGGGAAAACGCAATGTGAAACAGATTAATCACGCTAGATCAGTACAAACCAATTATGTTTATGTGCATTGTCTGCATAAGCAAATGATGTCATGTTGAGAATGACATTTGAACCATTTTTAGTTTGCATGTCATGCAAATCAACGGGGTTCAAAATAAAAAGTGTTCAGATTAAAAACGGTCAAACGAACGGGGGTCAACGGTATTTGATCGGTGTAAATCAGACCGAACCAAGTCGCAAAATTAAAAAAAAATGAGTTAATGACAGCAAACGATCATGAATTTTCTAAGCTACATTACCGTAATCAGACTACATACATGTTGCAAACTTTGATCGTGTTTTTCTCGAAATCAGAGTTTTGTCACTTGGTTTGGTCTGACATAATACCGACCATTTAAGAAGAAACAGAGCAAATCTATATAGCAAACATTTTATCACAGAACAGAAGTGGAAGTCCGAACGATTCGGCGATCAAAACTGGTCTTTTTTGCTTTTATTTTTCTTTTGGGAAGGTTTTCGCACAGAAGCGGATAACAGCAATAAAGCAGAACGCTCGCAACCTATCGCAAAGCAGCTTTCATATGCTTTCGAATGCATTCGTAAGCTTTCGGGTGTATTCGTGAAAAAGTGGCTCGCCACCGCCAGGTTCGCTAGTATCTGCAGAAGGTAGCGTGTACGTGTTTGATTTTAACTTGCACTTTTGTTCTGTGATTTTATATTGGAATAGATCAATGATGCACTCGCTGAAGTGGACGTAAGAATAGTTGAAATATTGCGTAAGTATATAAATGATTAATATAATTATCACCATTGCACCAAGTTTTGAAAATAACTGGGAAATTCGGCAGATTTATTCACCGACTGCCGTCATAATGTTTCAGAATACCAACTTTCGTCACAATTGATTTTCGTTCATGCCGAGACTTTCGGTAATTGTCAAAGTCCTTTTGCCACGAGCTCGTCAAACTTCTTTTCCACCGAGGATCGATCCTTGGCGAGTGCTCAGTTGTTGAAATTTCGGCAAAACAAAACCGAAATCCGGCTAAAATTTTCTATCTTTGTATGTTATACTGGTTCAGTGATACTAAAGTAGTTAGAAATTTGATTCTTAAATCAAATTAATAAATACCCAACAAAAATTTTTGTTAAATAACAGCTAATCAAGCGCTTGTTACCCGGTAATTAGCTGTACAACTGTTGAACAAACTACTATTAAAAAAAAATGTTGGATAGTGCTGTAATGAGTTTTAGAAGTATTTGAAGTTATCCAAATCGTAGTCGTATATCTAGAGAATAGATATAAAAAATTTATTCTTAGTAAATAATTCCAAAATAGCCGAAAATAATGACAAGCATTGTTCGACTACTATTGTTGGTACACCCTATTTGGGTATTTCTTCTGCATTTATGCAAATATAATCCATCAAGAAAAAGTTCAACACAAATAAATTATATAAACTATTTTACCACTACAGGTAACTGCCATACCTGTCTTAGGCTAGAGCTAAACGAAAGCTTATCCATGCGAATAAAAAGCATCGTGGAATTGTACAAAAGCTTTCGTTCATGTACATTGCAAACAAGTTTAACTTGTGCACACAATGTTATGAAAGTACCGCTGTAATTCCTTATCATGTATCCACTAGACTCCCTAGATAGGAACTAATCTATGACGAGTGCTGAATTGTAACAAATTATGTTTATTGGAGAAGCAACGACAAGCCTTTGATCATTTTCCTTACATTTGAGCGTTCTGCTTACGGAGAGATACACCGTATATAAGCCTAAATTATACTAGGCTATTTTGCTGCCTGCTAGCAACTGAGTTTACCAGATTGTAAACTCGTTAACTAGCAGTTAGCAAACTCGCCTAATACAATTGAAGCTATAAACAGTTCCTATGCAAGTGGTTTGTGTCTTTGCTTCAGGCTGTGTCGATTCGAAAATATACAGAATATTTTTTAATTCGTATCAGTAATAGCAAGCCGACGCACACGAATAGCCTATATACGGGCGTGTCGCTTATCGCTCCATCTCCCAGAGCGCTTCAGCAATTACTGCCATACAAGAAAATACACTGAAGTCGCTTTTTACGCGGTTTTTTACGCGAATTTCGGAATTTACGCGGTTTTCGGAATTTACGCGGTTTTCGAAATTTACGCGGTTTTCGGAATTTACGCGGTTTTTTCACGCGATTTTCGGAATTTTCGCGGATGTGCTCAAAACGTCTATTTTTTCGCGTAGTGTTGAAATCCACAAAGCTTTTTTTACACGAAATTTTGGTTTTTTACGCGAATTTTGGAATTTACGCGGTTTTCGGAATTTACGCGGTTTTTTACGCGGTTTTCGGAATTTACGCGGTTTTACGCGATTTTCGGAATTTACGCGGTTTTGATTTACGCGGGATGTATCCTTCGCGTAAAAAGCGACTTGAGTGTATTGCTGCAACAGCTATGTAGATGACTCTATCTACTAGGGTCGATAGAAAGACTTTCATGCAAAATGAATTACATTATATGTACCCTCTAGCGACATCTTCATTTTGGGATTCAAACATGTGTAACTATGAGTGTAACGTGGGGTAAAATATTTGTTATCGCCATCTGGCTATAAAAACAACATTTTAACATCCGACAAGTCAATAGGACACCGCCTCTAGTTGGCGCTAGTGTTTTATCATGCGCCATGTGTGAGAGTATGCTTGAAACTATCAATGTTTCCCTGTTGAATACAACAGATGTCATTAATATTTTTTTGAAACGTTACATCTACAATTGATGAAGGGACAGTAGGGGAAAGTAATGAAACTTTTTTGGAAAATGGAGGGGGAAGTGTGGAAAGGTAAGGTGTGGGGGGGGGGAGGAATACGTAACTACGCTTAACAAGTCGTCGTTGTGACTCCTACCTTTTGTCCAATGCTGGAAGGTGCATGGGTCGAACCAAGCTATACTCAGAGATTATAACCGGATTCGAACCCACAACACCCGCCAGGGCGTGTGGTTCGCTGGTACTTGTACCTTTGAACCATAGAGGCGCTGGACTAAAAACTCGAGGTTGGTCTACAACAGATGTCGTTACTTTGTACCGCATATTGTACATTTCGGTAACAGCTCAATTTTACGCGACAATAAATTTACTGAATGCAGTATAACATTACTCTCTCATGCATCTCAGTTTCTTTTGTGTTTATCGTTAATCGCAATATAACGTTTGACACCTGAACCAATAAATAGTTGGTTGCCTGTTGCCCGTTGCATGTTGCCCGTTGTCTGTTGCATGTTGCCTATTGCTTGGCTTCTGTTGCTTGTTGCTTGTTGCTTGTTGAATGTTGCCTGTTGCATGTTGCATGTTGCATGTTGCATGTTGTTCATTAATTGTCTCCTGTTGCCTGTTGCCTGCTGCTAGTTGACTGTTGCATGTTGCCTGTTACCTGTTGCCTTTTGCCTGTTACCTGTTGCTTGTTTCCTGTTGCCTGCTGCTTGTTGATTGCTGGATGTTGCCTGTTGCATGTTGCTCGTTAATTGTCTCCTGTTGCCTGTTGTTTGTTCTCTGGTGCTTGTTGACTGTTGCTTGTTGCCCATTACCTGTTGCATGTTTCTTGTTGCCTGTTGCATGTTGCCCATCGCATGTTGCCTGCCTCCTGTTGCCTGTTGCCTGCTGCTTGTTTTCTGTTGCCTGTTTCATGTTGCCTGTCTCCAGATGCATAGTGAATTTTGCCAGTTGCATGTTGCCTGTTTCCTGGTGCCTGTGGTCTGTCGCATGTTTCCTGTTTCCTGAATCCTGTTGCCGACTGCTGCTTGTTGCCTGTTGCTTGTCTCCTGTTGCTTGCTGTCTGTTGCCTCTTGCCTGTTTCCTGTTGCTTGTGGTCTGCCTGTTTCCTGAATCCTGTTGCTGACTGTTGTTGTTGCCTGTTGCCTATTGATGGTCTCCTGTTGCCTGTTGTCTGTTGCTTGTTTCCTTTTGCCTGCTGTCTGTTTCCTGTTGCCTGTTTCCTATCTCCTGTTGCATAGTGATGGTGCCAGTGGCATGTTGCCTGTTATCTGGGATCTGTCGCATGTTTCCTGTTTCCTGAATCCTGTTGCCGACTGCTGCTTGTTTTCTGTTGCTTGTCTCCTGTTGCCTGTGGCCTGTTGCTTGCCTCATGTTCCCTGTTGTCTGTTGCATGTTGCCTGGTTCCTGTTGCCTGTCTCCTATTGTTTGTTTTCTGTTGCCTGTTTCCTGTTGCCTGTTTCTTGTTCACTGTTGCCTGTCTCCAGTCGGCTATCGTCTGTTTCCTGTTGCCTGTTTCTTGTTGAATGTTGCCTGTTGCGCGTTGCCTTTTGCATGTTGCCTGTTGCATGTTGCTTGCTGCACGTCGCCTGTCGCGTGTTGCCGGTGCATGTTGCCTGTTGCATGCTGCATGTTGCGTGCTGCCTGTTGCATGCTGCCTGTTGCCTATTCTATATGGCCTGTTGCCAGTTGCATGTTGCCTGTTGTATGTTGCATGTTGCCTGTTGCTTGTCTTCTGTAGCCTGTTGCTTGTTGATTGTTGTATGTTGCATGTTGCTCGTTAACTGTCGCCTGTTGCATGTTGTCTGTTGCTTGTTGACTGTTGCTTGTTGCCTGTTATCTGTTGCTTGTTTCCTGTTGCCTGTTTCTTATTGCCTGTTGTCTATTGTTGATTGTTGCTTGTTGCCTGTTGTTTGTCTCCTGTTGCTTGTTTCTGACTGTTGCTTGTTGCCTGTAGCCTGTTACATGTTGCCTGTTTCCTGTTTACTGTTGCTGGTATCCTGTTGTCTGCCGCATGCTGTTGCTTGTCTCCTGTTGCCTGTCTTCTGTCGCTTGTTTCCTGTTTCCTGTTGTCTGTCTCCTATTGTCTGTCTCCTGTTGAATATTGCTTGTCTCCTGTTGTTTGTTGCCTGTTTCCTGTTGCCTGTTGCTTGTCTCCTGTTGCCTACCTCCTGTTTCCTGTCGCCTGTTGCTTGTTGCCTATTGCCTGCTGTTTGTCTCCTGTTGCGTGTGGCCTGTTGCATGTTGCCTGTTGCATGTTACCTGTTGCCTGTTTCCTATTGCCTGTCTTCTGTTCCCTGTTGTCTAATGTCTCCTTTTGACGTAGGACTACGTCTCTGTTTACTATATTGGGACTGGGTAGCACTTTGTGAAAACGAAAATAGAAGTGTAACGTTTGAATGAAAGATTTCAAATGCTAATAACTACTAAACTACTAAACGAAACTGAACAATCTATATGTCGTTGGATAGATAAAATGACCAGCAATTTTATGGGGGGGGGGGGTTGGAGAGCAATTTTAAGGAGGGCGTAAGAGGGGGGGGCTCCTGTAGAAATGAAACACAAATTTTCTCAATATTCGAGAAATAATCAAGCAAATGGAAACAAATTTGGCATGTGGGGGTTTCAGAAGCCAGGATTTTTTTCTACGGTGTACTGCGACCTCTTCCCCTTCTAAGAGGGGGGGCTCCCATACAAATGAAATACAAATTTTCTCAAAACTCTAGAACTAAACAAGCAAATGGAACCATATTTGGAATGTAGGGCTTTCAGAAAGCAAGAATTTTTTCTATGGTAAATTGAGACCCCTTCCCTCTTTTGGAGGGGGGGGAGCTCCCATACAAATAATATACAAATTTCATCGTAACTCGAGTACTAATCAAGGAAATGGAACCAAATTTGACAGGTGGGGTTTTTTGGAGGCATGAATTTATTTTGAATTTATTTATTTTATGATGCTTTGAGACCCCTCACCGCTGTGGTAGGAGGATAAGGACTTTCATACAAATAAAACAGAAATTGGTCATTCATTACCATTTCAACCTTTAAGATGCACACAAGTGATTTTTAAAAGAAATTTCTATGTCTCAAAGGTTACAGGCTTTGTACTTATGAACCCTCGTCCACGTATTTTCAAAGCCGCCATTGCCTGAAATGAAGAATTGAATCTGAATATTTCGCTCTTCTCTTTTAAACATTCACTTAAACAATGCCACTCACAGATTCTTATAAACATACATATGCCAGAAATACGCTAGTCTTTGCTCTGATGATCTGATATGATCCTACGTCACCCTTTCGTACAACCCTTAGAGCTGTATACCTTGTAGGTTTTCCTGTTACCTGTCTCCTGCTGCCTGTTGAATGTTCCTTGTCTCCTGTTGCCTCTTGTCTGTTGCCTGTTTCCTGTTGCCTGTTGCCTGTTGCCTGTTACATGTTACCTGTTACCTAATGTCTCCTGTTTCCTGTCTCCTGTTGCCTGTTGAATGTTCCTTGTCTCCTTTTGCCTGTTGTCTGTTTCCTGTTGCCTGTTTCCTATTTCCTGTTGCCTGTCTGGCATCTGGCGGATACTGGCACCCTTGTTTACAAACAGACCAAAAAAGTTTCAGCGGTTTAAACGGCAAGTTTGTTGTTTAAACAGCATTAGACCTAATTTTAAAAAGCCATCATGCCTGTAAAATGTTAAAACACACGCTACATTCGCTATAAACGAAAAGGGAAATTTCAAAGTAATCAAAGGTGCCAGTATCTGTCAATTGACGGTATGTTGATTTGGTCTATAGGGCAGATCCTAACCATAATCCGGTAGATTACTTTTTCCAGCGCTCGCTCCCCGCTTTTAGAAGTTGAGCCAGGGTATCGTTCATCCCAGCAGTCTTTAGCTCACTGTTTGCCTTCTCAGCCTCTTCCTATATTGGTCATCGCTCACAATTGTTGTCCTGTTCCTGCTGATTTAAAATCCAATCCTTTTCCTATTTATTTATAAAGTCTCATTTTAAGAAAAGTTTTTAGTGGATCAAGAACGCCAAAAGAGAACGGATCAAAAGTTCCAAATTTGCACACTATGTACCATTATTTTGCATAAAACTTTCTAAAAATTCCTGTCTCAGCGAATCGAAACACCATGTCAGCTCTACTTTATATACTTACAATAGCAGAATTGATGTCACACGATCCTTTTTGCGAAAAACATCTGGTAAAATATGATTACTACTGGACAAAAATGAAGTCAACGTTATGCTACATTATTAAGAAACGATCAAATGATTTAAAATATGGCTGCAATTGTAAGATGTACCAGTTGCTGTGTCTTTATATGTCGCCTGGTGGCAAACTAATGAAATTTTTTCCCCCAAACGAAAGATGAATTTTCTAAATAGGGTAAGGAACGGATTAAGTAGTGCCATCTATTTTAATCAGTTGAAAAAAAAATCAGCTAAAAATGCACTATTTTATTCATATTTTCAGGATCTTTTGATAAGAATATGATCTTGAATCACTTAACCATAGATGTAGTTCATACAAACACTTGGAATTGTGTTTTGTTTGTAATTGGTGACGTGCACGAAGTAACAGCCAAAGTTAGAGGGATTTCCATGGGGCGTTTCAAAATTCAGATTTCAGAACTGCTTAAAAAAGCACCTTGGTGATTAAAATTTGCTTAGGCAGATTTAAATAATTTCCATCGCTGAAATTTTTAAAGCAAAAAATCCAAAGTTTAGTTTAACCACAGAGAACAGACATCCATTCACGAACAAATTTTTCGGGAATTCTTGGATAAAATTAAAATCACCTAATATGCTAGCGTCACCACCACTGTAGTTTCCTAACTAAATGATTCTTTTAATTTGCACACTGATAACCTTTGGCTGCTCTGGCGCTAGTATATATGCACTATAAGCGTTATGCTAGCGCCAGAAGCTAGCTGTTGTGAGTTTAGTGTAGAATTTTATGCGCCTTCAGCGACATCATCACTATAGTTTCCCAACTAATTTGACATAAGTTTTATCCAAGTGGGGACGTTTCGCTTGGATGTCTGTTCTCTGTGGTTTAACCCTCAATTGATCAACCAAAAAATCAACGCAATCTGATCAACCAGGATTAGGTGTACCCACTTAGTAATTCCATGACCAAAAATGTTCCGATTTTGCTCATGTTTTGCATGTTTGTTTGTTTTTTGAAAATTTATCTATACCTATAAAAATGGATTTCTGTCTGTCTGTCTGTCCCTATGTTCCTTATAGAATCGAAAACTTCTGAACCAATCGGCGTGAAAATTTGCATGTAGAGGTTTTTGAAGTCAGCGAAGGTTCTTATGATGGTTAGAGACCCCTCCCCCCACTAAGAGTGGGGGCTCCCACACAAATGAAACACAAATTTCTGCATAACTCGAGAACTAATCAAGCAAATGCAAAATTTGACATGTGGGTGTTTCTGGAGACAAGAACTTTTTCTATGGTGACTTGAGACCCCTTGCCTCTATAGAAGGGGAATTATGACTCCTCTACCCCTTTAAGAGGGTGGGCTTCCGCGTAAGGTTTTTCGCGAAATGGTATTCTGCGAAACTCTACATTCCGCGTTATGGTTAACCGAGAAATGGTGTTCCGCAACATGGTATTCTGCGAAATGGTTTGTAATGATGGCGAATATTAAAATGCTATCCGCTCTATTTTATCGAGCTAAGCAATGGGAGGGAGTTGTTTTCTATTTTACTGTGAGGAAAATTTGTATATTAAAACACCCATGAACTCCTCAGAAACTTGCAAAACTCGAGATTGTGATAAAGGTCATCCGAGATTCAGGATTTATGTACAACACAGTTTAATTTGTGGCAATACGAAGTTTGTCGGGTCAGCTAGTGACCTATATTTTTTATTTGGCACTTAGGGATCCCCCTTCTGACTTAGGGTGGTTCCAAAAATCATCACCCTTGCCATGAGACCTTTTTTAAAAAAATCATAACTTTTGATTCACTCGACCGATTGTAATAATTTTGATACCAAATGAAAGTTATGATGATGAGCTTTTAAGAAAGATTGTAGCCTAAAGGAGCTTTCTGTGAAAAATATTGGATCGAAACCCAAATTTTTGCTTACTTTTAAAATCTTGAATTTCAGTGTTTTCATGTTCATAACACCTAAAAAGATCCCAGTTTTTATATTTTTTCTGAATGTAAAACACTCACATTCAAACTCATAACATATCAAAATTTTAGAAACGTATCTTTTCTTGTTTGAAGAGATACAAATTAAAAAAAAATAATCTCAATTATTTTTAGGGCCACCCTAACTCACTAGGGGGCACCCAAAGCGCAAAATAAAACATGATGAAACAAAATTTTAAGAAAAGGAACAAGTACACAAAGTTTGAACTAAATCGGAGCACGCTTTATCGTGGAATTGCTATGTGGGTACACCTGTACCCGGTTGATCAAAATCGGGGTATTAGACTTGGACGGTCCAAAACTAAAAATTTTTTTTCAACATGTTTGTAAATAAATGATTGAATTCATTCAAATTCGTCTAAATAACGAGGAACAGGAGACCTAAGACATTATTTCAAAAGGAACATGGCGAAATCGGAGTATGAAATATGAAAAGGGTACAGGTGTACCCGGGTGATCAATTGAGTGTTAATAATATGTAGTGTCTTCTAGTGGTAACGGCTTGAAGAACTAAAGTTAGCAAGAAGATTGGTATGCTGATATCATCCACCTAGTCAACCCGTCGCTTGTAATGAGGTAAAACAATCAGTGATCTGCTTAGACTGCTTAAAACCAGTTCTTTACCCTAGATAGGATTCCGAAATAAAGAGTGTTGTATTAAATACAACGCGCGAGTAACCGTGTTACAAAAGTTGACACGAGTAACGAAAGGTTAAAGCTATTCGGAGAAATTCCAATCTAAACATCGGACAAGCTAATAAAATATCTTTACGGTGACTAACATAAGCATGATATCTGTCACAGACGATAAGCGTCTTGCTTCTTCCTGTAGTCAATAAAGAAGAGGAAACTGCGTTTGAATTTATAGTATATATTTTTAAACAATATATGGCTGAGATTGCAAATTCTCACGATTCCAGACGACCGCACCGTGCACAAAGCAAAGAATTATGCGTGATCAGATTACTGTATCAATCCAATTATTATTGTTTATTCAAATAAATTCGTAGAAAGCATAGTGTCTGTTGGAGCACTATATCTGTTTGTAATATAGTCTTGACAGTTCGGTCGTTTAGCACGAGTGACAAATGGTGTTATAACTGGCTTGGTCCAAGTCAACGAAACTCTAGGTCCCTATGCCACAACTGTACAACAGTGCTTTTGCCAAACCATTATCGTTTATTATTAATCATTTGAAAAATACCATCCTATCAAGTATCCAAGCCCTGTACCGATCCCCGCTGGCACGTTAGCGTATGTTACATTTGTAACGTTGTTTTGTGGTATTGCTATTGCCATTGGACATGTGCTGGACATTGATTGATGACAGAAGCCATAAAGGCCGGCGCAGAATAAGTATACTCAAAAAATCGACATGACAAGTTTACGTGAAAACATAGGTTATTCTCATCTACCGCACTTTTCATGTAACGTTCACGTGAATTGTTGGTGGCTTGAACTCATACTAACCGGGTTACGTGCGATCCCAGATAATTTTGTCAATTTTTCCATTACCTAGCATCTGAAGTCCATGAAGATTGCTGTACAGAAGTTTACGTGATTTTTCACGTGGATGGGATGTGTCAATTTTTTAGAGTATATGTTCGCGTTGCGGAATTTAGACAGCAACTTTAATTGCAAGGATTTATACGGAACAACCCACAATGTATCCGGAATCAGGGGATCTATCGATAAGGAATCGTGAAGCTCACATGTGACGTGGAAGGCCGGTGACCATAATTTCAAATGTCGCTTTTGCAACATTTTTCTTACGGATCAGATTCTTACCGATTCTTAACGATTCTTACCGGTAGGCATATGTAGCTTCCAAAAAGTTACTTAGTTTGTTTCGTATACAACTCTATGAAATTACGGTAGTAGTTTTTGAAATAATAGTTCAGAAATTGAGAAAAGTTTTTAAATATGCCAGGTGAACTTTCTATATGCCTATCACTGTACCGTTGACCCCCATTCGTTTGACCGTTTCTAAACTGAATACTTTTTAAATTCATTTTAAATTCATGATTCATGCCCGTAAAGGGCCACCGAGAGGATTAGTGTTCTCTATAGCGCCAATTTTGCAAGCTACGGGACTTCAGCTACAAAATGTAATACGTAGAAAGCCCAATTCGCAGCTGCAATTAGTCGTTCTATTTTGCGACTTATATCGTTGTCACCTGTCACGAGCATACCAAAATATATTAATTCATCTACTATTTCATATCGTTCCCCATTCAGTTCCTCTTCGACACCAACAGCATTTGCATCGTTTTGGTGGTATTAATGGTAAGTCGCAATTTCCCAATTAAATGGCCTCAAAGCTTTTATTCCTGCTCTACTGCTGATTTCGGTGATATCGACGTCGCCAGCAAAATCAAGAAGTATGTGAGGTCTCATCCGCTATTGTGACACATTATTTTTACTCATTCAGCGTCACACGAATCAACGTAGCTAGTTCTGTAGGAAAACCATGTCCTAGCGTTAACTACCACAGCTCATTTCGTTTGACTGAACCGTACGACGCTTTACAATCCACAAAAATATGATGAGTCTGCTAGTTGTACTCCCAAAACTCGTCAGTTACTAGACCAGGGTAAATATTTGATCCATCATGGAGCGACCCTTATGAAAACCAGTTTTGTACTCGCCGACGAAGAACTCCGCTAACGGTCTCAGTCTACAACACAGGATAGGGAGAGCACTTTATAGGCAGAATTGAGCAATGTAATTCCTCGATAGGTTTTACTCTCGAGTTTTTTAAATTATGGGAAATGAGGCCAATCAACCACTCCCCCGATATTTATTTTCCACCCATATCCTGACAATGTTGCGGCGAATTGTTTCGTACAGGTGCTCGCTCCTCGAAGTTCAGCCAGGATACGATCCTTTTCAGCAACCTTACCGTTTTTCAGCTTACTGATTGCCTCCATAACCTTCTCCTGTGTTGGTGGTTCCACAGCTTGGCCGTCACTCACAATTCTTATCCTGTACCTGCTGATCCTCGTGTTTACTTCTCTATTCAACAGCGTCTGGAAATACTCTTCCACCTGGCGTTTACCGTCATTTTGTCAGTAAGCAGGTTGCCAGGCATGGTAAAATTCTTGCACCTGACCGTTTTGTAAAAACTCCGTGTGTCGTTGCTGGCGAACTTCTCCTCTGGACCGGCGAGCACGTGCTCTTCGTATTGGCGTTTTAGACAGTGGGTTCTTTTTTCCGCAGCTGTACCAGAACGAACCAAAAATATTCGCACAGAGTCTCTGATTCCCCGCATTGGGATCGTGTGAAAGAATTCTGCAGAGAATTCGCACAGAATACCTTGCTTATAGAAGCAGGATTCTTATAGGAGAATCCAAGAGATGAATCCCAGGGATAGCTATAACTCGGTACGGGAATCGCCTGTACTATGAAATAAGAATCCTCTGGATTCTAAAAGCAGGAGTCCTGGTTTCTCGATTCCTTTCTCTGTTCTGACGTGTAGGCGCAGTAAGCTACTCATATATATTGAACTGTTGAGATTTTATCATTTATATCAGCTTATTTGATACTTGCAATTTTGTTTGTAATTAACCCTTTAACTTAACTGTAGAAATAACTATCTGCGGAATTATAAATGGGTGGTATATGAGGAAACCGCTGCATTGGCGACAAAGATGAACAGTGGCACTCATCAGAATGTGGAAAGTACTCTTCCGGGTTCACTGAAGGACGGTCCGTAAAGAATGAAATATTCACGCTGCGACGGATCCTCCAAAAAGTCTATGAATATAGAATTCAACGCAGAATTATTTCATTGATTCATTGATTGATTTCAAAGTTGCGTATGACACCATCGACCGTAAAATCATGGCCATTCTAACCTCGCAGGGGACTTTGTCAACGTGATGGCCCCTCATATGGGCTGTTCAACATGCCGCTACAGGATTTTATGAACGGAGCAACACACAGGCACAATCTTCAGCAAATCTAGTTAATTCGTCTGCTTTGCCGATGAAATGGATATTGTTGATAGAACAACATCTGTGGTAGTGGCTGAACAAACTAAAACTGTGAGTTTGTTTTGTTTTGATCGTGCATCGAGCCGCTATGCTGCCCGTTCTCCCGGTACTCGACACTCGACACTCGACAATGAGTCGAGTCAAGTTGTACGACATGACTAACAAAATAGAGCCCATAATTATTCGATGTACTTGTAACGCTAATGTCTCTTGAGTAGATGCCGTTTTGACGTAGGACTACGTCTTACGGCAAGTTTTGAGAAAGGGTGTCATTCCAAAAAATCGAAAAATGCGAGCGTCACGAAAAATGAAAGTTTTTGAACGCTAATAGCTCAGCGGTTTTCCGATCGATTTTCAATATTATTACACGAATCGATCGGTAAATCTTCTAAGAATTGACCCAAATGAAGAAAAGTATGGATCCTTGATGTTGAACTATTGAAAAATTGAAAATAATGAACCTATGTTTCACCAAAATTCTCGCTTCGTGATTGGTTGGAAGATTCTTTGCGATGATCTAAACCTATACCAATTTGATATCTGTGCTTGGGAAGTAAGCCAAAACAAGTGACAGAGTTTCCTCATTTCAACAAGATTTCTTAACACCGCGGTTAAACCTAGACCATTTTGATGTCCTTGCTTGGGAAGTACGCCAGAAAGAGTGACAAAGCCCCTTCGTGCCAACAGATTTCTTACGAACGCGATTAAACCTAGTCCAATTTGATGTCTGTGTTAGGGAAGTGTGCCAGAAAAAATGACACAGGCTCATTGTCCCAACAGATCGCAAATTCTTTACTGCGAGACGATTAAACCTCGGCGAATTTGATATCTGTGTTGGAAAAATGTTCTACAGCTGTAGTGTTCGGTTATAATGCGACTCTGTATAAGTACGCATGCTTGCCGATGCCGTTTTATTAGAACTGTAGTGAAAAGATGTGCTGTTGATAAAATAGGATTGAATTGGTAAAATCCCTTCAGCGTGGGGAACCATGGGTAATAAAAACAATCTCTAATTTTAGTAAGGTAGCAGGAAAGCAATGGTTTGTGTTCTTGATTTTGTAAAATTGTTTTCAAATGCACAATCTTTTGAGAATTGAACGTATGCAATGTTACTACTTTGATAAATGTTACATACAACGCGTGTAACATGCATATATTTTGCATATAGCATGTATACATGAAGAATCGAATGATTACAAGCATTAATACATGCCAGGGCCCTACAACGTCACCTTCAATTGCATAGCGTCACTCATAAATGAAGCAGTAAAGCTTCCGTTTCTACAGAAGCAGCATCGCTTCAGTTTCAAACTAGCTTCAGTCAGCGTCAGCAAAACGGGTTTCACTTCGTCATGACGATCAGTTTCAACTTTTCATTAGTACTTTTCTATCAAATATTCGGAAGAAGACCAGCAACTCTGAATGCAAATGAATTGAATTTGAGTAACAATTCCTACAATGCAACGCATATTAAAGTTAACCTTGTCAATGTCGACAAATTGTGCCTGACTTTCTGCCGTCGTCAATTGATACAGCCACCAACTTCAATTGAAGCTTGCTTGAAACGTTCAGTTCAGCAAATGAAGCAAGTCACTTCATGTATGAAGCGAAGGAAAGAGAAAGTCAGTTTCATTTATTTATTTCGACGATGCCGGGCCCTGATACATGCTACTATCACTACAAAGAGACTTACGTAGTCCTGCGTCACCTATATATGCGGTCGTGTCTTGTACACAACCCCTCTGATTTTTTGTATTACTTTACTATCATGAAAATATTGCAGACTGCGGTCCCCAATCTCATAGGCTCGGTGGGCCCTTTGGCTCCCAGTCCGCCCCTGGATTATGATATAAATCTGATCAGAGAATGATATATTCGGAGCTTGGAACTACCAACTAGATCCAACCACCAAAACAATAACAAAGAGCAGGGCGGCCAGTTCTTACAAACTTCGACATATTTAGGGTTGCCACTTGTTCAAATTAAAAACTAACCCCGTTAGTTTGCAAGGTATATGTTGTATTTTTTTCTGCTTCCTATGATAGCCCCCTATTGGCATCTCTATATCGAGCTGCAGTAAGTGACAGCGACTGAATGTTCCGGGCTCAAAATTTGACAGCGGTCCCAAAACTCTATCGAGTGAAACGTAGCGACGAAGTGCTATCTCATTTTTGCTCACGCTATCATGTTGGCACCCAAAACATGGTTGCCTGCCAATAGGGTGATGTATATAGAAAGATAAATTGTTCAGATAACCGAGATTTTCAGATAGTATGGGAAATTGTTTCCAGTTATCTCACTACGTGACGCTATCCATTTTAGCCCAAACACTTGTTTTTTTTCTAGTCTGTCCTTGAAATGTGGTCAGGCATTAATATTAATACTTTTTGAAACGGTGGTTCTACAACTGATGGAGGGACGGTAGGGTAAAGTAATAAAATTTTTTTGGATTGGAGGGGAAAGAGCGGGAGGGTGAAGGGGACCCATGCACATTCCAGCATTGGACAAAAGATAGGAGTCACTACGACTTCTTGTTAAGCGTAGCTACCAATAGCCCCCCCCCTCACCTTCCCGCTCTTTCCCCTCCATTACAAAAAATTTTCATTACTTTCCCCTACCGTCCCTCCATCAGTTGTAGAACCACCGTTTAAAAAAATATTAGGGTACGGGTGGGTATTTCCAGCCCATTAAGCGGTAGCCTGAACAATATTCAGGAATTACGTTGAAACTATATTTATTCGAGACAAGACTTTTATACCAGTTGATAGAATAATATTTATTGAATAACGGCGTGTATTTTGGTCTTAATAAAACGCTACTGAATTTGAGTTATAGTCGCGAGAAATGATGAAGTCGCTGCGGCTAAAATGAGCCCATTTTCTATAGTGGTGTTTGTGTTTTTTAAATCCGACAGGCCGAAATAGCCAGCACAGCGATGAAATGCTTTTCAAAAACAGATCAAAAGAGACAAGAAAAGAGAGACCGATGGATAACTTGTCGCTATTGTCTACATTCCGGGCTCATTGAAGATAATTAGTTTTGCAGTGTCAACAGCTTGCTGCTGGCGCTAGTGTAGCATTGAATCGTTCATATACATTAGCGCCAGTTGTCACTCAAATACCAGCTATGTCAACACGATAGAAGCATTTCAGGTGTTTCAGGCCTCATGTATTGGTAGTAGTGTAAATAACGCACCATATGCTGGAATTAAAAACAAAATGCTGCTAATGGCTAGTGAATGAAAATTGATTTATATTTTCATATCAGAGGGGCATTTTTGTGTTCTTCCGTGATAAAAAGAAGTAGAATTGTTCTGTGATAGCATATTCACAGTTGTTTATTTTCTAGAATAAGTTAACGTGATCATAATTGTGTGTTTTCCAAACCATCATCAAGAGCGGATACGCGTAAGCGATTGCTGCTGGTTTTTTCAACCTGGTAACGTGCTAGTGGAAAAACAGTGGTTTTGATGTTTATTGAATAAAATTAAGAAAATTACTTACATTTTTATGAAAATAGTTATAACACATTAAAGCCTATGAGTGCTACATTCGTTTCAGTATTGATATATAGCGGCAAAGTTTTTATTTGGGAAAGTGTAGCCAAAAAAGGTAATGTATGCCGAAATTAGTAGCGTGATGGGAATACCCTCCCGTACCCTACTATCCATTTTACCTAGCTTACAACGAATATAAGTGTTATTGCAATAAAAGGTATACAGCCCGGACTCGATTATCCGGGTGACAATTTTTATTTTCAGCCCGGATTATCGAATCATAATTTTGGTACAAACAATTTTTAGGCATGTCAAGTTTTTTGACTTTTAGGTATCAGAAATGTTTTATTTATTATTAATCTATCTTCCCAAAAGTCAGAAAATTCCTTTCTTACGATTTTTCTGAAAATTTTTTTGGTACCATATTATTTTTTTTTGTTATGTTTTTCAATATTTAGGTATTATAAACGTTTTTTTATTATTGATCAATCTCCCCTAAAGTCATAAAATTCCTTTTTTGCCCCGGATAATCGAGTATTTGCGTTTCATTCAAAGTTTCCCAAATAACAATTCAATTTAAGAACGTTCGTGTGCGTTATTTTCAAACATAAAAGTTAACGATATTTTTCAAAACTTTTTGAAGCCGAACGAACTCGCGTGCATAAGGTATTGAGTTGTGAATCAGGTAAGACATATGCATGTTATCATGTTGATACAATTCTCTGTACCGTCAGGGTCGCTAGATTTTTATTTTTGGTTTGATTACAATCACTTTAGCAGCGTGGGTCATTCGTGACTTCTGCGGAGTTTGAACCCGGGTCCTCGAAGTGAGAGGCGTGAATATTAACCACTACACTGGGATTGATCCCTGTCACTAGATTGATACTGTTAGGTTTAGAGCACTTTAGGAATTTAAAATAAATTTAATTATGAAAAACGGCATAGAGAGAAGTACGGTAACATCGCCCTTAAGGGGGACTTCTACCTTAGCGGCCCGAATTGTGAGTATATATTCAAGCATGGATTGCACGATATTTACGTATGAACAATTCGCAAACTGTATACAGCAATCGAGCCCAGCTATAAAATACCTTTATACTATATATTTATATAGTAGAAAGGCAAAACAATCTCCTGGATTGTCGCAGTGGCATTTTAACCCAGTGCTCTTCTGGCGTACAAAAAATCGACAGCTCAGAGTTGTTAAGAGAGTAGAATCTTGTGATCAAAGCTAAAGATTCACTGTTTGTCATGAACTGTACAAACCATGAACTATACACGTGGCAATAGCTCATGGATTTAATCGAAATCATGAATTTTCTATCCCTGATACGGATAGATTGGAATTGCAGATTCATGCATACTAGCTACAAGTGATAATCGCTCAGAAAAAATCTTTTTAAGGCTAATATTGTCTCTGATAACACTTGTGCAAATTTCCAAATTGATACATAGTAACACCTCAGACTTGCATCCATCTCTCATGGAATAAATCTTATCACCGTAAAGCCGTAAAGACGCCGTGATAAGCGATTTAGATAATATGGTGTTAGGAGAAACCGCTATAATATGTCCCCCTCGAAATCAATGGAAGTATACTGCAATCGTGCTGCCCACAGATAACGTACGAATGTATGTTACTTTTTTGCAATAATTTTCTTCAGTTCATATTGTATTATAAAAGTTGCAGTACAATATGCCAAACTGGGATGATTTGTCCTGGGAGCGTTTTATACCTACTTACTCTACATAAAAGTCGCTTTTTGTGCTAGGTTTTATGATACGTTTACAACAACTTCTCTAAAAATCTATCATCCAATCGATCTAAGCGTAATTATATTACCTGTTGTTGACATAAGTCAGTGATGGCCAAACTGCGGCCCGCGGGCCGCATGCGGCCCTTCGTGATGATTCGTGCGGCCCGCGGACTGGTTTGAGGGATGGAGAACTTATGAATAATTTTGTTGGTGACACAGAGGTCACTCAGATCAGTTGTAATACCTCGTGCATATTATAGATCTGATTGCTTTCCAGTTAAAATCTTGTGGTGATTCCTAAAAATCGGCTTTTGCTGCCGCCTATGTTACATTTTGTTATGCGCAGAAATCGCCAGAGGTCATTGCGGCCCGCGGACTCATGGGGCGATCTGATTTGGCCCGCACCACGCCTATGTCTGGGCACCACTGACATAAGTGATTACATGGTATGTACATAAATGTAACATTCTTATGGTACAATTACTACATGCATTTCAGAGTTTTGTAGATTGCTAATCAATTCTAATTTGATGGTGTTTCATGCGCATGTCGGATTTTGGAATTTTTTCTGAGAGGCGAATATGCTCGCGCAAAAAATGCTTTAGGGTGTTCATTATAATAGATGATTCGAGAGGGGGTGGCAGGAGCCAACGAGCCAAGACATGGTCGTTTTCGTCACTGCTTCTGAAGGGAACATATACGACTAAAAAAATCAGTTTTTTTCATTTCAGAATTCGAGAACCGAAAAAATGACTAAAATTTTTGAAAAAACCACAATTTTTAAAATTTGGACTCCTCAGATTTTTTGCTTACTTTGTTACTAATTTTGTAATGATCCGACCACGGAAAGTGGATGAAAAACGATCATGTTATGATCAAAAGAATCAAAAGTAGGCTAAGGACAAACCCGTTATAATAAAACTTCGCTCCTGCAAAAACACGATTTTCAAACATTCGATTATTTCTCGGAAGCTGAGCTATGCCCCGCTACCCCCCTCTGCTAAGCTACCCTCCCTGCTGAGCTTCCTCCCGCTAAGCCACCCTCTGCAAAGCGGTCGCCTCTGTTGAACTGCTCGCCCCCCTGCCTAGCTAAGTTTCCTCTTCCGGCTAAGTTACTCTGCCGTACCCGCCTACCCCTCCCAGCATGCTAAGCAACCTCCCCCCCCCTTCGACTGAGTTGTAACCCCCCCTCTACTAACTGAGCCGCTATACCCCCCTCCCCCCCCCCCCGCCCCTTTTAATTCCGTCATTTATCACAACTTAACCTTGCACTATTAAAAATACACATTCAATGACAAAAACTGGCACATTATCACACACATACATCAGATTGATGTCTTGTTTTTTTTGTAGTGATATATTAATAATGTTTACTATTGAAATTTATCAGTAAATAGGTCTTTAAAACGGGGTATGAAATTTCATACTCTAGAACATAATGAGTTGTTCTTCGTCAGCATAAAAATACCTATGGTCAGGTGGTACGAGAGCTGACAGTTTATTTATAAAACAAAGGAAAGAACAGTGGTTCAAGGTTGCTTCCATGTGGTACGCCAGAGATGTTGCAGAACATGACAGAAAATTCGTACCCGATCTTCAAACTCAGCCTACGAGAACTACTTACATATAATAAAGTTTTCTACTGTGGCTGTATCTCAGTCGATGCGTAGAAAATTTTCCAATCGATTTGTGCAAAAATATTGAATATCGATCAGGAAACCGCTTAGTTATTAGTGTTCATAATCTGACCAAAATTCGAACAAGACTTTTTGGAATGACCACCACCAGTGTCCGGAATCGCATTTTCTCATCATTTTCCGCATTCCGGAATCATTTTCTAGTCAGCAAGCCCCGCCAGAAGGTAATAGTAGAATCATATGGATTATACTATTACATTCGGATTTTCAACTCGTTTGGCATGTTATTACCAAAAGAGTCGACCCGTATATAGTGGCATGTAGAAAAATTCGACTTGAAACGATCTTACCAAATTGCTGGTTGGGTCCATATTACATTTTCTTACTTATCGCGTCATTTGAGCTTCCATCAGTGGTATAGGTGCTTGATGAACTAAAACGAAACAAATAATAAAATTAACATATTAGGTTTACCCTAATAACTAGGCTGTGCGGCTCAACCGTCTGCCCATAATCTCAGCTTTAAGATCAGGCATCCGGGAACCACGCAGTATCGCACCTCCTAGCTTAGCTACTCAATAGAGTATTACCGGGTATGGTCACGTGGAGGCGCTAGGGAGGAACTTGGGCTGGCGAAAGCTATGTTGGACGCTTTCTCGTTTGCCTACCCCATTTCATACCCACCAGTGTTGAAAAATTTATAGCAGCAAAAAAATCAATGAGATTTCAAGCACATGAAATTTCAACCTTGATCACAAGCGCGAAGCTCACATATGAATTTCTCTCGCTTTTATACGCAATGTCTCTGTTGCTATGCGACGTGAATCAAATTCAGCTGTGAGAATTTTGCATAATTCTTCCACAGCTGGCATTTCATACAACCAACCAGAGAGCAAAAGAGAATCTACCGTCAGAGAAAACATCAGCAGCGAAAAACGTAGCACATAATCATGAATTAAGATGGCAGACATATTGGCGGAATTTACAGTTTTCCTTCGCGGGATTCGGGCTGGCAAAGGGTGAACATGTGCATTCCATAACCTCTGTTCATTAACTCCTATTCCTACCTCCACGAGGTGCCGGCTGGGGTACGCAACTTCGGTTGTCGTATGCTAACAGGAAAGGGGACACAGTGGCTCTCGCCCACATTAAGATGGCAGCCCCATCAGCGGGATAAGGACCTTAGGTTAACAGCCTACTGTACCAATAAAAAAGTTACCGAAAATGAAAGAAGAAATCTATCTGGATTATTGGCAACGACCTTTAGCATGAAAACATGGACACGAATCGGAACATGGAATATACTGACCCTTGACCAGCAGGGCAAGCTGGCTCAACTTACAAGGGAAGCTAGCAGCCTGAAGCTTGAAATCCTGGGGCTGAGCGAGGTCCGCTGGCCGGGTACTGGCGAACACAGGACATCATCCGGGCAAGTCTTGCTCTACTCTGGCAAACGAGGTGAAAATGCTACTCGAGAAAGAGGAGTTGGATTCCTACTGAGCCCAGGGGCACATGCCGCCCTGATGAAGTGGGGACCAATAAATGAGCGAATAATCGTTGCCAGATTCAGAACACGGGTTAGGAACCTTACGGCAATCCAGTACTATGCGCCTATAGATGCTGCCGACCTGCAGGAGAAAGAGAGTTTTTACAGCCAGCTGAACAGCGTGGTTGAGAAAATCCCGAAGGGGGACATCCAAATTCACATGGGCGACTTCAACGCGAAGATTGGCTCAAACAACGCGGACCTTGAACGCGTCATGGGACGCCATGGCCTAGGAGAGATGAGCGAAAACGGGGAGCTGTTTACAGAATTCTGTGGTGATAACGACATGGTCATTGGTGGATCGCTCTTCCCCCATAGACCAGTACATAAAGTCACGTGGGTTTCCCGCGACGGCCGAACAGAAAACCAAATTGACCACATCTGCATCAGCCGGAAATGAAGAAGGAGCCTTCTTGATGTACGCAACAAATGCAGCGCTGATATTGCATCCGACCATCATCTTGTTATCGTTGAGATACGTATGCGCGTCGCACGTGTCCAACGACGGGAGGAGAAAGTTGGGTGCCGCTATGACTTCCGCCGATTGGAGAATCCTGAGGTGAAAAGGGCCTTTGTTGAACAACTTGAATCTCGAGCCTCGGAGTTGCCACCTGGTGGAACCGTCGAAGAGCAATGGACCGGTATCAAGAACGCCTTCATCACAACCAGTGATGAAACCCTCGGCAAAGAGCGCAGTGGGCGGAGGGAGTGGATTTCGGATGAAACTTGGAGGAAGATCGACGAGCGAAGAGAGGCGAAAGCCGGCATTGAGCGAGCGCGGACCAGATCGGCTAAGACAGCTGTCCGTCAACGATACGCCGAACTGGAGAGGGCTGTTAAACGTGCTTGTAGGCGGGACAAGAGAGCTTGGACTAACTCCCTAGCCGAACAAGGAGAAACCGCCGCCGCCAATGGTGATATTCCTTTGTTGTACGATATTTCTCGCCGTCTTAGTGGTGCCAGGATGAATACAAAAATGCCGCTAAAGGACAGAGCTGGTCAGCTATTGACTGACCGTACAGAATAGCTTAAGCGATGGACTGAACATTTTGAACAACTCTTCTGAGTTTCAAATGTCAGAGACCAACAAAACGCCTACAGTTCGTCGAATAAATCGCGTGAACTCGGAGGCGCCATCGCTGGATGAAATTGTAGCAGCCATCAAGAGTATGAAATCCAATAGAGCGCCAGGGATAGATCGCATTTATTTCAGCCGAAATGCTCAAAGCTGACCCATCTTTGTCAGCCCAGATGATGCATCAGCTTTTCAGCAATATTTGGGAAACCGCAACTTTTCCGGTGGACTGGATGCAGGGCATATTGGTCAAAGTCCCTAAGAAAGGAGACCTAACGGAAAGCGGTAACTGGCGTGGCATCACGTTGCTCTGTATTACTCTCAAAGTACTCTGTAAGGTAATCCTCAACCGGATCCAGGAGAAGATCGACGCTACTCTCCGGCGGCAGCAAGCTGGATTCCGTGCTGGCCGATCATGTGTAGACCACCATGTAGACCAACGCTCCGCATTATATTGGAGCAGATCAACGAACTCCAGGGCTCTCTTCTGCTGGTGTTCGTTGACTTCGAAAAGGCGTTCGACCGACTCAATCACGAAAACATCTGGGGCGCACTTAGGCGTAGAGGAGTTCCAGATAAGCTAGTCCATCTCATCGAGGATCAGTACGAGGCGTTCTCGTGCAAGGTTTTGCACGACGGCGTCTTGACCGACCCCATAATGGTTACTGCTAGCGTGAGACTGGGCTGCATTTTATCACCGCTTCTGTTTCTCATCGTTATGGATGAGATATTAGTTGGAGCAATTGACAGTAGACCAAATCGAGGATTGCCTTGGAATCCTCTAACGATGGAGCAGCTCAATGACCTCGACCTAGACGACGACATTGTCTTGCTCGCACAACGCCGAAACGATATGCAGAGCAAGTTAGATGACCTCTCCGAGAGCTCCCAGGCAGGAGGTCTCACAGTCAATGTAGCGAAAACTAAGTCTATGGTAGTGAACACTGTCAATTCCACCAACTTCACATTAGCGGGACAACAAGTTGAGCAGGTAGACGCCTTTCAGTATCTTGGTAGCCAGACAACGCCCGATGGTGGTACCAAGACTGGTATAGCCACACGGATCACGAAGGCCAGGGGTGCCTTTGCAGGTCTGCGAAACATTTGGCGCTCAAACCAGATTACTCTACGTACGAAAGCCCGAATCTTTAATTCAAACGTTAAATCCGTACTGCAGTATGCCTGCGAAACGTGATGCGTCTCAGCGGAGACAACGCAAAAACTGCAGGTATTCATT
The DNA here is from genome assembly GCF_943734655.1 of Sabethes cyaneus. Lineage (NCBI taxonomy): Eukaryota > Metazoa > Arthropoda > Insecta > Diptera > Culicidae > Sabethes > Sabethes cyaneus. Next base: position 63,966,152 of record NC_071353.1, read on the forward strand.
AACCGGTACCTGCGATACATTATTCGTGCCTGGTGGCCTGATAATTGGATATCCAATGAGGAACTCCATCGTCGGTGTCATCAACGGCCGATAGCCACAGAAATTCGTGAACGTAGGTGGAAGTGCACTAAACTCAATAACAAAACTGTTCGAGCTTGTTGTGTATGCACCTGTTTTTGCATTCTTTAAGCAATATGTCGTAGATGATCAACACGGCTTTATGCCCCAGCGGTCCACGACAACCAATCTTCTAACTCTTACGTCCGACGTGGTAAAAAGTTTTGACGACCGGTCGCAGACGGACGTTATTTACACGGACCTTTCCGCTGCTTTCGACAAATTGAACCATCGAATCGCCATCGCCAAACTGGACAAACTCGGAATCGGAGGCTCGTTGCTACGATGGCTTAGTTCCTACCTCTCCGATCGCCACCTAGAAGTTAGCATCGACGGGTTCACCTTTAGACCTTTCACTGCTAGCTCTGGAATTCCACAAGGTAGCCATCTCGGACCTTTGGTTTTCCTCATCTACTTCAACGATTTCAACTTCCTGCTTAAATGCCCGCGACTCTATTTTGCCGACGATCTGAAGTTGTATGCTAAAGTCGATAGTCCGTCCGACGCCGCGTTCCTGCAAGAGCAGCTGCTGATTTTTTCAAAATGGTGCACAGACAACCGCATGCTGCTAAATTCCGACAAATGTGAAATAATTACTTTCTCAAGGAAATTGAACCCTCTCGTTTTCGACTACATTCTATCAGACGTGCCTCTACGCCGCGAAAATTGTGTTAAGGACTTGGGAATACTGCTTGACTCTAAGCTCGACTTCGAACAGCATATCGCATATATTGTCGATAAGGCCTGCAGGAATCTGGGATTTATCATGTGGATCGCCATGAACTTCAACGACATCTACTGCCTCAAAGCTCTCTACTGTGCTCTTGTCCGGTCCAACCTTGAGTACTGCGCTCCTGTGTGGAGTCCGTACTACCAAAATGGAGTTGACCGAATCGAGTCAGTGCAGCGCCGATTCATACGTTTTGCACTTCGAAGATTGCCCTGGAACGACCCCTTTCAGCTGCCCTGCTATGAACAACGCTGCAGACTCATCGATCTTGACCCGTTGAACACTCGTCGCGACGTGATCAGAGCAATGGCAGTCGCCGACATGCTGACCTCAAGAGTGGATTGCCCATGTCTACTCGCGAACCTCAACATATACGCCCAAAGTCGTGTTCTATGCAACGGTCCATTTCTGCGTGCAGCCACGTAGTAAGGGGGGGTGCCCTGGGGGCCTTGGCCCCCCCCCCCCCGAAATGTTTTGGCTTACATTTTTCAAAAAAATGTCAATGCAGAATAACAATACACCAAGCTAAAACTGTAGCACAAGTATATTTTTTATGAGTGCGCCTTTGAATAACAATATAACCGACATCGTTTTGTATCTCTCATAGTCTGTGAGATGATATAACTATGTAGCTCTCCGTTACTTGGAACATTCGGCATGGACAAAGGCGACGAAATATGGACATGGAATGGAGACTTGGTACCTGGAACTGCAGATCGTTAAATTTCGTAGGTGGCGATAGAGTGCAGCTCGATTAGTTAGGACCCCGAAAGTTTGGCATCTGGAACTGCAGCGGAGATATGTCGCAAAGGCGAGAAGGTGTGGAGGATCCGTGGCAGTAAAGCCCAAATTTTTCAGAGCGGTGGAGCGACCAACGAGCTGGGAACGGGCTTCGTAGTGTTGGGCAAAATGCAGAATCGCATAAAGGACTGGAAAACGATCAACGAGAGAATGTGCGTGTTGAGGATAAAACGCCGTTTCTTCAATTAAACTATCATTAACGTACACGAAGGTATACTCGACGACGAGAAGGAAGCGTTCTATGCGCAGCTGAAGGCAACGTACGACAGCTGCTCATGATAGGACATCAAGATCATCATCGGGGTTATGAACACCCAGGTCGGCAGGGAAGCAATGTAGAGACCTGTGATCGGGCCCCATAGCCTGCACACCTACGCAAACGACAACAGCCAGCGATGCATCAACTTTGCAGTTCCCGAGCATTTTCGTTTCCCACAAAGATATCCACAAAGCCACCTGGAGATCACCTGACCAACGAACTTCTAACCAAATCGACCATATTCTCATCGAGGGCCGGTTTTTCTCGAACATCACCAACGTATGCTCCCTATCGACTCGGACCATTACCTAGTAGCAGTACATGTGCGTTTAAAACTCGGTTTATATCTTGCGACAAAACCGCTCTTCTCGGTTAAACATTCGGCAGTTAAACAACCCGCCAGTTGCCGAAAACTACGCGCGCGTACTGGATGAAGCTCTGCCTTCTTCTGTGGAGCTAGATGCTTCAACCCTCGAAAACGGATGGAGTATGATACGCTCGTGCATACATCGAGTGCACGAAATGATTGGTTTGACGTGGAATGCCAACAAGCGATAGAATTGAAGGAAAAGAAGAGCTTGGGAAAACTATCCAATCATATCCACGAGAGAGAATTTGGCCAAGAATCGACAAGCGCGGAATGAGTTGACCATGATCCTGAGGAAAAAGCGCCAGAAGGAGGACAGAGCTGGAACAACTATTCTGGGTTAATGACGCGCGCACGTTTTACGAAGAGATAAACCATACTCGTAAGGGCTACACACCTAAACCTGACATGTGTAGGGACGAGGGAGGGGATCTAATCACAAACGAGCGCGAGGTGTTCGATAGGTGGAGCAGTATTTCGATGAGCATCTCAACGGCGATATAGCAATAGGAGACGCAACGGAAGTTAACCTCGGAGTGCCTACAAACGACAACAGCGTGCCGGCTCCCGATCTCGAAGAGATCCGGCGAGAAATCCGTCTGCTGAAGAATAGGATTGTCGGTCTGATTAGCGCTTTGTACATCGTCTGCTTTGTGCGGTGTATGCTCCTTGATCGAAGCGTCTTGCGGAGGGAAAAGTAGGTTCGATGCGAGAGTGCCAGAAGCTATGAAGTTTTTAAAAATCCTGTAAAACATTTTTCTCACCAGCAAACTAATTAGCATAAATCATATTGTACGCAAACTTATGAAAACCATTAGAAAGTTACTTGTGTTACATGAATACTTAGTTAAACAAATTAATTAATTAATTCGAAAGAACATTCTGTAACATAAGCATTAAATATATTTCTTAAACAAAAGGTTTTCTGCATACTAACTTGGCCTCCCTCCAGAGGTGAGTGAACCTCTTAAGTTTAAAACTTCTCTAATAAAAAAATGACTTGCCCCCCCCGAACGAAAATCCTGGCTACGTCACTGTCTGCGTGTACCGCATCGGCGAACCAACTATAGCACATTTAGCACAATCATCGGTCTGCAACGCCATTTCAATCGATTTACACATAGCTTCGACTTAAACGTCAGCCGCGAGGTACTGAAAACTCGTTTCCTGGCACTAGCACGTAGATTCTAGTTTAAGTGTATCAATAGGGCCAGTAGGACTGTTGATATTTTTATACAAATAAACAAATCCAGGCTCAGCTGCAAGTGGATCGGACACACCTTGAGGAAAGGAGCGAACGAGGTTTGCAGAGCAGCACTCGACTGGAATCCACAAGGACAGCGTAGAAGAGGCAGACCCAGAGGCTCATGGCGACGGAGCTTAGCCAACGACATCCGGGCTGTAGACGAGAACCTGTCCTGGCGACAGGTAAAAGCCATGGCGGGTAACCGTCAGCAGTGGAGATCTCTGATTTCATCCCTTTGTTCTGCCGGACCGACGGACATGGACACATAAGTAAGTTCGCGGGATTCAACATTTTCGTAACTAGAAAGTAACAAGCCTAATAAGAATTAGATAAACATGTAATTCAAATATGCGTTTTAGTTTAACCTTGTGATTTATTTAGAGATTCATTCCCTCACGCTCACTGACAACTACGTATCGCAACCTTTCAGATTTGTCTGGATTTTCCAGACTTTTTGATGCCTAATCAGACAAAAAAAGATGTTTTTCAAACATTGTCTTCTATTAGATCAAATGACAGCCAGATTTTTGAAGACATTTTTATTCTCGTTTTCCAGATTTTCGTAAAAACCGGTTGGTAATGCTGCATGAGAGAATGCCTATGCTGTTCATCAGGGAATTTGTATGTATATGTGCATAGCTCCGGGTAGCAGTTGAAGCAAATCAGAATGTGATCAAGCGGGAAGCAATATGTGTGTTTTGTGCTTCTTGCTATGAAAACAGAAAAACTCACGCGTGATTTTATTCTGCATAGGATCAAGCTGACATGATTCACAGTTGATTTTGATTATTGATGAGATTTTGAGTTTTTACCATCACTGATCACCGCCAGCTACCTTCCAGAAAGACGTAGTCTTACGTTAAAAGTGCGTCGAAGATACCGAAACGATTCAGTCTAAATAGCACTTTAATGAGCGACTGCGCTCTTTTGATGCTAAAATTTTTCTTGTAATCTGCAATATAGTGTCTGTCAAGTGTTAAAACAAGTTGTGGTCGTCACGCATTTCGGCGACTAGTCTCGATATAGCGGTATAGATCAGTGAAGCTTCCAATGCTATGTATAGTCAACAATCAATAAATAATATAGAGCTACATGTTAATTAACGAACAAGATTCGCGCTACTCGCTAAAAAAGTTAGCCTAATAAAATAAAGTATTTACATTACATTATTATGACAAACTTTGGTTTTTTGTTCTCAGGGTCATGGTTTGTATGACAACTCTAACTTTATTCAAAGACAATTTGATACATGCACTACACTCGTTACTAACTTTAATAAAAATAAATTAATAAATTTTTGGAATAAAAATATCTCACGTCTATAGACGTTTTTCCCCAAATAATCATAATACGCCCATGGTCAAAGAACGATACTATTATGCCAAAATATGATATCATGATTTTTTCAACTGATTCTCGATTATTAAATTCGGCTGGATTCTTATCATTTTTTTCTAAATTTAGTTCCCCTAGCGCAATAGTGCATCACTTTCGACGGTACCTCAATTCTGTTCGCATTGTATTAAGACAGTAAAATACGAACCGTATGTGAGGTAATCTTATCAACTTGGAAGCTGCCGGCGGATTATACTGAGTTCTATTATAACAGAGGTCGTTGGCTGAAACGATGTGGCCGAATAAACGCTGTGATGATAAGTGTAAAGATGCACTTGAATCTTAATTGCTGTAATTTTTTTTCAATGCCCTTATTACAGTAATTTGAGTTTTGTATTCTTACTACGCTAAAATAGAAGTACAGTACCTGTTATCTTTGCATATTTACTCTCAACGACAACTTTTATAATCTTTATAATTATTCGCTATATTTATATTGGCTATGCAATGGCAACCAGCCTCTCAGTTGGCCTCGAGGTACGACGCAACTAGTCCTACCAGTCGGTGTATGTTCGAATTTCAGCTGGGAGAGGTTGTAAGAGCCAATAGAATCGTAGCACTAGCCCAGCAATTGTCCTATACTCTGAACACCTAGCTGCTAAGTCTGTCTAGTAAAAAACAGAAGAAACTTCCGAAAGCGGATTGTGGTACCAAGGTTTTGCTTTTGCATATGCAATTTGTTCTCTTGTTCTCTTGCTCGTAATTTGGCATAAACCTGAGTTAAGATTTGAATGTCTTTGAAATTCAACTTAACCCCCTAATAAGCCGTTTTCTTCTAATATAAACGCATTTCTCTCTCTCCCTCTCTTCTATGTTGAAGCAACATGAGGGTCCTACGATCTTTTGGCCGGATCTAGCTTAGTGCCACTATTCAAAGGATGCCATGGAGTGGTACGAAGCCTACGGGGTCACTTTCGTACCCAAGGACACGAACATGAACCCCCCTCCCTCCCCCTCCCAACGCACCGGTACTAAGCCCCATCGTAAAATACTGGGGTATTATGAAGCAGGCATTACGGAAGCATCCCAAGGAAGTCAAATCTGAAGAGGAGAAGAGGACATGAAGAAAAAGTGTGTTTCCGTACAGAAGAAGCTGCAGCCAGATATTGTACAGAACCTTATGAGTGGAGTTAGGCGTGAGATGCGAGCATACGGTTATGGTATTGAAGTTGAAAGAAATAAATATGCCAAAAGCTGGGTTATAATTTATTGTCTGAAAGTTTGAAAAGGATCGGTCAATTAGATCATTTTATACAGTGTTTCTTCCGTAGTGCAATTTGATGTGGGACACCCATTAAAGATTAGGGAAATAGTTGAGTAATACGGTGGGCGGCTAACGGTCAATTTAAACACAATTATAAATAACACTCACAATTAGGGTCTACACAACACAAAACACTAAAAAAAACTGCCGGAAAACGGGGATAATGAGAAAAGGAACAAGGATCATGCAAGAAGGAAAAAGGGAAGTTCTTTGGAGATAAGGGGTTTTACTGGTTGAGTAAAGTGAGTCTCGGTCATTTACAGTTGAACAAGTGATCACTATAGATTAAAAAAATCGATAAGGTGAAACGAAGACATAAACACGTGTACTCTAATACATTAGTTAGCTTCCGAAGCCTGTACAGTTAACAGAAATCAGGTAATTAAGAAAATTATCATCACTGGGACGTGCGTGAACACAGTGAACCTCTATCTAAAACACGGTACTTTTTCCGATAACAGGCCCAGCAGTTTAGGATATAGATTGGGTCCGGATGAAGCCACTGTTATCGAGAAGTGCACCACCTCCATGTAGTAGGCTCGAATCCGATCAGCAGCAGAATCCTCGACGTAATCCCAGAATTAAGCAACACGCGGTAGACCTTTCCGGTCCCCGAATAACAGGGTGCTACAGAAACAGCCAGCACCTCGAAAGTTCGGCATCGTGCCATTGCAAGAGATCTGTGGCAAACGCGAGAAGGAAAGACGAGCTGGGAACGAGTTTTGTAGTGAAGGCCATAATGTAGGACGTGTGATAAGCTGGAAGGCGATCAACGAGAGGATGCATATGTTGAGGATAAAAGGCCGTATCTTCAAATGCGCCGTTATAAACGTGCATTGTCCACATGCATGTAGACCCAATGACAAAAAGGAAGCGTCCTATATGTAGCCGGAGGCAACCTGGGCAGGAAGCACCGGAAAAATATCCACGAAGTCACCTGGAGATCACCTGATTAATCTCTAACGACCTGGGCTCCATAGATATCACGTATTAAATTGCATACGCTTGGACATAATGGGTTAACGAACTTTGAACTAAATCCATAACATATTCTCATATATAACATATCGATGGTCAGTTTTTCTCCAACGTCACCAACATACGCTCTCTACGGGGTGCGGATATCGACTCGGATTATTACCATGTAGCAGTACTTCATACTCCGTACTGCTACAGTAAAACTCCGACTCCCATCCATTCGGCAATTAGATAAAGGTGCCGAAAACTGCGCGCTCTGTCTTCCTCTGAGGAGCTTGGTTTATCGAGCTTCGAAGCCGAATGGAGCAGGATACGCTCGGACATCAATGAGATCGTCTGGCTTGGCGGGGAATTTCAGAGATCGAGTGGAAAAAAGGGCTCGGTAAAACTAACTAAGCATTTCCACCACGGAGAATATCGCATAGCAAGCATCGATGATCGCGAAATAAGTTGACCACGATCCTGAGGAGGAAAAAGCGTGAACAGAGCTCGTGAGGAAGTAGAACAACTATTCCGGGCTAGTAACGCGCAAATTTTATGAGAAGGTGAACTAATTTCGTAGAGGATACACTCCGATCTCTGATATATGTAGGGATGAGGAGGGAAACCTGATCACAACCGAGCGTGAGGTGGTCGACTGGTGGAAACGTTCGATGAGCATCTCAATGGCAATGTAATAGAAGAAGGCGGAACGGAAGTTAATCACGAAAACATCTGGGGTGCACTTAGGCGTACAGGAGTACCAGAAAGCTAGTAATCTTATCGAGGCTCAGTATGAATCGTTCTTGTGCAAGGTGTTGCATCAAGGCATCTTTTCCGACCTTTAAAGGACTACTGCTGGTGCGAGACAGGGCTGCATTTTATCACCGCTGCTGTTTCTTATCGTGATGGATGAGATATTAGTTGCGGAAATTGAGAGTAGACCAAATCGAGGATTACTTTGGTGTCTAACGCTGGAGCAGTTAAACGGCCTCGATTTAAGCGATGACGTTGACTTGTTGGCACAATGCAAAACGATATTCAGAGCAAGGAAATTTTCGATATTCAGAGCAAGTTAGATGGCATCTCCGAGCGCTCTTAGGCGCTAGATCTCATAGTCACTGTAGCACAAACTAAGTCTATGGTAGTAAACACTAACAACTCTACCAACTTCACAATAGCGGGACAACGGGTTGAGCAAGTGGACGTCTTTCGATGTCTTGGTAGTCAGACTACGCTCGATGGTGGTACCAAGACTGATATAGCCACACGGATCAGGAAGGCCAGGGGTGTCTTTGGAGGTCTGCGAAACATATGGCGCCCAAACCAGATCACTTTTCATACCAAAACCGAAGTTTTCAACTCTAATGTTTAATCCGTATTGCTGTAAACATGCGAAAAGTGGTGCATCTTAGCAGCGACAACGTAAAAACTGCAAATAATTTTTTAATCGCTGCCTGCGATTTATCGTTCATGTCTGGTGCCCTGGCAACTGGATATCCAACCAGAAACTCCATCGTCGATGTCGTCAACGGCCGAAAGCAATAGAAATTCGAGAATATAGGTGGAAATGGACCGGCCAGGACGGAGGAAAGGAGCGAACGAGATATGTTCAGAAGTACTGTCCTGGCGAGAAGTGAAAGCCATGGCTGGTGGAGATCTCTAATTTCATCCCTTTATTCTACAGGACCGGCGGCTATGATGCAATAGGTAAGTAAGTACCTCAACCCACTCAATTGTTCTAAGTTCAGGCCAATTGAGAAATATAGGGTTATCATGAAGAAGAAATAATAGGTGAAGGATAAGTTGACCAAAAACATCATTCAAATGAAAACTTGGTTGAACAGGATTACTAAAAACGCAGGGCTGGTAAAAAAGCAAAGCCATGGGTATAAACGTATACTGGCGCGGTAACCATAGCATGGCGGTAGAGGAAATGCTTCGTCAAACACGAGCGTCTGTCCACCAAGGAGGTGCGGCTCAAACAGCGTCTGTTCTCCATGTTAGGGGCGGCTGATTATTATACTCGTCCTTATGCCAGCAGGGACTCTAAACAGTGCTGTGCACGATGGTCCCCCGGCGAGACAGGGGGTTAGGGGCAGGCCCAACAAGCCGCCCTGGAAAACTAAAAGTTACCAACAACGAAGAAGAAAATAGAGATCGGAACAATCGGCGTCGACCCACGCGACGAAATAAGGACTACGATTGGAAACTCGGGACATGGAATTGCAAATCGCTCGGCTTCCCGGGTTGCGATAGGATAATATATGATGAATTACATCCCCGAAACTTCGAAGTCGTAGCACTGCAGGAACTTTGCTGGACAGGACAGAAGGCATGGAAAAGCGGGCATCGAGCGGCTACTTTCTACCAGAGCTGTGGCACCACCAACGAGCTGGGAACCGGCTTTATAGTACTGGGAAAGATGCGCCAGCGTGTGATTGGTTGGCAACCGATCAACACAAGGATGTGCAAGTTGAGGATTAAGGGCCGTTTCTTCAATTACAGTATCATCAATGTGCATTGCCCACACGAAGGGAGACCCGATGATGAGAAGGAGGCGTTCTATGCGCAGCTGGAGCAGGTGTATGATGGCTGTCCGTGACGGGACGTGAAAATCGTCATCGGTGACATGAACGCGCAGGTAGGACGGGAAGCTATATATAGAACGGTAATCGGGCCAAACAGCCTGCATGCCGCAACGAACGACAACGGCCAACGATGCGTAAATTTTGCAGCCTCCCGCGGAATGGTAGTCCGAAGTACCTTCTTCCCCCGCAAAGGCCACCTGGAGATCACCAGACCAACGAATAGAAAACCAAATTGACCATATTCTAATCGACGGTAAATTCTTCTCTGATGTTATAAACGTTCGCACCTACCGCAGTGCGAATATAGATTCGGATCATTTCCTAGTTGCAGTTTGCATGCGCTCAAAACTCTCGACGGTGCATAACACGCGTCGAAGGCGTACGCCGCGACCCAACATCGAGCAGCTACGAGTCACCGGAGTTGCCCAGGAATACGCGCGGCAGCTGGAAGCAGCGCTACCAACGGAAGAGCAACTTGGCGCAGCAACTCTTGAAGATGGTTGGAAAGGCATTAAGACCGCCATCGGTAGCACTGCACTAGCCGCACTAGGTACAATGAATCCGAACCGAAGAAACGATTGGTTCGACGGCGAATGCGAGCAATTAGTGCAAGAGAAGAATGCAACACCGTACGAGGGCGAATGTGGATCGATATAAACAAGCACGGAACAGGCAAAACTCGGTCTTCCGGAGGAAAAAGCGCCAACAGGAAGATCGGGATCGCGAGGCGATGGAAGAACTGTACCGTGCTAACGATAAACGGAGGTTCTACGAGAAGTTAAACCGCTCGCGCAAAGGCCATGTGCCGCAGGCCGATATGTGTCGAGACTCAGACGGTAATCTTCTCACGAACGAACGTGAGGTGATCGAGAGGTGGAAGCAATATTATGACGAGCACCTTAACAGCGATGTAGCTGAACATGGAGGTGACGATATGGCAATAGATCTTGGAGCACGTGCAGAAGACGACAGAATACCAGCCCCTGACCTCCAGGAGGTAGCAGAAGAGATCGGTCGGCTGAAGAACAATAAAGCGGCTGGGGCTGATCAGCTACCCGGCGAGCTGCTGAAATACGGTGGTGACGCACTGGCTAGAGCGCTGCACTGGGTCATTGTCAAGATTTGGGAGGATGAGCTACTACCGGAGGAGTGGACGGAAGGCATCGTGTGTCCGATCTACAAAAAGGGCGACAAGTTGGATTGTTGCAACTACCGCGCAATCACACTGTTGAACGCCGCCTACAAGGTACTCTCCCAACTTTTATGTCGTCGACTATCACCATTTGTAAAGGAGTTCATGGGGCAATATCAAGCGGGATTCATAGGTGCCCGTGCCACCACGGACCAGATTTTCGTGTTGCAGAAATGTCGCGAATACAACGTGCCCACGCATCATCTATTCATCGACTTCAAATCGGCGTACGACACGATCGATCGAGATCAGCTATGGCAGATTATGCACTACTACGGATTTCCGGATAAACTAACGCGGTTGGTCAAGGCGACGATGGATCGAGTAATGTGTGTTGTTCGAGTATCAGGGGCAGTCTCGAGTCCCTTTGGATCTCGAAGAGGGTTACGGCAAGGTGATGGGCTTTCATGTTTGCTGTTTAACATCGCTTTGGAGGGTGTGATAAGAAGAGCGGGTATAGACACGAGTGGCACGATATTCACGAAGTCCGTCCAGCTTCTTGGTTTCGCTGACGACGTTGACATCATTACACGTACCTTTGAGAGGATGGCGGAAACGTACATCGGACTGAAAGCTGAAGCCAAACGGATAGGACTTGTCATTAATGTATCGAAAACAAAATACATGAAAGGAAGAGGTTCTAAAGAAGTGAGTGCTGACCTCCCTCCCCGGATTCATTTAGACTGTGATGAAATCGACGTGGTAGAAGAGTTCGTGTATCTGGGCTCACTGGTTACCGCAGACAACGACACCAGCAGAGAAATACAAAGACGCATTATGACAGGAAATCGTGCCTACTTTGGACTCCATAGGACGCTGCGATCAAACAAAATTCGCCACCGCACGAAGTTAACAATCTACAAGACGCTGATTAGACCGGTAGTCCTTTACGGCCATGAGACATGGACTATGCTCGTGGAGGACCAACGCGCCCTTAGTGTTTTCGAACGGAAGGTGTTGCGCACCATCTACGGCGGAGTGCAGATGGAAGACGGAACGTGGAGGAGGCGAATGAACCATGAATTGCATCAGCTGCTTAGGGAACCACCCATCGCTGCCACCGCAAAAATCGGTCGCCTGCGATGGGCTGGACATGTCGTGAGGATGTCGGACGACTGCCCGGTTAAAAAAGTTCTCAATAACGATCCGACTGGAACGAGACGGCGGGGCGCGCAGCGAGCAAGATGGATCGATCAAGTGGAAGGCGACCTGCGGACCCTACGTATACTACGTGGCTGGCGAATTGCGGCCATGGACCGAGTAGAATGGAGACGACTTCTTCGTACAGCAGAGGAAACCACGGCCTGGAGCTGATTAACACAACACGGGTATAAACGTATTGTTGAGTACTTTACCCTTCTTTATCGACAGGCTTTATCGCAGCCGGCTATTGCAGTACAGGACTAGTACGGGACTAGTGCAACGATTCTACTGACTCTCAGGAGGATGAAATAGGTGTGCGTCGCCAAACGAGCAGTATTTCAAGAAAACAATGAGATTTTTTCTAAAAACCCGAATTAATCCACCTAGCAGCGTGACCAAGCCTTTCTACTGCCACAATAATCACTATTTAATTTCTCAGGAACAACTATAATTAACTTGACTATATTTTTAAATATGCGTTCTGTATTCCTCAAAATCCTTATTTTCCAGTAAAATTCACAACGTATTGCGTAGAATAATTATATTTTCTTTCCTTGGGTGCGTAAATACTTGTAAGCGTCATTTATGTTACTTGATGAACACCTTATTTAGTTTTATAATATTTACGTGATTTATCGAGAAATAAGGTAAACACAAAAGATAATTTTTATAGACTTGAATGAATGTATATAGAAAATTAGAAATTAACCCTCTAACGGGTCTACAGATGGCCTTAACTTTCGGGCTTCAGAGCCATATACGAAACTTGTTTTGAATTGACAATATGAATCATGTGTTCATAGCAGATTTTTTGATATTTTGATATTAATACCATGCGTTAGCATCTTTGAAAAACAAGAGTTCAGAAAAATTATTATTATACTTCGCTTTTGAAGAAAAAGGATATCGACAACAAAATGATTAATCTCAAAATTTTACTATTAGTTTGCTTGGCTTGAATTTTGCAATATATCTGAATTAGAAAAAATAACTAAATAGAGCATTAGATATGAAAAAGAGAAATTGAACTTTTTCTTAGCTGGCGCTCCTTCAGATAATTATTTTTGCATGAAAATCAAAACCTAAGCTTCTTTTGAATGTACCTTCATGAAAAGATAGTCATTAGCTTGATCGCATCGTTTTTACAATGTTAGAGGGCTAGGAAAAAAATGAGGTCGAAAAATAGTGCAAAAGCTGCGCCATTTTAAACTAAGAGTCCGATCAGTATGAAATTCAATAGCGACCTATGGGACATCTAGACCTTTCATTTGACACTAAAAACATTAAAATCGGTCCAGCCATCTCCGAGAAAAGTGAGTGAGAATAAATGCGTCACATACACACACACACACACACATACACACACACACACACACACACACACACACACACACACACACACACACACACACACACACACACACACACACACACACACACACACACACACACACACACACACACACACACACACACACACACACACACACACACACACACACACATACACACACACACACATACACACACACATACACACACACACACACACATAAACACACACACACACACATAAACACACACACACACACATAAACACACACACACACACACACATAAACACACACACACACACACACATAAACACACACACACACACACACATAAACACACACACACACACATAAACACACACACACACACATAAACACACACACACACATAAACACACACACACACACATAAACACACACACACACACATAAACACACACACACACATAAACACACACACACACACACAGAAAATGCTCAGTTTTCGAAACTGAGTCGAATGGTATATGACATTCGGCCCGCAGGACCTTCTTTCCATTTCCGGTTTTCCAACTGATTTCTATACCTTTATACTATATATTTATATAGTAGAAAGGCAAAACCATGACCAATAATTGTTTTTCTTATTTCTCCCATGAATTCTTCATTAGTGTGTATTTAATCTTTAGATACCAAAAGTAGAATCCGAAATATGAGCTATTGTTTTAGTCATTGGCGGAACTAGCGCTCATTTCTAGGGGGGAAGCTATAGCCCCAGGAATTTCTTTCGGCCGTTTTATTTCGTTGGTACATATTAAAATGAAATGCTCATTAATACATGGGATCTTATAACAGTGACGCCAATAAAAATTACTTTGAAGTTTTTCTTACTTATAGTTATCTAACTATTAGTTCCCCAGCTAGCACCAGCTCGTATGTCAATGTACGAAAATTATCTTAAATATTTCTTAATAAACTCAGAATCGTAACTGATGCGCTCAAGTTGGTTTTCTATTGTTCATAATAATATTTACTGATATACATGCGTTTTTCCGCACAGAATTGTATAGCATTATGGAGCGAGTCGCTCCATAACGCTTATAATTATTCCTAAATACGTATATCGCCTCCAAAATGATACGGATATGCCAATTTTGCACATCAAATACGATTTATTAGCAGGCATATCTGTATACAGAAGTACTTATTTTACACGGTTTGTTTTTTTCGATTATTGATAACGGGGCAACTTAGAAACCATTTATTGATTTCTCGACGACTTTCTTGACGTGCACAATCCTCACCTCAGAAGCTCAGAAGTACCGATGACGACAAGGATGAATTCTATGCGCAGTTGGAGAGTGAATACGGTCGCTGCTCAAAGATGATATCAAGATCGTCATCGGGGATTTCAATGGTCAGGTCGGCCAGGAGGAGGAATACAAGCCGATGATTGGAAGGTTCAGCGCACACCAGCGTACCAATGAACTGGGCCTAAGACTTAACGACTTTGGCGCCTCCAACCTTTTTCCAGCACAGAATCCTATACGAGCAGGGATGGAAGATCAGTGATTTTGATAAAATCTGTGAGTTATCGCCACACGCACAGATCACGATCCGTACAGATCATGACAAACAGTGAATCATTAACGTTGATCATAAGATTTTGTTCTCTAAACAGTGTCAGCAGTCGGTCGCAGTGTTACAGCTTACCTAGCTGCGAGAAAAAAGGTCACACATGTTGTTTCATACGATGCACACAACCAATCGTCTGTATCTGTTATATTTCTCAACGCAATCATGCAATGAACATGATCTGACATAAGGTTTGTCATAATCTGTACGAATCGCGACAAAGTGTTTGTCGCTTACAAGTAGTGATGTCAATAAATCTGAATCTGATCGCTTCTATGATCTTGATCGCTAGAAGCGATTTTTTTCCACCCCTGTACACGTGTACACAAAAACCACAGATCGACCACATTTTGATCATCGGTCGGCACTTCTCAGACATTATCGACGTCAAATCCTATCGAAGCGCTAACGCTGACTTGGACCACTACTCTGTTGTGAACAACATTCGGTACCGACGCCAGCCTCGGTTAGATCTCGCGCGGCTGAAGCAGCCAGACGTCGCCGCAAACTACGCGCATTCACTCGAAGGTGCGCTGCCGGAAGAGGATGAGCTGGACGAAGCCCTTCTCGAGAACTATTGGAACACCATCAAAACAGCCAACAGCAGTGTAGCGGAGAGCTCTATCGGGCATGTGGCCCGGAATCAGCGGAACGATTAGTTTGACGATGAATGTAGGAGGGTGATGGATGTGGAGGAAGCTGCTTGGGCGGCCGAAGAACGTGAAAAGACACAAACAGAAGAAGATGAAGCGAAACCAAATCTTTGGGGAGAAAAAGCGCTACCTGGAAGAGCAAGAATATGCACAGTTGGCGCCGCTGCATCATTCTCAGGAAACGCGAAAGTTCTACCAGAAACTGAACGGATCTCGCAAAGGCTTTGTGCCGCGAGCCTAAATGTGTCGGGATGAGACTGGCAGTATTCTGACGGACGATCGTGAGGTGACCGATAGGTGGAAGCAGCACTTTGACGAACACCTGAATGGCGCCCAGGCGGAGAACCATGGCGGTGGGGAAAGCGATTTCGACGGTGCAACAAACGCGGAAGAGGTGCCAGCCCCAGCGATAGGTGAAGTTAAGGGGGCCGTCATGCAGCTAAAGAACAACAAGTTAGCTGGGAAAGATAGCATCGGAGCGGAGCCTATTAAAATGGGACCAAAAAGCTGGCCGTTTGAGCTATGGAAAATCATTAACGAGAACAGCTTCCCCAGGAAGCTCATCAAACTGATCAAATCTACGATTTCGGGTGGATTGTCAAGTTCATTCGAATCACACAAAGGGCTTCGTTAAGGTGATGGTCTTTCATGCCTGCTGTTCAACATAGCGCTACAAGGTGTTATGAACCGAGCGGATGTCAACACGCGGGGCACGATCTTCAACAAATTTAGTGAATTCATCTGCTTTGCTGATAACATAAATATTATCGACAGAATGTCTGTGGCGGTGGCTGAACAGTACACAGCCGAGGTGGCAATCCAGCGTAAGAAAACGGGTATCCGCTATTGCGCAGTTGTCACGTTCGACGTGATAAATGCGTTTAATAGCGCTAGTTGGGACTCCATAGCTAACTCGCTTCGGAACGTCCAAGTGCCCGTGTCGCTGTACAGGATTCTGGAAAATTATTTCCAGAATCGGGTGCAATGCTACAACACGGAGGAGGGTCAGAAGTGCGTTCGAATCACCGCAGGGGTTCCATACTCAGCCCGGCGTTGTGGAACGTCATGTATGACGAGGTGTTGAAGCTAAAGTTCCCGGTGTCGGTTTTGCGGACGATATCACCTTGGAAGTCTAGGGAGAATCTATCAGAGAGGTTGAGTTGACGGCTGCCCACTGTATAAGCATTGTCGAAGATTGGATGCGCTCTAGGAAACTGGAACTAGCGCATCATAAAACGGAGGTTATCGTGGCGAACAACTGCAAGTCAGTGCAGCAAACAAATATCAGCGTCGGGGACTGCACTATTTCGTCAACGTGGTTCTTAAAACTCCTGGGAGTCATGGTCGACGACATGCTCAAGTTCGGGAGCCACGTCGACTATGCCTGCAAGAAGGCTTCCACAGCTATTTCGGCATTGTCTCGTATGATGTCTAATAGCTCTGCGGTATATGGCAGCAAGTGAAGGCTTTTAGCCAACGTGGTTCAGTTCATACTTAGGTATGGCGGACCAGTGTGGTCATCGGCGTTAGGAACCAAAAGCTACCTAGGTAAGCTGAAAAGTACCTATCGTCTCATGCGCTTGAGAGTGGCGAGTGCCTATCGCACAGTTTCATATGACGCAATCTGCTTCTTAGCGGGTATGATGCCTATTGGCATCATCATCAGTGAGGATCTTGAGTGCTTCAACCAACGTGGAACTAGAGGCATACGGAGTACGGAGGCATGGTCTGATTCCATAAAAGGTCGGTGGACACACCAACTTATTCCGGAAGTATCTGGGTGGGTCGACAGGCGCCACGGCGAAGTCAACTTCCACCTGACACAGATTCTGTCAGGGCATGGTTGTTTTAGACGGTATCTGCATAAGTTCGGGCATGCGGAGTCCTCCGAGTGTCCCGAATGCGTGAATGTTGAAGAAACTGCAGAACATGTTTTCTTTATATGCCCTCGTTTCGTGGGCGCGAGAAGCAACATGCAGGCAGTGAGCGGATAGGACACGTAGGGTTTTAGTGGGTCTGGGTCCTCACGCCCCATTAGGGGGGGGGGGGGGGTCGGGATACCAGACCCCACTCCCTGAGTTGTCTTCTCAGGCGTCTGATAGTACCGTATCTTCTAAGGTACTGAGCAGATTTCCCTACTCGTTAACCCTCTAACGGGCAACATCGTAAAAACGATGCGATCAAGCTAATGACTATTTTATCATGAAAGTACACACACAAAAGAAACAAAACTAACTTCCCGTACAAAGTGTACCCTGGTACAAGACGCTTATTAGACCAGTTGTTCTCTACGCGCATGAAACATGGACTATGCTCGAGGAGGACCTACGAGTGCTCGGAGTTGTCGAACGACGAGTGCTAAGAGCGATCTTCGTCGGCGTACAGAAGAATGGAGTATGGAGGCGGAGGCTGAGCCATGAACTCGCACAGCTCTATGGCGAACCTAGTATCCAAAAGGTGGCTAAAGCTGGTCGGATACGATGGGCAGGGCCTGTTGCAAGAATGCCGGACAACTACCCTGCAAAGATGGTGTTCGCCTCAAATCCGGTAGGACCAAGACGACCAGGTTGATGGTTGACCAGTTGTAGCGAGATCTGGCGGAGAGTACTCGGTGTCCGAGGAATTGGAGAGCGGTACCCTACAACCGAGTTACATGGAAAAACTTTGTTCAACAGGCTTTGTGCTAGGACGGCAAGCCACCTAAGTAAGTAAGTAAGTTATTGAGGCCCGACATTCGCCACGTAGTTTGTAAATGGTCCTTAAGTTGTACCGTTCTCGAGTAATTGAAAGAAACAAACCTTGTGAAAAAAGATTTCAGTGTACGTAATGCTTTATCTTTTTTACACATGAAAATGCTAGCTGGGATTTTAAAAATTAAAAAAACTGAGCCGATATTTCTAGGAGCGGGTAAATCTTTTCTAGGAGTCCCTCTCCCTAGTTTTGCCAAAGGTTTCAGTTTCATTACTAAATTGACCAAACTTTATAGTGCAACTAGCACTCGAAAAGCACTATACTAGGTATTTGCTGGTTTTCTCGAGGAAATATTTTTCCTCCAGGCGGCTCGGTTTCAAAATGCACAGCAGTCTTACGACACGCGGATACACTTCGTATACTCGATTCCCGGTGATAATTCCGTTCCGTTAGTATCACAAGCACAAACGGTATACAGCGAATATCACAAGCGACTTCTTCAGAACGCGTATAATTTGTCATAGGGGAAGGGCGGTAAAGACGGACACTGCGGGAAAGACGGACACTTATCATATTTCATAAACAATAATTTTTTGAAGCAAATCAATGATGGGAAATGTTTCTATAGATTGAATTAACACTTTTGAACTAAACTGCCGATTTTTAGCAGCGTAGCTGACAAATTTATAAGCAAAACAAAGAAAAAAATGCGTATATACGCTAACCGATGTAATTTTGTGCGTGAAGAAAATAGCTAGTAAATCGTTAAAAAACAACATATTCATGCTAAACCGACGATATTGCGTTAGTTTGATCTTTCACTGAATATCCATTGGAAACCTTGTGAATTTTTGAATATTCAGTAAAAAGTTATTGAAGTTTGAAAAAATGGTATCCAAGTCGGGAAAGACGGACACCCAACGGTAGGGAAAGACGGACACACAGATTTTGAACAAAATGGGTTCACAACAACGCCCAACAACAATTTAACATTGCAAATACTTCCATATTATATATGTAAAAGTAACCAGAAGTCATATAACAGTTGGAATGAGCCAACTTTTAGAAACGATTAATTCGTCACCAATTAAAATATTGAAGGGAACCATTCTATTTTCTCGCTCAAAGGGGGGATCGGGAAGGGGGTTTCCCAAACCAATTCTTTCCTAAATACATTATGAAATATGTTAATTTTTCTTAATACTGATAATTCAACGATGCGTGACACCTTTTTGCGAGTGTCCGTCTTGCCCATATCAAGTGTCCGTCTTTCCCGCCCATGCGCAGAAACTCTGATTTATACATGATGTTTATAATATTAAAAAATGCATAAATTTTGGAAGAAATTTTCCAGCACACGTTGTAACTTTATTAGACAGAGACTTAAAGGTTCAGTTTATACGAAAATTGGGATCAATACAGTTATATTTGAATAGATATTGAGTCTTTACCTTATGGTGTCCGTCTTTACCGCCCTTCCCCTACCTACTTTTTTTTTGCTTTGCGCTGGTGTGGTGCATATTGGCTGACGGTCGTATTGAGAATCCTCTTGCATACACATATACACACACAATACGATGGCTCCCGCCGCCTTTGTTTATGTATTATTTAGCAGCGAATTGCCGCTATCTCAGAACCGAATTGGATTTGCCGCGCGTGAGTTGCGACCTATGTAACCCATTACTAAAATGACCAAATTAGCTTTAAATATTAGAAAAAGAGACGTAACTTCTTAGGCTTCTTTTGACTGTATTTAGTTGCATAGAAAAATGGATATCGATTTGATCTCAGTATTTTTAGTGTGTTGTGTGGGTTAGAACAGGAAACGCAATCTAAAGCCTTTTCAAAATGTTGCAAAAAGACTTAATACCGGTTTTGCTAAGCTAATATAAAATTTTTCTTCTTGACTGGTTGTCTCTTAATTAATACAACGTTTTCACTAATTCTAAAAATTTATGTTATGAACTTTGCTCGTGTAATCGGTTAGAAGTTTGTAATGGTGGTTAACTTATCTTAAGAGGAATTACTTTCCCGAGTTTCCAGTCTATTAGGCATTTTGAAGAATGAAATTAAATAAGCGTGTAGCAACTGGTAACACGAAACAACACAACGATATTGTAATAAATCAATTCGAAATATTCGACCAAATTTGTTACGATCATGTAATGGTAATGGGGGGAGGGGAGATTGATCTGAACTGAAATTCGAAATAAAATAACCATTGTTAACCATAGATCAACTAGATTCATTTACTATGTGTTACAAATAACAAATCTCAGCGTCCAATTAAAGTAATTGAGCTGTTCGATAATGATAAGTACTGAACTATTAATAGTATTTCATAGCATTAACACATTTATTCATTTTATGCTTATTCACTGCAATAGTTCATCTTTCTCTCATACCAAGTCTGCGAGATATTCTATGAATGGAGTGTTCATGTTATTTGCACATAATAAACTGCCATACAATCATTGTCTCAAGTCGCTTTCATTGGTAGATGAATATTGTACAGACGGGTGTACGGATGTGTGGTAAAGAGGTACCCAAAAGTAAAAGACTGGCACCATCCTACAGGATCTGCAAACAATAATCAATAGTAATAATTATTATGTTACGAAAAAATCGGTCCGTACAAAAGCAAACTTACTGTACTTTTAATTTCTCTCCAATACCAACGTACAGCGAGTATGCAGTTTGTAAATGCACATGCTGCTTGCGTCTGGCTCCACTGCATATAGTAAAATACCAAACACAGTTCTCGCACATGGCAAACGGGTAATACTTTGTAGCTTGCGAGCACACATTTGCAGTACAGTATTGCTGGTGAGTTCAGTTCATTTTTACAACGTACTTGCAGTTTCTTAATATAACCACTGATTGTCGCGAATGCATCTACACCGGAGTGCTGTAAATTCTAGTCGTGTTGTGTTCTGATTAAAGGCGTAATTTTCAGTGGTTTTCCTGTTCGATTGGTTACGGAAACTACTCTCAGTTTAACTAAATGTCGCTGGGAGTAGGATAACTAAAACGCTAACCAGAAGCTGACGACATGGTTTTAAGGTAACCAACTGCTAACATCTATATTATCACGAAGAAGAAAGTAAACCTGTTGGAGCATGGCAGTGCAAGGTTTTGTTGCAATAATATTGAGTGGTTAATATTCAAGTGAGTGTTTTGTCAAACGTTTAATCGAGTAATGATGCTATGGAAACTTGTTGCATTCCTCGGTCCATAGATGTATGTGAGAAATCGACGAATGGCAATATAAGTATAGTAGATCGTATGGGATGAAGCTGCAAGAATATATCTTGAGTTTGTCTAATAAATGTCACTATTTCCTAGATAAACTGCATTTTATGCAATTTGATGGAAGCGGGAGCCATTCAACTGACCTTCCGCAATGTGTTTACTGGTGGGCCAGAAAAATCTAATCTGGTATACGTATATTAGTTTCCAGTTTGTGTGATCAATACGAGCGATTGCCGATTTGAAGCGCATAAAGTTGCTGCTAAAATGCATAGCACATTAACGTACCTTAAAAGTGCTTCCTAAAGTGCACAATACCTATACGGAAAAGTGAGGATCAAAGTGGAAACAGCGAGTGCATCGGAAAGGTATTCCACGGTGCCGCGAAAACTTACTTGCCCACCTATCTACTGGTTGAAATATCGAACAGTGACTGGGGCGAGACGACGCTATTTCGAGTGAATCGAATTCAGTCGCACACGTAAATCGATACACTGAAATGATTCTGTTTTCGTTTCTTACTAAGAAGTGTAGTGAAAATGCGAATAAAGTATTCTACGACGGTGAAAGTCTATACAAAAAAACTATTCAATGTGCAATGATTAAAATGGTATGAACTAATCGACTCGGTTTTGCGATTTGACATGAAATCTTTCGGGATTTATGCAAGTACCCTGAACCTAATGCTTATCAGTGCTTGTATAAGCATTTGGAAGCGAAATTGTAGTCTAGTTTATCGGTATGATAACGCTCATGTGAAAAATCATTCGCGACATCATCAATTCGGAGAACATAAAAATTAGGCTGTCCTAGAATAAGGAGAAAAAGATGAAATTATTGTCCTCGTCGGCAGCATAGAGCCGAGGTGATCGAGGTGACACGTGTAGTTACCAGCAGTCGTGCTCATTCAAGTCGATGATGGGCCACTCAACGCCAATTTCCAGAAGTTTTGTACATTGTCAGCTTGGTACGACGGCATATGCTTCAAAATCATAGCGAATCGAATGCCAACGAAGGCCTGGTTTCTTGCTCGAATGCGTTACTTGATCTCCCTACTTATATGTATTATTATCTGCGTTCACCAGCAATTCTGAATACGGAACCCATCTTCTACTTTGTCGCCGTCGACGATTACCGACCTTGGGACGTGCGCGGTTGTCTCCTTTGAGTCTTATCCGTTCGTTTTATTTCATTTTCATTTAGGCTCATACAAATTTGAAATAAAGTTTATGTCGCCCATCCCCTTCCAAAATTATCGAAAATTGAAGGGGCAAAAAAATAAAGTGTCATACATATTATGTTGCATTCTTTAGTGATAAGCAGATTTTTTACAGTTCACCGAGTTTACATCTCTAAATTACCCAATATGTGCAAAGTTAAAGTAATTATCCGCTTAGTCTCGATCAACTTTCCTTCACCAACTAAGTTTTTTGATTCCTGCTACAGGTCGCAAGCGGTCACCAAAGCCAAAAATTGGATGTGCTTGGAATCAGACTTTTGGCTCCATTTACTTTAAATCTTATTCCATTTTATTTTAACTTGTTTTTAAAGAACCGAATTAGATTGAGGCATCAATAAACTAAACAATATATTAGTGAAATTTGGTACCGCTTTTCACGGATATATTCCAAATTGCAGGACGGTTATTTTATGCTGTCATCGGTAGTAGATAGATTAAAATAGAAATACAACAAATTAGACACTCCGGAATATCAGTTTTCAGTGCTTTCGGGGCTCCAATTGGTCGTTTTATTCCGTAGTGTCCAACTTACCCTAATTTTGGATGTTGGGGACATAAAGCTTACAATTTTACCTTACAAATACAATATTTTACCACGCATTGAATGCATGCAGAAAGGATGTTACTGAATTGTTCGAAACTTTTCGGACTATTGTCATGTGATTATTATTGGGATCAATGGTGGCTCCGACATTAACATCAAATCAAGTCATGTTAAGTTATATTGCTTTTATACTGTGCATCTTCTTCTGCTTTAAAAATGGAGTTTTAGTATGGAATATGGCAATGCTGATTTCTACTCCTTTGTTTCCGTTTTGAAGGTTTGATGTTTATTATTTTTTTCTTGGCCTCCCTTTTGAACAATATTTCGAGACCAGGGGTGTCATCCACAAAGTACGTCACGCTTATAGGGGGGACGGGGGATTGACCTAAGCGTGACGATTTGTGACGTAGGGTAGGGTAAAAGTTATGTGACGTCACATGAAAAAAATTTTATATGTAAAATTTATTCGGCCTTGCAGAATATGCTGCACACCACTGAAGAGCTCCTTGAGTACCTTGCTCCTTGCCTAAAAGATTTTTGCAACCGCATACAGCAGTCGCACAAACCAATGGCAATATTTCCCCTTGATATTCGTGCTGGACTCAATCGATGAACATGAACTCATACTGAAGTTCCACGGCTGGTTTTAAGTTTCTTCCGTATAGTCTATACTGTCCCTCACTCAAAAGCTCCCAGAAGGATAGAGTTTGTGCCACTTATTAAATTTCACATCTAAGGTAATGTTGTATACATTGCAAAAATACACAAAATGACAAAATCCGTCAAGTTCTTCCGCGTGTTGTTGCAAGGCGTCAACAGGAAGTCCTGATTCTTTCAAACTCCTTTTTTTATTTATTTTATTTCCTGGTTCTGTTTTGTTATTTGATGTCTTGATTGAAGTGAATTATATTGATAGCTTGAAATAAAAAAGTAGGGATCTACATTTAATAATTTTGCTGAGAGGGGGGGGGGTAGCCGTGACGTGACGTACTTTCTCAGGGGGGTCATGAATGTGTGACAAAGGGGGGAGGGGGGTTTGATTTTGGTCAAAATTTGCATGACGTACTAAATGGATGTCGCCTATGTTGGATGGCGCTGGCGCTCTATGGACTAAAGTGCTTTAAGCGACACCGGCTCGCTCAGGCGAAGCTGCTTTCCAACATTGTGGTATTTTATAGACAGTCGACAGAGCCCACTGTCAAACCCCGTCACATCGTAGGCTAGCTCCCCGACTCGTAGTGGACACTGGGGATCATCGAAGCCCATGGACTCTTGTCAATACTGCCCCTTGTGTATGTGTGTATTTGTGCATGTGTGTATGTGCCTGTGTGTAACATGTATGTGTGTGTATGTAACACTTTCAATCTCACTCATTTTACTCAAAGATGGAGGAACCGGTTTTAATGATATTAGTTTCAAATTAAAGTTCTAGTTGCCTCATAAGTCGCTATGGAATTTTATTCTGAATACACTTTTAGTTCAAAAACTATATATATAAACTTACGATCCGGAAAATATAAATGTCTGTTCAGAACTCAGAAAACTGCGGATACATTCCGTAAGCCAGTGTTTGCGAAGATGTTTAATCTTTGTATTAGTTCTTTGAATTAACATAATTTTGCTCTAAGATGTTGTACATAAAAGAGTCGTTGCCGGAAACTGAAACAAATAGTTTTAATAGTCGTATTGGATTTTATTTAACTGAATAAAAACTTCTGGCTGTTTGCAACATTTATGTATTCTGATTAGAGTAAAATTTTGCTTAGAAAATTCTTGATCTTTTTCTATTATTAACACATTTTTTAAAATTTTATGACTTGGTTCGGTCTGATTTAACACCGACCATATGATATCGCGACAAGCAATCGAATTGAGCAGGCGAGTCGAGTAGTCGAATCAAGCAATCGAGTCAAGCAGTTGGGTCGTGCAGTCGAGTCGAGCAGTCAAGCCGAGCACTCAAGTCGACCAGTTGAGTCGAATAGTCCAGTCGAGCAGTTTATTCGAGCAGTTGAGTCGAGTAGTCCAGTTGAGCAGCTGAGTCAAGCAGTCGAGTCGAGTAGTCCAGTAGGCAGTTGAGTTGAGTAGTCGAGTCGAGCAGTTGAGTCGAGTAGTTCAGTCGAGCAGTGGAATCAAGCAGTTGAACCGAGCAGTTGAGTCGAGCGTCGAAGCGAACAGTTGAGTCGAGCAGATGAATCATGCTGTCCAGTCAAGCAGTCCAGTTGAGCAATCGAATAGAACAGTCCAGTCGAGCAGTTGAATCGTGCAATTAAGTCGAGCAGTCGTGTGGAGTAATAAGTCAAGCAAATGTGTCAAGGAGTTGAATCGAGTAGTTAAGTAGAGTAGTCCACTCGAGCAGTAAAATCAACCTGTTCAGTCAAGCAGTCAAGTCGATCTGTCCAATCAAGCAGTTGAGTCGAGCAGTCGAATCGAGCAGTTCAGTCGAGCGGTTTAGTTAAGCAGTCCAGTCGAGCAATCACACCGAGCAGTCTAATCTAGAATCGACCAGTCCAGTCGAGCAGTCTAGTCAACCAGTTGAGCAATCGAGCATTCCAGCAGCCGACCAGTGAGGTGACTGAGAATAGAACTCATTGCTACGAAAACATGAAGTCCTGCCAGGGGCCTGTTTTTAATTACCGATAAGCCTTTTATGGCGTCCTTTCAGAGACCTGGTTTTTGGTACAGACATAAGCCTCTTATATAAATAGATATGCAAATCACAATACCCCATTTTCTCAAAGGTTCTTTAATCGACTTATAACTATTATCATTTTTATATCGACTTATATGTATATGGGTTTCGAAGGCTCTCCTAGCATTTGCAGTCAATTTCGTTCAAATCGATTAAGGAATTTCATATGAGGGAGTAAATGTATTTTTGTAAAGGACTAACATTGGAAGAACGGGGAAAAATCATATACAAACTGATCCTAAGACCAGATCCTTAAACCAGTTAACAGTTTCAAGCTAGTTATCTACAGATGACCAGTTTTACAAGTCAAACAAAAATTTTCAAAATGATTAAGAAATGAACTCTTAGTGGAACTACAAACTCTAGAACTAGAAACGGATAAATATGGTATACAGAGCACGGGCATTTTGGAAATTTAAACTTGTCTTTTTATATCAAATTTATAGCAATGTTTAAGAGCATTTATTACAATACAGTAAGGCCATTGCAAATTATTGGTAAAGGTTTTGTCATCCCCCCTCCTTTGAAATTGGATGAAAATCGGATTTTTTTATAAAACCAATTGTCTGTTGGCTTTATAGCCTAAAGAGCTCGAAAATGAGTGTGCGGAGTGTTAACACTTCTAGCAGGGAACGGAATGGAAATTTTGAATGGAATTCCCAAAAATCGACAAAAAAAATTATTTCGTTTTTGTCTCACTGTTCGTAGGTTTTGCATGGAAAATAATAACGTATATGTTAATGAAAAACCAGAACAGACTCGTTCTCTCATTTGAATTTCAAGTAAAAATGCTTAAAACGCATCTTATTTTACTCAATTAAAAAATCTCTTTGTTTCCTTCCCCACTTTCAGCTGCCCAACACCGGAAGGACAAAATCTTTATAAAATATTCTCATAAATTAAAATTCTGCTTGATCTGCTTGATTAAAATTCAAACTTTTTCTAATTGAACCAGCATTTGTAGTCCTACGTGAGCCCCTCGTTCGTGCCATTAGGCATAGACCTTCATAATTTTTTCAAAAAAGAATTCTCATTTTATAAAACAGTTTTACACCATTTACAGATATTTGCACAAAATATTACAATCATATTTTTCAAAAAGCAAGGTTGCTAGAATGCTATGGAGTCGTATGGTGTTTTGTTTTTACCTGCAATGTGGACCCCCGTTCGTTTGATCGTTTTTAATCTGAACACTTTTTAATTTTAACCCCGTTAATTTGCACGACGTGCAATCTGAAACTGAGAATGTTTCTCATAATTTATCAAAAATTCAAAAAAGTATAATTTTACGTTACTATATCTCATTTTCAAATAATAAAGCTTTGGTAATGTAATGGAGGCGCATGGCGCACTACTTTCAATTGCAGAAAACAGATAATTATTCTAACAAAACAAATATTTTCTGGTTATTTGTTGCCAAGAACATCCATTTCCTTGCAGTTAAAAGTAGTTGAAAGTTAACCTCGAGCAAGATAGGGTGCTCAGTTATCATGTAAATGTCAATATTTGTACATATATTTATATGTACATATGAATGTTCCTCCTTAACTAGGAACTCTTTGAGTCATAAAGGAAAATTAATAAAAAATTAAATTGTTTCAATTTCTTTACGTACATCTCATGCCAGCTTGGTTTTTGACTACAAGGAATTAGCGACTTTGCCTGCAAAATATTTCAGTGTAATAATACCAATGGAGAGCGAAACACAATCCAACTCTCTTCTCATTAACCACTACTTTTTCCGTGTGTTCATACTATCTGCATACCGGCTTGTACGCCACGCTACACCACTAGCGTCTTCGTTACCACTGCCATGCCACTTGCACCCGTTCGATGCATCATCTCGTGGGTTCTATTTTTGTGCATTTCTCAAGTACTTTTGTTGAAGCTGCAAGGCAAGAAAAAAAATCGCGTGGCTTGGGTTCGCGATTACAAACACATAAATCGTTGCCAAAAAGTAAATATTGCAACAATGTTGCCGAACCGGTTCATTCCGTCGTTTTATCGGTGGTGGCTTGTATCGAGAGCTCTCAGTTGTTGGAAAAGTATTAAGTTAGCAAAATGAATACAGTTCATTGCAAGTGGAAAGTATGCTGCAGACGGGTTGAGCCCTTTATACAGGTGAACTATAGCAGTTGCCGAAACCTAAAATTAGACTTCTGAAACTATAACGGTACATAGCCATTTAAGTGGTTTCGAAGCACCTGAATGTGTCGAAATAAATTGATGTATTAATTAGGGTAAATTAACCATTAGTGGACCGTTTAATTCTTGAGTTGTCTTCCTCTAAGAATTATCATGAGCTGGTAATACTAAATACTCAACCGATGTCACTGCAATATTAGTAACTTTCGATTAAACCTAAAAAATCCTCATTCGGTTGAATAAAGTAGACCGAAAAATCATGCATTGAAAAACAATAAAATAAAAAAAAAGTGCTTTTAAAGGGTGTCCCACATCAAATTGCACCACGGAAGAAACGCTGTAGTAAATTACCTATTGGGTATTTTCTCTTGAAATTTTGGGTAGAAGTAGTTTAGAGTGTCTACAGAAACGTCTGCTTCCTTTGCTGAAGCAACAGGACGGCCCTACGATTTTCTGGCCGGATCTAGCTTCGTGCCACTATTCAAAGAATGCCCTGGAGTGGCACCAAGCCAACGGAGTTACTTTCGTACCCGACCCCCCCAACGCCCCGGAACTAAGGCCCATCGAAAAATACTGGACTATTATGCAGCAGACACTACGGAAGTATCCCAAAGAGGTCAATTCTGAGGAAGACATGAGAGAAAAGTGGGTTTCTGAAAGAGAAGTTGCAGTCAGATGTTGTACAGAATCTTATGAATGAAGTAAACCGTAAGACGCGAGCATGCGGTTATGGTATCGAAGTTGAATGAAATAAATATACCAAAAGCTTACTAATGGGTTATGTTTTATTGCCTGAAAGTGTGTAAAAGATCGGTCAATCAAGTAATTTTCTACAACGTTTCTTTCGTGGTGCAATTTGATGTGGGACACCCTTTCAATATTGTTTACTTCGCAATCTACGTCTTTGGGGTCAGTCCCGGTGTAGTGGTTAGCATTCACGCCTCTCATGCCAAGGACCCGGGTTCAATTCCCAACCCTGCAGAAGTCACGAATGACCCGAAAACTGATTAAAGTGACTATAATCTAAACAAAAAAAAATTACGTCTTTCTTCTTACGCTTTTTCCTTTTCAAGGTCAACTGGCGCTGTGCTCGTTGATACTTGGCCAAGTTCTCCTTAATTGCAATGCTTAGAAAATTTACCGAAGTTCTATTTCCTCTTCAGCCCGGAGCAAAAAGAAAGTCGTACCTCATCCAATATTCGCGCGTAGCTTTTGGTAAAAAGCAAAGCAAAGCCTAGATGCTACATTCCGTTATCGAAACTTGACCTTCTGTATTTATACAACAGACTTCGCAGCCAGCCAGAGTACAGGACACCTGCGGGGCCAGTGCACCGATCCTATTGACTTTAACAGTCTCTCCCAGCTTTTGGCAGATTGCGGCTTTTTTGCTGCATGATGTTGCCAAGAAGGACGGCTTCGACGTGTATAGTATACAGTTGATAGTTATGGGTATGTGATACTAGGGTCAGGGTCAATACTTGAACCCTGTAGGAAGCGTACGTTTGTGATGATAGAAGAATTGTATCGAAAATCGATGTCCCGTTGCGAACTGGTGTCGTACGTTGTCTCCAGTTGCGCGTAAGTTCTTCTCGTCATCGGGTTCACCTACGCTCCTGTTGTTGAAAAAACGGTGGTTTAATCCACAATAGGTACGTGAACATAAGTCCACCGAGTGATACTACATTTTGCCCACCAGGACAAATCTCATTCGCAGCTCATTGGGTGCTCTACTCCTCTGGTAAAACTGAGCCTGTGGGACGGATCTCTCGTACATTCTCTCCATCGCACAGTGGTCCAAAAAGCGAAATACGTGATCGTGTGATATTGCGTCAAAACGTGAAGTTTTTCGTATATAGTGTCTTTAGGAACATTTCATGGTATACCAAGTCCCTTCTTGTGAGGAAAATCTTTGGGTGATTAATTCCCTTAAAAGTGAGATACGAAATTTATTTTCTCGTACATTCGAGATACGGGTTTGGTACTTTCAGCATAGTTGTAGCAAATATCAATGCAAATAACTTTGTCAAAGACACCATACTTATATCTCTTCATGGAAATTATCTATGAAGCGTTATTCGAGGACAAACCCTTTAAAACAGTTTTTAAACCCTGACTTATTCTGGTCAACTTTTACGTGTTTATAGTATTCTAGAAAGTTGTTTATCTTGCTAAAATCAACGTTTTTATGGAACATTATTATACGTGATTTTCTGAAGTTGCGGAGATTTTGAGCTTTTTTGATGAAAAATAGTGTTTCTTTGAGCTTAAATATTTCCCAAGGTGGCAAATGGTGGCAGAACGAACAAATCGTACTTAAAATGACAACAAAAAGATGTGTGGCTTATTTTATATTTGGTTTGATTAAAGTTAATTGTTAACTGCTTGTCAATTCGTGTTTTCTAATTAAATAGTTATTTAGTCATTCCGAGAAAATTCTGCCTTCTGTGACTGTTGCTGAAATTCGGTCATTTGAATTTCGGCCACTCGTGATTCGAACATCTGTGTTTCGGCCATTCGGTACCAGCCCATTATGAGTGTAATCTTTTGAAAAGACACCAATCCAAGGTATTGAACAAAATAAACTTAAGTTAGTTATTTGGAAGCATCACTCTTATTAATTGCGCCAAATAATTTTAAGTCTACATTCATTTCCGACTCGAAACTAGGCTAAAAAATTGCTGGTAACTCGACTTGTTAGAAAGAGATTGTCAACGTAAACAAAATGGCGTTTATTGCATCCGAAGTACATTTTAATTGTTCTATAAACATGACTGAGATGGATTTTTATAACAATTATAACTTTTGAGGATACAAACAGATACAGCCAATTGACACTTGCTTTTAAAGGTTTTTTGTTGTACTTTTAAGTAGGAGTTGTTTGATCTGCCACCATTTGCCACCTTGGGAAATATTTAAGCTCAAAGTAGTACTATTTTTCATCAAAAATGCTCAAAATCTCCGAAACTGCAGAAAATCGCGTATAATAATGTTCTACAAAAACGTTGATTTTAGTAAGATAAACAGCTTTCTAGAACACTATGAACACGTAAAAGTTGACCTGAATAAGTCAGGGTTTAAAAACTGTTTCGAAGGGTTTGTCCACGAATAACGCTTCATAGACAATTTCCATGAAGAGATATAAGTATGGTGTCTTTGACAAAGTTGTTTGTATTGATATTTACTACAACTTTGCCGAAAATACCAAACCTGTATCTCGAATGTACGAGAAAATAAATTTCGTATCTCACTTTCAAGGGAATTAATCACCCAATGATTTCTCTCACAAGAAGGGGCTTGTTATATCAAGAAATGTTCCTAAAGGTACTATATGGGAAAAACTTCTCGTTTCGGCGCTATATCAAACGATCACGTATTTCGCTGTTTGAACCACTGTGCATCGTGACAAATTTCCTGCGGCACGATGCTGTTGAATTTGCGGGGTTCAATCTATTCAAACTGCACTCGATCGACAACTATAAAATTGAGCGCTCTGCAGTTCCAAGTATCTTGATTCTTTTAGTCGGCAGTGTTCCATTGTTTTTCCGTGATTGTTTGTAGCACGATTTGGGAAATTTGCTTTACTAGGGCCACGCTATTGATTCTCGATGGAGCTGCCATCTTGCCATCGAGTAGCTCGAACCGTAAAGTGCTGAAGCTCAGAAGATATGTTTGAAGTAGTGCGTCTTCTCATGGTTCGAGTATCGGTACCGTGACCTCCAGGCACCTTACCATCTCTTCGTCAGTACCAGCGAGTAGAAGGAAACTCTTTTTGAGTATCTAAACCTTGATAGTGCAGGTGGCGAATACTTTTCTGCACTGTCGCTGTTCGTAGTTCCGTCGTAAGTTCAGTGAATGTATAACCACTTTAAAATAGTCGCAAGACTGGCAGCTTCCGCCAACTCTCTGAAGAAAACCCCAGCTTGGCAAACGACAAAAATTTAGCGATTTTTGAGTGCTTTGTCGCCTTTGTAATCTATAGTCTGAAAAATAAACATATAAATGCTAAAGAAAAGATTTTCCGTTCGCGATTTCTTTATATATTTATTTACTATTTGATGGGACTTTCAACCGTTGGTTGGTTCACCCCAACGCGATTTCTTTACTAGTATACACCTCACAAGAAATATTCCACCTTCAGATGGCGCAGTGTTGCGTGCAAGTGAATTGAATCATCACTTTTCCGTACGGAATAATGTTCGACGCATTATTACCACAAGAAAAAATGACAGGTAGTTGCTTGCCTTACAGTTGTCAAAATGTCTTAGATAAAAATATCAGAATTTTTTCTTGAGCTGATTTCTTTTCAGCTGGATACTAAGAAGTGAACACGTAGGTAGATTGATATTTCCAATTTTAGCTGAAGTTTTCTGGTTGGGAGTTTACGACCTTTTTGCGCAAGCAGATCCCACAAAGCTTTAAGCGGGTTAGCTAAGCAGCAGACTTCGCAGAGGTCACCGAAGCACAGAAAGTGGTGCATTCGTTGTCTTTCCAGATTTCACCTGTATAACAACGTTCTACCAACAAACTCGGTCCATGGCTGTTCCTATCCAATTTTACGAATGTCCCACACTCCACATGGTTTAACCATCGAGAACGCTGCGCACCTCCGCGGCTGGTATCAACCGGATTCGAGACGAACACCATTTTTGCGTGGTTGTTGTACCCTTCCAGCTTTAGAAACTTTCTGGATACTGGGTTCACCAAAAAGCTGCGCAAGCTCGTGGTTCATCCTTCTCCTCCATACACCGTTCTCACATGCATCGCCAAAGGTGGCCCTAAGCACATAACGTTCAAAAACGGCCTGTGCTTTCAAGTCCCCGTCGAGCATTGTTCACGTTTCGTGCCTGCAGAGGACTACTGGTTCTATTAGTGTTTTGTACGTAGTATATTTGGAACGGGGATGAGACTTACCAGACCATAGAGTCTTGTGGAGTCCCTAGTGAGCACGATTCATCAACGACCCAAAGAATACAAATTCATCCATCACCTCGAGCTCGTCCCCGTCGATAACCACACTATAACATGTATGTACTAGGCCTTTTTTCCCATGTGTGGACTCATTACTGCGACCAGTATGGTTGATCTATTGTAATATCGCCCGGGTGTTTGCTGTATGACCTGCACTGCATTTCTTTTTGCTATAATCGCTATTGAGTGAGCAATTTGCATTTGCACTGTCAAGAGGCTTCAGGGGGTAAATGTAGAATTCAGCACGAAGGAAGGGTAAATGGAGGGGCCTGAGAATAAACCCATGCTAAAGTCACTTGACATCGAATGGCTTGATTCTACTAAGATTCGAACTCACGACCACTCGCTTGTCAAAGCAGACTCGGTAACCTTGCGGCTACGGAGCCCCCCATTTACTAGGCCTTAGACGTATTCACCACTAATCCAACCTCCACTGCTTCACGATTCAGTTCGTTATACTGCTCAGCAACCGCCTGGAACGTTTTTCCGACAATGTCCACGTCGACAGCGAAGCAAAGAAATTGGGTAATTTTATTGAAGATCGTGGCCCGCATGTTGAAACCCGCACGTTTCATAACACCTTCTAGCGCCTTCGGATGGTGATAAAAAAATTAAGACCTGGTCGAGCCATCGTGCACGTTGGGCCCCCCTGTTCCTGGTGCCGGTGGGGTTGTTGAAGAGGACTATTTTCGTCGCACTGTCGTCCGGCATCCTTACGACGTGTCCGGCCCACCGTAGCCTGCTAACTTTCGCTAGATGTACGATGGGAGTCTCCCCAAGCAGTGCATGTGGGTAGCATGTGGGTACTTCCCAGAATATTGAGAGGCTTGCAGCTCCATGTTCCAAGCTTCTAATCGTTAGTCCTTTTTGGTTGCCTTGGTCTATACCGATTATTCCGGTCCGTATTTATTTACATTACATGCTTCCTGTACTGGTATTTTTCACGGATGGCTTGTAAGACCTGCACTAAACCCCGGAGTTTAGTGTTGCCGGAGGACCATCGTTACTGTTATGCGTCTCACACTTACACGAGAACAATGATTTCCCCTTCCCTGTCAGCAAACGACCTTAATTTCCACCGCGGTTAGGTACCCGATTGTCACTAAAGTTACTCGTATTCCTGCTGGTACCACGAAGAAGCAGAGACAGGAATTGTCGGATAAGCAGCTGAGCGTATTACTCACAATTCGTCAGCAACTAAGATAAACTTTAGTGACAAATTTCCGACAATAATTGTTGCGGTAATAACCATATCAAAAATTATTATTTATCCTTACTAACACATACTGGATTTCTGTTTCAGAATACCATGCCCCCGCTGGAATGACCTTCTTTAATCTTAACATTTTTAATCAATTAACAATTTTTAATTGTTGCCTGAAAATTTAAACTTCTACTACTGAAACTACTTTAAATAATATCACTTATAGCAATAATCGAATTGACGATGCATTTTATAATGCTAATGTTGGCCAGAGCAATGACTTGGCAAACAGGTTAAGCTTCTTCCACTTGCTACTTATGTAAGCTCGATGACGGCAAAGTCGATGACGATCAAAGTCGATGACGGATAAATCACAGGGCTGTATGAATTTATCCTAACAGGGGTTATTTTTAATTTACGTCGCACCAATATGCAGCTATATCCGATTGTGCTTCTGTAAATAAATAGAGTAATAAAAATCCAATATTGAACTCGCTTGTTTGAAGTCATTAGATTATGTGACCTGGTCAAGTTTTAAATGGCGACTGGCTTACGTCCGTTGTTAAAGATATTCAATGCGAGCAATTATCGAGAATAACTCATTTGTTTTTAATTGTAGCAAGTAGTAAAGAAAATGTAATCTCGATTGCGGTGATATGCACAACCAATTTCAATGAAAATCATTTGTTACAAAGTTCTATTGCAAATTACTTTATTTGATTCTGAACTTGCAAACATGCATAGCCATTATAATTGATACTGTTTTTATGAGGCATTTAAATTTTCTAATTTTCTCAAATTCATCTCGAAAAATAGCTGCCGTAACAAACAATTTTTATGTGGGACATTTGCCGCGCAGTTGCGGTAATTACCACATTGATTCTTCGTGATTATCATTTATAATTCACCTATTTCATATTCAATTACTTTTTATGGCTCAATTACGTAAAGAAATTAGTCTATCCATGGGCAATAAAGCTCACCTTCATAGTTTATGAGTTCTCCTTGAATGATTCTTTGAATTCCATGTGATGCTTGAGATTATTTGCGGTTTAAAGGTAATGGGCAACCATCAGAAACGCGCTCACTTAACGAAAATTGTACTAACCACATATTTGCATTGCTCTTTGGCAAACGTATTCAAGGGCTTCTTTACAGCATTTTGCGGTGAGATTGACTATGCTTGCGGCTGTTTGTGTTATTACATTCTAATTCATCAGATAGGTAATGATAATTGGAATAAAATTGAGAACATTGTCTATTAATTCTGGCCAAACATTTCCTTTTTTTGCATAACTCTTTTGTAGTAAAGTTATTATTTACAATCACAAAAGAAAACCTGCATTCAGAGTTATTTGATAGGTTGGAAACGCCATATTCTGATACTTGCGTTTTATTCACGGTTGCCCCAGGTTACTTTTTAACCGTTTTCAGTTTTCTTCATCAATCAACCAGTTTTTATACTGAATTTAGGAAAAATGATAGGAACTTGTATTTGTTTAATTAGCGAAAAATGGTATTTCTATTGTTATTTTTGGTTATCTGCTGCCTTTTGCTTTGTTTTATACTCCTGAACCATTTATTCTTGCAGCTTCTGTTAAAATTCCAGCCAGGACGTCTATAGAGCCAGCAAGCTACGTTATAATAAAACTTCAAGAAGTTTTTGTTTCTACAATATCTTTTCAAATCAGTTTTACTTTTTATCTTTATCGTTGTATTTACATATTATATTAAACCAAGCAATATATAATTGTTAATACAAAATTATTTATCGGTACAATCTAAATAAATGAGAAATATAAACATTTACATTAGGTCATTACAAATATTTTTTAATTTGTCCTTCCGATGTTAGACAACTGAATAAAAAACAAAGAGATTTTTTTAATCACGCAAAAAAAATTAAGAGTTTTGGAATTTTTACTTGAAGTTTAATCGTGTAATCCGAATTTATTCTAGCTTTTGATATATACGTTATTATTCTGCATGCAAAAACCTTCCAAAATAGAGTCAAAATCGAAAAAAAGCCGAAATTTTCGAAAATTACATTATTTGTACTTCCATTTTTATTTCATGTGGAAGCGTTAATACTCTTTTTTCGAGTAAAACCCACAGATAAGTGTTATTATACAAAAAAACCGATTTAATCCACCTAGTGGTGAAAGGAACCTTTGTTATACGGTCTTACTTGCTATTTGAGATAGAAACCGACACGTCTTCGGAGTATAATCCATCTATTGGTTAACGTTGCGTAGTGCGTTGGTTTACATAAAATTTTTGATAATTGAATACGTTTACAAAATTTGAACAAAATATGACCACTTATAAATTTTGATAGATCCTTTTTTCATGAAATTGCTGAATAAGGATAAGTAAGATGTTAATAATTTGAGTAAGTGCAAGTAAAAGTAGGTTGTAAGAGCAAATATTATTCTTTAACATATACATTGCGTAGTGAAGGTCTAGTTTATAGATTTTTGAACTATGCATAATTTCCTGTAATGCCTATTTGATTCACACCAATAAAGTTTTCTAGAATAAATTTCATCAATTTTTATTAACATTCGGTTACGCACGCTGTTGTATTTTGTATAACACGTGTAGGTTTTTGAACGCCATATTGTTATAAAGTTACAAATCGTTGTGTAACTAACGTATATTCTTCAATAAACTTGTTATGAGCAAAATGTCATAGTTATTCAATGCATTAATACTTTAAATTGTTGGGAAAATTGATCAGCATAAACTGACATCACAGAAATGAAGCAATCAGCATATGAGGTGTACCGGAATTGGCCTGGAATTTTCTCTCGTTTCTTCATATGGAAAAATGGTGTCTGTATGCATCTAAACAATCAGCAATAATGTAAAATGTTTAAAATGTATCCGTCTATTGGTAGTCGAGTAATTCGGGGTCAAAATTAGGGTATTTTTTATAATCAAAGTTCTACAGTTCCTAAACAAGCAAACATAGAGGTAAACTACGTTCAGCAAAGTTGTGTATTTTTACTATTTGTGCAACTTTGTAATACATGAAAAAGTCATACAACAATTACGAAAAGAGCTAAAATAAAAAACTGATTTCACTAATTCATATACAATAAATAATATTTTTCTAGCTTCGCTGAAGAGATAGGGGATTACTGTCTTCAGCAAAATTTCTTGTAATAATATACTCTAAAACTTTGCAGAATACATCAATGTGTTATATTGAAACTGAAGAAAAATATGTTTTTTATTCCACTTTTAGGGGGATTAATCAAAATTTAAATTACACCAGACGATAGAACTTTCAATTTCAAGTAATTCTCCCAAAGGTTCCATAAACCTAAAACCAAGTTTTCCCAGTCAAAACTCTAGTGCGCATGTCTTTTTGGCTTTGGGCCATTGTGCGCGCGAATAACCCGTATTACAAAAGTTGGCGCGAGTGTTGGAGGGTTAATATCTTTTGATCGGCAAAACCAATTCTACTGAAATTTTGCAGATATATTTGCAGCATTAAAATCTCTAATTTGATGTCAAAATAATTCAAACTAGATAAATCATCTTAGATGAAATGGTTATAAATTATTGTAAATTTTAATGTGTTGTATTCAATTGCTCGTAACTTTCAAATTAAACGTCCAATCAAAAAACAAATCAATAGTGATCTATTAGGCTATGTTACCTTTCAAATGAGACTAATAGCGCCTAAGTCGGTTTAGCCATCTCTAAGAAACAGGCGATAATTATTACCTTGTCAAAACAGGTTTTTTAGGATAACTTTTAAACTACTTGTTCGTTTTCAATAAAATTTACCCGAAAAATTTAGCGTTAACAAGAGCTTTCATTCGATACCAAGATCGTTGAAATCGGTCACTTGGTTCCGGAGAAAATCGTGTCACGTAATTTTCACGTTTTTACTTATAACTTTTAAACGAAATGTCGGACCTCGAACTAATTCAATAGTGATATACTAGACAATAATACCTTTCAAACAAAAGTAAGAGCGAACAAATCGGTTCAGCCATCTCCGAGAAACAGGCGATAGAAAAGTTGCGCCCCGCACATACATACACACACACACACACACACACACACACACACACACAGACATTGCTCAGTTCGTCGAACCCTGTCGATTGGTATATGTGGCTTAGTCTTCGCTACATTGACTGTGAGACCTGCTGCCTGGGAGCTCTCGGAGAGGTCGTCTAACTTGCTCTGCATATCGTTTCGGCGTTGTGCGAGCAAGACAATGTCGTCGGCTAGGTCGAGGTCATTTAGCTGCTCCATCGTTAGAGGATTCCAAGGCAATCCTTGATTTGGTCTACTGTCAACTGCTCCAACTAATATCTCATCCATAACGATGAGGAACAGAAGCGGTGAAAAAATGTAGCCCTGTCTCACGCCAGCAGTAACCCTTGTATGGTCGGACAAGACGCCATCGTGCAAAACCTTGCACGAGAACGCCTCGTACTGAGCCTCGATGAGATGGACTAGCTTATCTGGAACTCCTATATGCCTAAGTGCGCCCTAGAAGTGTTCGTGGCTGAGTCGGTCGAACGCCTTTTCGAAGTCAATGAACACCAGCAGAAGAGAGTCCTGGAATTCGTTGATCTGCTCCAATATAATCCGGAGCGTTGTGATATGGTCTACACATGATCGGCCAGTACGGAATCCAGCTTGCTGCCGCCGGAGAGTAGCGTCGATCTTCTCCTGGATCCGGTTGAGGATTACCTTACAGAGTACTTTGAGAGTAATACAGAACAACGTGATGCCACGCCAGTTACCGCATTTAGTTTGGTCTCCTTTCTTAGGGACTTTGACCAATATGCCCTGCATCCATCCACCGGAAAAGCTGCGGTTTCCCATATATTGCTGAAAAGCTGATGTATCATCTGGGCTGACAAAGATGGGTCAGGTTTTGGGCTATAGCCCAACTAAAACGAAATCGAGCGTCATTTCTGAGTGTATTTTTTCTTCCGTGGGGCTTTTGAATGAACTGTTTCAAACTCAGAAAATAATTTATATAAAAAATATTAAAATTATTTGAATGGAATACAATTGTATCATAGTGTTTTCCGATCATTTTTGAGCTTGACTCTCCCATTTTTAGCATCACGGCGAAACAGTATAAAATGCCGATGTTAACCCTCTAACGGGCAACATCGTAAAACCGATGCGATCAAGCAAATGATTACTTCATCAAGAAAGAACACTCAAAACAAGCTCAAGTGTTAATTTTCATGGAAAAATATTTATCTGGAGTATTGCTAGGAATGAAAAAGTCCAATTTCTCCTTTTCGTTTTTCATGCCTAACGCTGTACCCAAATATTTTTTCAGTTCAAATATATCACAAAATTGAAATAAAGCATGTAAATTACTCATAGAAAAAATTTGAGGTCGAACATTTTGTTCTAGATGTCCTTTTTCTTCAAAAGTAAAAAAGGGAATATTCGCAACATAATTTTTTTCGGAATTTTTCGGAATTTTTGTTTTTGAAAGATGATAACTTTTGAACGCAAGGTCAGAATGTTGTGATATCAATATCGAAAGGTCAGGAAATCTGTTTTGAGCATATTTTTTATATTTTCAACTCAAGACAAATTTCGTATGTGGCTCTGGAGATTTAAAAGCGAAGGCCGTCTACAGACGGTCTTACCCGCTAGAGGGTTAACATTGTCGTATGAAACTTGTTACTTGTTAAACTGTTTACTTGTTAAACAAACTAGAAATAAAGTTCAACAACGAAAAGATTGATTCCGTATTTAATATATGTATATATTTGTACAAACTTTAATGCGACGATTTCGATAAAGACAATCGATGTATCCATTGGTTTTGACAGCTCCAGCCCAATTAACGAAAGTCTTTCACTGAGTGGGCTGAGAGCTTAGTGTAATTGGCGAAAGTTTGTTTGTAAACAAACCGCTCTGTAGAAGCTTTTTATATCTCCTGTTATTTGTGATAATTTTGCTAGAAATACCGTTTTTTTATCGAATTTTCTTTGATCAACTTCACTGTGAATAGTCGAGTTTCTCTAAAACACTGAAGTTTAATCAATTTGGATCGTCGAATATATCGTTTTCTGTATTCCGAATATGCAACCGCTGTGCCATTCGTGTGCCACTGACATCAGTGATGAAACCCAAACAATCATTTGTCAGGGTTTCTGCAAATCCGTTTTCCATTTGGGATGTGCGCAAATAAAAGCCGATTTGTGGGCTGAAGTGAAGTTAAACTCTGGTATATTCTGGATGTGCCCGGCATGTAGAAATCTCATGAACAGTGTTCGTTTCCGTGATGCTCTTGGTTCAACAAAAGAATATCTGCAAGCCACTTGGGGATTGCAGCATCAAATTCTTGATGAACTAAAATCTGAGATTAGAAGCAATACGGAAAAGATAAATCAGATTTTAACGAGACAGCCTTCAACACCTCAGAATGGAAACCCTTGGCCAAGAATCAGCAACAGACCAGCTAAGCGCCCGCGCATCCATGTCGATTCTTCCCCTACTGACACAAACACTGTTAAAACACTATGTGGTAAAAAAGAAGCAGAGAACAACTTAATCGTCAGTCAATCAAATCCAAAATTCTGGCTGTTTTTGTCCCGCTTTTCTCCACACGCTACTGTGGATGAAATCGCAGGACTTGTGCAACAGAATTTAGAAACCGATCAAACTGTTGATGTTGTAAAATTGGTGCGTAAAGATACAGACTTGGATCAATTGAAGTTTGTATCATTCAAGGTGGGAATCGATCCGAGTATGAAAGAAAAGGCAATGCAGCCAGCGGCCTGGCAAAAGGGAATTTATTTCCGGGAATTTGTTAACATTGAGCGCGGTGTACATTTATTTCGGGATTCGGGACGTGGTGACGAGACACAGCATAGAGCGCAGCCAGATAGTTTCGTCACCCCCACTATCGGAAATTAGTTGCATCGTACCAGTTGACTATTTCATGGCAGATAGTAGATTATCTGAAATGAATTTCATCACATACACTAGAGATGAGCAGTTCGTATATCCTAATGTATACCTACCGTCTGCTGTGGATACAAATCGTTCCTCATTGTTTTCTTTGCCAACTGTCGTGCCGCAGCAACAACTGCACGCACAGCCTAAAAATGTGATTGGGTCTCCTTTGCACGCGTTACCGTCCGACACTGCTATTGTTCGCACTGGCTGTTCAACTCGGTCGTCTGAAACAAGCAAAGGAAAAAACTGCTTACTAACTGTGGCAATTGATTTCAAACTGCATGTGTATTACCAAAATATGAACAGCATCCGTAGCACAAAACGCACTGCGTTGATTTTCATGGCAGCGCTCGAAGATGATTATGATGTCTACATTTTCTGTGAAACAAATTTAGATTTATCAATTTCAAATCAAGAAATTTTTGCCGATAACCGTTCCGATTTACCGTTCACCGCTGCGATAGAACATCATCGAACTCGGATAAACAAAGCGGGGGTGGTACTCTCATAGCCGTTAGTAAGCGCTTTTCAAGTTGCGTTGCACGGGAATCTGTGTG
This sequence comes from Sabethes cyaneus, assembly GCF_943734655.1. Classification (NCBI taxonomy): domain Eukaryota; kingdom Metazoa; phylum Arthropoda; class Insecta; order Diptera; family Culicidae; genus Sabethes; species Sabethes cyaneus. The sequence goes on from NC_071353.1 coordinate 64,008,065, forward strand.
TAACGAGGAAATTTCAGTAAAGATTTCCTTTGGAAGTATCAGTATTATTCTATGTTGCATTTACCTACCGCCTGGATCGAGTTTCCAACGTTATTTGTCACACACTGAAAGTGTCCGTACACTGATCGATTCAATGGAATCTGAAAGCAAAATTTACGTTATCGGTGATTTTAACTTGAAAAATACTTATTGGCACTATGAGTATGCTGAGGATATAGTGCTCTTACCTTACAACGTCCGTTCTCCTGAAGAAGTGGTACTGGTTGATAATTTTGCGGCTTGCGGATTATCACAAGTCTGCGGAATTCCAAACAATAATAATCGTTTTTTGGATCTTGTGTTTACGAACGACGAGGAAAGCTGTCAAATTGAGGTGAGTGATCCCTTGATTCAGCACGAATTGCACCATAACGCAATGTCAATTGCTATCAACATTGCAACATATCGAAGCAATACCACTCGAGAACAGGGTGACTCAAAAATTTGTTTAAATTTACGACACGCTAATTTTGCCGCAATTTCTGACGAGCTTTCGCATATCAACTGGCAAAATATTTTCATTTGCCCTGACTTATTTGATGCTGCTTTAATGAAACCGATAACTGACGAAATGATTAATTTTGTTAATCGTTTTGAAGCGTTTGACCGTGTGGACAATAATTATTTTCTGGTAGAAACGGCACTGGATTTCAACGTAACAGCATTTTACCATGCAGTATATAAAGTTCTATCCCGGCATTGCGCAATAATTGATAAACGTGAGTTAGCAACCAATTATCCCGCATGGTTTGACGGTGAAACAATCTCGCTATTAAAAAGGAAGAAAAAGCTGTATAATAAATTCAGAAAAAGCAGGCTATCTTCCGACGAATTGGCATATAGGCAAGTTCGTGATGCTTTTAAATCCAGGAATAGAGCACAACATAAACTATACATGGACAGGTTGCAGAGGGACATTCAGCTCAACCCGAAGACCTTTTGGACTTATGTTAATTCGAAGCGCCAGGACAAAGGACTGCCGATAAATGTTGCGTATAAAGACAAAAAAGCCGGAAATGCATTCGAAGCAGCTGAGTTGTTCTCTGAGTTCTTTAAAAATGTGTTTAACTCCAATCCAAGGTCAGGATACCCTGTATCTCCGTTATCAGATCCAACACCAGCTACATTCGAACTATCGTTGACAGACATTCGTAATGCGATTTTGTCTTTAGATACTTCTAAATCCAGTGGGCCTGACGGAATTCCGAATGCTTTGTTAAGAAGTTGTGTAGATGGTTTATTAGCTCCACTACATAGCCTATTCAGTGCCTCATTAGCAACAGGTTCATTCCCAAAGTTATGGAAGATCTCGCACATTATACCCATTCACAAAAAAGGTTCTAAGCTGCCGGTTGAGAACTACAGAGGAATTGCCATTCTCTCGGCCATACCTAAAATGTTTGAATCTCTGGTATATGAGCAATTGTATCTTGTTATTGAACCAAAAATTTCAAGTTTTCAACATGGTTTTCTTAAAAAACGCTCAACGGTAACGAATTTGGCAGAATTTGTCTCGAGAACTGCGCAATGGATGATGGATGGTTATCAGGTGGATACAATCTACACGGATATGTCGAAAGCGTTTGACGTAATTAATATAGATGCGATTACAGCTGTGTTACCAAAATATGGAATAGGCGGAATGAATCTGCAGTGGATAAACGATTATTTAAGAAACCGATCGCAATATGTCAAGATTGATAAAAGCAAATCAATGTCGTATCCCGTTTGGTCTGGTGTACCCCAAGGGAGTCATCTTGGACCTTTACTATTCGTAACTATCATGAACGAGCTTCCGGAACTACTTCCCGATGTTTACGTCCTAATTTATGCCGACGATGTTAAGATTTTTCTCCCAGTAAAATGCATGAAAGATTGTCGCATACTTCAAGATAGCGTCGATCGGTTCGTCGGCTTTTGCGAAATGTTTGGTCTCAAAGTGAATACAACGAAGTGCAGCGTGGTTTCGTTCACTCGAAAACCAAACAAACAAATATTTAATAGAAGGTGACGTAATTCCTAGAAAGGATTGTGTATGTGATCTTGGAGTAGAAATAGATAATGAGCTCAACTTTGTTCGTCATGTAGAAAAGATAGTAGCAAAGGCAAATTCGCTGTTCGGTTTTATCAAACGCCTTAGTGGAGATCTGAATGACCCGTATACTATCATTACTCTATACAATTCCGTAGTACGCAGTGGTATTGAATACGCGAGCATAATTTGGCAACCATGCTATGAAGTTCATAAGAAACGAGTCGAACGAATTCAGAAAAAAATCATACGCTATGCCCTTCGGAATTTAGGATGGTCTGGAGAGATGCCCGATTACAAGTCGTTATGCATGTTGATTGGAACGGAAAGCTTAGAGAGCAGACGACGTACCACAGATGCTCTTTTCTTAAAGGATCTACTCAGCGGCAGGTATAACTCGCCATATCTATTGAGTCAGATAACCGTGTACGATGGACGTTCTTCGTTGAGGCGGGTTAGGCCTTTTCAACTGACAAATAGAGTCCAAAACTATGCTAGAAACGAACCAGTATACAGAATGATGTCCATATTTAATAATTATCGAGATATTGTTAATGTTCAAATGACAAAGCAGCAAATTAAGTGTAGTTTTAGATTGTTTTATGTAAATTTTATGTGATAATTAATTAGTTTTAATGATGATAACGGGCGAAGCCTATCAATCAGTTAATCAATAAATAAATAAATAAATAAAGTTGACTGTAGTCTGTAGTAAAGTCTGCTTACAATCCATAAAACCCTCTCGTCATCAGAAGCCACTGACGATTACTTCTGGGCAGAGTGGCGTATGTATGCTCTTTAATAATAATCTAAGCTAAAATCTTAAATGGTACCAAAAACCAGATGCTTCCACCACAGATTAACAGATGTAACACTTCGAACAAGTTTTCTAGCGAGACGTCCTTCAAATGATTATTCTAAATCTCGCAAAAAACACCAGCATCATCTGGTGCAGTCTTCGCGCTTCGCAAAATGTCTTGCTATAAATTCAACTATGCCATTTACTAGTATTTTATATAGCAGCGCTAGTGCAGGCGAGCGACATTCTCGCACTTAAAACACTGTTTGTGGGTGAACCTATCATTCCAAAATCCTTAATTAAGGTTCACACACAAATATGCTGCTCCCACAGACTGACAGACGTGACACTACGAACAAATTTTCTAACAAAACATCGTTTCAATGACACCCCTAAAAATAAAAAAAAAACTAGCATCACCTGGTGCAGTCTTCGCGCTATGCAGAGCAGCTCGCTACAAATTCACTTGTATATTATCTGACAACGGCGCCAGCGCAAGTGAGCGGCGTTCTCGCGTAGCGACTGTTGTTTGAGTCTTGGCTTAAGTGAACATTTGAAATGATCGTTTTTATTAGCAATGGAATGAGGCTTCAGTGTTACGTCTGTTAATATGTGATGCTCCCTTCCAAAAATTAAAGGCCATTCGATATGACTAACACTGTGAATGGATTTATTTGGTTGAATATGTAAATTTTTAATCCAATCGGAGTAGGTTATTTTGGACTAGTTGGCGAGTTCGCGCGGAACGCGTCGTTTCGTCTAGATGATGAACTAAGCATGCGAAAAACCGGTCCACGAAGAAATGGTTTTCTTTTTTTGCTATGGTTATGTGGTTTTTTATTCTTTTTTTTGCGAGCCTTATATTAGCATCATTCAAAAATTAGATTAGACAGAGAATAGAGTTAAGAAACAGATTTGCATAAGAAATGGCTGTAAAATTTTAAGATTCAATGTGCCTTTGATATATTTCGTTTCTTGCATTTTTTAAATTTCAGGTACATAACTGATATATCAGAAACCGCTGTGTAGAGGTTTTTGTCTGCGATACGATTGCATTGTTGACATGCAGCCATGAAATATAGATTTGACTCCGTAGCTGTTTGGCATAATTCTAGCCACTGCGATGTTGGTCTTTGCTGCTTGCTCTCAGGCATAGTTCACGTGACTGTTAAAGTTCGTTGACTGTTGATCGACGTTGATCCCTAGATGCTTCACTGCGCGCCTCAAGATTATGGCAGACTCTCTTACTTTAACTTCCGCTCGCGGTGCATTGCAGTTATTGACCAGCAACTCTGCCGTTTTGTGGTGTGTTATTTGCAGCTTTACTCCCTGTGTCCAATTTTCCATCAGTCTGATCGTCTCAGTGGCCAGCAATTTAACCTCTTCCAGCGTTTATCCTGCAACCGACAGTACTGTATCGTCCGGAAAACCAACCATCATTGCCATTTTGGGAAGCTTCACTGTCAGCACACCATTATACATTCTGTTCCAGAATGTCGGTCCGAGGATGGAACTTTGAGAAAATTTCGCCGTGCTGTTTCCCGATCTCTATCCCTTGGTAGGCTCATAGACTATCACTCTGTTCTGGAAGTAGCTCTTCAAGATCTTGAACAAGTTACCAGCGGCCCACATTTTGCGCAATAATGCGACGATGCCCCCAGCTGGCACTATTGAAGGAATTTTGACATCGTTCGTTATCACAGCGCAATATCAATAGCCTTTTTGTTTTTTTTGGTCGATTTTTCGGCCTTCTCCAGTACAGTGCCAATGGTATCAACTGTTGATCTGCCCCGAAAACGAAATTGTTTCTTAGATCGACCGTATGCGCTCCCGTAAATTGCGTCAGTCTATTGAGGATAATCCTTTCTAGAAGTTTGCCGACTGTATCTAGCGGACAGATTGGTCTCTACGATGCTAGATCTTCAGGAGGCTTTCCCGGCTTCGATAGTAAAACTAGCCCCTACGTCTTCCACATGCCCGTATAGCGACCTTCATCCAGATATTTCTGTAGCACCGTCTTAAATACGTCTTCCTTTACCTTTAGTCCTTTTGCCACCGTTTTTTTTGTATGGGCTTATCACTTTGACCACAACATTATTGATCTATTGTAATGTTTCCCGGGTGTATGCTGTATTCTGCACTGCATTTCTGTGCTTTATCGTTATTGAGTAAACGATAAGCTTATATTTTTATGCGTGCTTATGTGTAGAGGGTTTTATCCATGCTTCGATGCATGTCCTACTATACCAAACCTGTTTCGCCTCGTTATAGTTAGCACTGGTGAGCCCTCATGAGGTTCAAACCCATTACCTCAATAGGTCCTCATACTATACTAACCATAAAAAGCGCCTTCGGGATAATGTAGAACTCAGCATAAAGGAATGGTGATGAGGGGCCAGAGAATAAACCCATGCTAAAATCACTTTGACATCGAATGGCCTGATTCTACTAAGATTCGAACCCACGACCATACGCTTGTCAAAGCAGACTCAGTAACCTTGCGGCTACAGAGCCCCCCTTTTGCCACCGTTACAAGTTGCTTATTGGAGACCTGCGCCCTCTCGGCGTTCACGACATCTAAGTACGATGTAGGTGGCATTTGGTTGTACCTCGGAAAAAGTCTCTCTACAATGACTTTCCACTTTTCTGGAGATAACTCCATTGTTATCGTTTGTCCTTTGACCTTTGCCATTACAATACTGGGCGCTGTGCCCTAGAGGTTGGCATCAGCGTTACGGCACAGCTCTTGTAGCAATTCGGTTTCTTCGCTTTTGCCTCTCTTTTAAGTGCGGCTCTTGTTGCTTGGAACACCAACCTACGCTCTTCTCGGTCTGACGCAATTTTTGCTCTCTGTATTTGTCTTCTGACTCTGACGCAATTGTTGCGAAGGTTGCTGAGTTACGCATTTCACCAATACACTAATACACTGGTCGACGTTGATTCCTGGGTTCCGGTTTTTTGGCATGGTCGCATCACATGCCCTTACCAACATGTTCGTAAGCCCTTCCGCACTCCGACTCAGAGGCTCGGCGCCTGTTCTTAGTGCATCGACAAAAAGATCCTTGTCAAAGTTTTTCGTCTTCCATTTCCGTCCAACTCTTTTTGCTCTCTTTACTGGTACGGCCTCTTGTTGTCCTATACTGTACCGGATCGCCTGATGATCGCTAGTATACCTCCTCGGACACCCTCAAGTTTGCTGCTCAAGCTAACGTCGATGATGGATTCATGACCTACTTATGTTCGTACCTATGTTAAACAGCACTACATCCAACTTTGCAAAAGCTTCTATCTAGCTATACCTCTGGCATTAGTCCATCTCCTACCCCACTTTACTGCTCAAGCATTAACATCACCTACGATGATTATAGGTCTTCTTCCGATGAACTTCTTCGTAACTGCGCCCAGCATATAATGTAATCCGTTGTCCACGTAGGATGCGCGTCCCAAGTGCATATGTAGATCTCCTTGATTTTGACCATCATAAAACCTTACATATCAGAAATCACCTTCAGGATATGAAATCTTCCCATAACATGTATGGCAGCAATTGATCTACTAACCCAGTTACCGTTGTCGGGTGGGACTCGATATGGTTTTGCGATTCTTGCGACGTCGCACCTAGTTTCCATTGTCGATTGCCATAACAGTTGCTGCGCTGTGTCGCAATGGATGAGGTTGATTTGGGTTACCATTATCAATGCTGGCCAACCAACGCTGCCTTGTACGCCTGGCAATTAAAACCTCCCGTGATTGTTACCATCCTCTTTTCTTCAGAGCAGGCACGTTGGTTGCTTCAGGGGTATGAAATGGGGAAGGCAAATGAGGAGCGTCCAACATAGCTCTAGCTATCCCAAGCCCCTACCTAGCGCCTCCACGTGGCCATACCCGGTAATGCTCTATTGAGTAGCCAAGCTAGGAGGTGCGATACTGGGTGGTTTCCGGCTGCCTGATCTGAAAATCGAGGTTTTGGGTAGACGGCGGCTCCACACGACCTTGTTAATAGATAAGCATAAAATAAGTTATTTTAATTAATTTTTTCGTTTAAGCTTATGAAACAGCTCTTGCTATATAGTGAAAACTTTGGCCAATACGAGTTTTAATACTGCACATGGATATTGGATATCAGACAAAAAATTAAATTAATTATTAGAAGCACTTAGGCGACATCCATTTAGTACGTCATGCAAATTTTGACCAAAATCGACCCCCCTCCCCCCATCGTCACATTTGGTCACACATTCATGACCCCCCCCCCTGAGGAAGTACGTCACGTCTAGGCACCCCCCCCCCCCCCTTCACAACAAAAAAATTAAATATACATTCCAGCCTTTTAATTTCAAGCTATCAATTTAATTCACTTCAATCAATTCATCAAATAACAAAACTGAATTTCAGCAAATAATAGAAGGAAAATGCTCGAGCTTATAAGTCATCGATTGACGGATTTTGAAGATGATCTCCAATTGCTGCTATCGGAAACGCTTCAGAAGTCGCTGATGTGTCGTCGATAAATGTTTCGCGCATATCCACGTCCTTTACATCCATCCACTCAAATTCGTCTGATCTATAGAACTATAGTTGAAAGAATCAGGACTCCCTGCTGACGTCTTGCAGCAACACGCCTTGGAAGAACTTTTCTGAGGATTTTGTCATTTTGTGTATTTTTTTGCAATCATTCAATATTACTTTAGATGCGAAATTTAATCCGCAAGTGGCACAAACTCTGTCCTTCCTTTAGAGGGGCAGAGGGCAGTATAGGTTGTACAGAAGAACCTTAAAACCAGCCGTGGAACTTCGGTATGAGTTTAGGTTCATCGATTGAGTTCAGCAAGAATATCAAGAGTAAACATTGCCATTGGTCTCTGGTAGCACCCCGCAGCCCCTCAGGAGTTTATGCGACTACAATTTGCGGTTGCAAAAATCTTTTAGGCAGGACGGTACTCAAAGAGTTCTTCAGTGGTGTACAGCATATTCTGTAAAGCTTTAATGGAGAGTTCATACTACAAAAATAAATAAGTCCTGTTAACACAAATATGTTAAAAAAATCCATCAGAACGTTAATTTTATAGAAGCCTTCAATAGTTTTATCTCAAAATGAAGAAGCCTTTTTATAAATCCCCGAATAAATTTTATATTTGAATTTTTTTTTCTTGTGACGTCACATAACTTTATACCCCCCTCCCTCCTACGTCACAAATCGTCACGTTTATGTCAACTCCCCTCTCCCCTATAAGCGTGACGTACTTTATGGATGGCCCCTTATGGAAACCAAAAGGACGCAACTCTATTCCATTCCAAGGAATGCTGGTGAGATGGTTCTATTTTTACTCATATATACCACATTTCATAATAAACTAGAATCGGGAAGAGGGAGGGACCATCAGAGCACTTGTTTGAAGCGGTGAGCCTAGGGAGAGTGAAACAGTCAACTTTCTAGGGTTAATCTTGGCCCGATTAACAACACATCGTGGATAATGAGCGGGCTCTTCTCCCCACCTGCTGGAGTCATTCTGCATTAAGACGGTTTATTCAACGATTGACTCAGGCGACTTAGCCCTTGGAAGGAGATTCTCTAAATCCTTGGTACGTGTAAGTGATGTTGCTTATCGACCAATTCCCTTTTGGCCCTTCATACAACAGTTGGGAAGCATGACCAATCGTTGAATATGTTCAACTCTTTTTGACATTATAGGCTCATTGCTATGAACGGATGTTCTGCTAAGGCAGGTGGTAGTACCATATATTCATATTCATATAATCAGCAGGCACGTTGGTTGCTTCATGCAGCCTCTTTTCGCCGAATTTCCTACACAGATCAGTTAAGTCAAGGCATTTGCAGTGTCTCGCTATAGCATACCGAAGCATATGCATCTAAAGCATCTCTCCTTTTGCTTCTTAACTCGAGGGATGGCTCTCAAGGAACACACTGACCAACCAACTTTTATTCTGCCCACATCCAACAGTTTGTATGCAACACCCGTCCACAATAGTATCAATGCAGTCTGCATACCACTATGTGTTCTACGCATTCGGATGGTCATTGGAACGTCTCCCATCCCGTACTGTACTTTTAGAGCGCTCTGAAGCTCTCCATGCGTGGCGATCTCTACATTCGGCCACTGACTCTTGGGATGAGGCTCGAACATTTACCTCATTCGCCAGGGACTTTTCGATGAGCAACTTGAAGGCCAAACTCTTAATTAGCGGGTCTCTCTTCAGCTCGAAGAGCATCTTACCTTTATGTGTGTGCCTGGTCCTTACCACGCTCTCCTCTATTTTTCGTAGTTTCGGGTCTTTCCTTACTTTCCGGAGAATTTCTGCGTACGTAATTTTGTCCTGTAGCTGCGACAATCAGGACATCGCCCCTTATTATTCTGCCGACGGCGCTTGGGCTTTTCTTTCATTATGTCGTTCTTAGTTGTTCCCTCCTCTTGCTGCTGCATTTTCCTATTCTGGTTTCCGACAGTACACCACCCGCTGCTTTCGCCAACCTCCTCGGGATCTGCGGTGACCTTCTGATCATGCTTGTATTTTTTGACATCCTCATTCTCTCCAGGTGTTTCATTTTTCCCTTTCTCTGATCTTGGGTTTGGGCGTCCTCTTGGTGTCTCGTTTTCCTCTGCTACTTTTTCAGGGCCTTCGCAGCAATCTCGGCTCTCCTCCTTAACTCAACTGCTCGCGCTCTGCAGCAATTACCGCGGATTTGATGGCCGTTACAAGATGCCGAATTTTTAAATTGACATTACTCCTGTCCTAAATGAAGTCATAGAGCCTTCCGTCTATAATCTAGTATGGCGTTTATAATCTAGTATATACTAGTAATCTAGTATTCCGTGATCTCATAGTTGACTTTGCAAGCAGGGAGGCCATGCTAGGGTTGACACTGTCCCTTATGAGGACCATGTTCAGAGTCAGGTCGACGTAAGTCAGGAATGGTCCATGTGCATCTACTACTCACCAACTTTGGTGACGAGTTTTCAACGTACCCGGAGGCCTGCCAAAGTTAACGCGACGGGGGCAGTTGGACTATTAACCTGCTACCAATCTCTATATTTTAGCACCTTTATTTGCCGCATCAATGCTTAAAATCGATCCACTGATTTAATAGTTCTGATTTTTCAAAGTTAGGAAGGTAGGTAAATAAGTATCGCGTTGTTTTGGCACCACTGTAACTCGGAAAGGATCATCCTAGCGGGCCACATTAAACAACTACGAATCTAATTTACCGTTCTGATTCAAACTTAGAACAGTCTCAAACTTCGAACACTTCAGAATAAAATGCTCGTTAGTATCGCTAACATGATTAAATATTATGCTTATTGTACACCACCGTGTTCGTTAGAATGTCCTCTATCTGGTGAGGTATGACGTTGACCTATGGGACTCCTTGTAAGAAATCAACAGGCGCTGGAAAAAAAAATGAGAACTAAGATTTTAACTTGGTTCCATACTCTTTGCTCTTCGAGCAAAAGTAGCTGTTTTTTCGTTTGCATTATTTTCAATGGCGTAGCTAGGAGTTTTCCCTGGAGGGGGCCCAGGGAGTGCCTTTCAAAAGTTTTTTCCTTATGTATGAACACATCAATCTACTAGTAACTACACAAATATAATGTTCTAAGCATGAATATTTCATTTATTTTATCAACTATTGCCGAGTCGTTTTGTCGATGTAAAGAGTAATAAGAATGTTTTAGCGGAAAACTCTCAAATTCACAACTGTTCAGTTTGCAGTTTTACGAGAAGGTGAACTAAACTCGTAAGTCGCAAGGGCTACATACCGAAACCTAGCGTGTGTAGGGACGAGGGAGGGAGTCTAATCATAAACGAACGCTAGGTGGCCGTCGGGGGGAAGCAGTTCGTCGATGAACACCTCATTGGCAAAGTTGCAGAGGGAGGTCGAACGGAAATTACCATAAGAGTGGTAGACTAATCTCATCCTTCCAGCATTGGACAAAAGGTAGGAGTCAAAATGACTACTTGTCAAGCATAGCTACCAATACCCCCCCCCCTTCCTTTCCGCTCTTCTCCTCCTTTACCAAAAAATGTTTCATTTCTTTCCCCTACCGTCCCTTCATCAATTGTAGAACCATCGTTTCAAAAAATATTACCATAAGAGTGCCCATGGTAGAGAGTAATGTTACAGCACCTGATCTCCAAAAAGTCAAACGGAAAATCGGGTTGCTGAAGACCAACAAAGCCGTTGATAAGAACCGCCTACCGTCAGATCTTTATGAATATGCCCAAGAAATGTTGGCAACGGCTGTACACTGGGTTATGTCCAAGATTTGGGAGAAGAAGCTACCGAAGGAATGGATGAAACGAGTGATTTGTTCTAACTACAAAAAGGGTGATAAACGGTTGGTAAGCGCCGAATACAAGGTACTCTCCCAGATCCTGTTACGGCGGCAGTCACCGATAGCTCTAATAACGATAGACAGATCTTGCAGAAATATCAGGAGGACAATGACCACTCATCACATGTTTGTTGATTTCAAAGCAGCATACGATACAGGTCATTGATACCAGCTATGGCATATAATGCACGAACATGGTTTTCCGGATAAACTGACGCGACTGATTAGAGCTATATTGAATCGAGTGATGGGTTTCGTGCGCATCTCGGGGACACCCTCGAGTCCTTTCGAGAAGCGATATTAGCGTTGACACAAGGTGACGGCTTATCTTGCTGTTCAACATCATTCTTAAGGGGGTGATCAGACCAGCGAGCATCGAAACGAGAGGCATGATTTTCACTAATTTCTAGGTTTTGCAGATGACTTTTATATCATAGCCAGGAACTTTGGAACGGCGGCGGCAATCTTTGTCAGACTGAAAGTAGAGTCTAGCAGGATTGGGCTAAAAATAAATGCGTCGATGACCAAATACATGAGATGAAGAGACTCAAAGGAAATTAACGCGTGTCTCCCACGGACGGTAACCGTTGACAGGGACTAAATAAAGTGGTAGTTAAGTTCGTATATGTGAGATCGCTGGTGGCCGCGGACTAGTAAGGAGATTAACGGGTGGGAAGTCGCGCGTACATGCCTTCGCAAAACGCTATACGATCAAGAAGCCGTAAGTCGCCGTATGAAGCTGACGATTTACAAAACTCTTATTAGACCAGGTTTTTTATGGACCTGAAGCCGTGACATACGCGCCTTAACCATGTTCGAGCGGAAGGTACTGCAGACGATGATTAGCGGAGTACAAACAGAAAACGGAGATTGGCGGGGGTGCATGAATCACGAGTTACAGGCACTGCTTGGAGAGATTCCCTGCGTACATCTGGCGAAAGTCAGTAGGCTGCGGTGGACAGGAGACGTCGTAAGGCACCACAAACAGGAAGATTCAACGACCAAGATGGCCCGACCAGGTCGAAAGTGTTTTGCGACTTCTGAGACGACTGTGAAATTGGTGATGAGTGGCCCAAAATCAAGTTGTGCAAAAATATATCTACGCAGTGGGAACATATACACTGAATTTTTTCCGGTTTTCAAATCCCAGTGGGGACCATTTCCATTGGCGTAGCTAAAAAATTTTTCTGGGAGATGCCTAGGGGGTGCCTGCCAAAAAAACTTTTTCACTTATATAAGCGCCATCATCGTCAGCATTATAGAGCCGGAGTGGCTCGTGCTGTTTCAAGCAGTAGTCTACATTCAACTCGATCCTGGGCAACTTGTCGTATAGCTCCCAGTTGTCTCAGAAGTCGAAATCGGATGGCTAAAATATGGTCCGTAGTTGCATTAGCCCCCATTAAACCTACCTGGTGATTTCCTACGAAATCATGTGCTAACGGCGAAAGCCGGTCTAACAAGATCTGGGAAAATACCTTATAGGCGGCTTTACCAGCGCTTTGCCTCTCCTTCCATCCATTTCTCCGGTTGCTTCTCCTCCTCCCGAATATTGGAAATAACAAATAACCCAGTGTTGCCAGCGTTTCTCGGACATATTCATAAAGCTCTGCAGGTAGACGATTCTTTTTTTATCACGTTTTCAAATTCCAATGCAGAAAATTTCTGGAGGGGCCTGCCGAATTCTGGAGGGGGCCTGGTCCCCTAGGCACCCCGTCTAGCTACGCCAATGACCATTACTGGAGGGGACCTGGTCCCCCAGGCACCCCCTATAGCTACGCCAGTGATTATTTTACCAAATTTACAACATTTACCTTCCTGCGTCGCGATTATTAGATAAGTGCAAGATATGTATGAACTAAATCATAGGTAAAATTCAATATTTCACGCATTATTTCAAAAATATCAGATAAATTAAAGTGTTCCAAGTTTGAATCAAAGCCCAACTGTAACTTGTTAGTGTTTTTCTATGTAAAATAACATTTTATCTTCATTTTTAAAATTTTCCCACGAAAATAAATAACTTGTCATGCTATTAAACCATTTATGGGGGTAGAATAAAGATGTTTTCGAACATTTTACTTTGAAGAAAGTTTCAGCATAGCTTAAGTGTTCGAAGTTTGAATCAGAACGGTATTTTCAAAAAGGAAAAAGAACGACGAGTTTTAACAGCACCGGGGCAAATTTCGATTCCAAACTTTTTTCCACAGAATTGCTGATTATAAAGAACAGTTCTAACTTTTCTCTCACTGCTCTGTTGGTCAAGTTGCTCCATTCAAAAAATGACGTGTAAAATATTTCTCCAATCGTTTATCTAAGGACAAAAGACGTGCCATCGATCTACACGTGCGATCACAGCGAACCGTTTCACTCAAAACAGAAGAAATAGGAAACAAACCCAAGATAGATTGACGTAGCCCACTAGCTGCAGCGGTGGGTGGTACAATTAAGTTGAGAGGCAGGCAGTGAAGGATCGAGTTGTTGCACGTCACCCGGTCTACCCGTTCGGTTGGAGCTAGTTTGTGTAGTACCTATATAGATACTCTTTCGCTCTCACGCGAATTTGTGCAACAGAGAAGCAAGCAAGTCTGCAGTCTGCACTGTGCATCATCTTCATTTAGAAATGCATTTGTACTGTAAATATTCATTTGCCGTGTAAGAAACAAAAGGAGCAACTCAATTCCGCGACACTGCTGTTTTGTGTGTGTTCGTTGGGGGGTTTCGGTTTATCAAGCTTGGTAGCTCGCAGCTGAGCGAAAGACTAACACACTGTTGCATAGTTACTGTGCCTGTTCCTGTGGTGTGATCACAAATTGAAAACAAAACCGGTATAGCAAAAGATTCATAGTAGAGAGCGCGAATGAAATCTGCGAGAGCAAAAGAGTTGGTTGCATATTGCAATACCGGAGCATTCGGGCGATGGTCATGTATGGATGTAGTGTTGTTCGCAAAGCATTGCTGTCGACTTGTGTTGATATCGACGGGCTGTGTTGTTCGACGCAGTGCCGACCGGCCTGTGAGCGTTGCATTCTGTTGCCATGTCCTGCAGTGTAGTCGTATTCGTCAGCTTGCCTTGCCATCATCAATGCACTTGCACTTCGATCCGAATTGTAGCACAAACTGGCAGTTAGTTTAATCGCGACGGCATTCGAGTTAAGACTGTGAAACCCTTTGCTCTTGTACCGGCGCTTGGTTTTGAACTAATAAACAATTCGAATTAGATTTTGTTTGATAGTTCGGTTTTATAATCGATGCAGAGTCAGTAGCGAAAAGGCACTTCTGGGTTCACAATTTGCCCTCCTGGTGAACCTTTGGCGTAAGCTAGTTTGCCGTCGACGCCTTACCGGTAGCCGGTGATTGCGACGTAAATCATATGACTAATTACTGGGACACAAGCAGTTGACACGTGCGTGATCTCGGAATTGTTCTGTATCAATTCAATATTCTTCGGTTTGGAAGAAGAGAACGTGTGATGCCTTGCGATAACAGATTCTTGAGCTTTGATTTTCTCTCGCGCGTTTTTGTTCACGTGCCATAAACTACCCGGTCTGAGAGTGACGCGAATGTGTACAATTGCTCGCATCTGTACGTTATCAAGTGTTTGGTGAAATTAAAAAACAAAAGAATCCAGATACACGGTCAGTGAGAGTGTGAAACACAAAGTGAAAGCAAAATATCAATAAAATAACAAAGATATCATTTGAGGCAGCGAAATAGTTTATTCAGTGAGTGAATTTATCGAGAATACTAATTTTCTTCGACGATAACGATAGAGGAAACAAAAAATTGTTCTAAGTGTAGATCCCGGCAACTGAATAGAATTCATCCAATCATTCGTTGTGTGTACTGAATACAAATGTGACTAGATATCGTTCTTTATAGCTGCTTTTGAAGACCTGACCCGCGAAAAACAGTTTGTCTCCGCTGGTTTATGATTTGAAATTCAAAGGTGTGTACATAATTTGAATATAGGCACAAAATTTTGAATCGCAAGTTACACACGCCAAGATAGCGGTATGCTCATGTGCCGGTTTTCTTGCTGACTATTAATTATATTGATATGGTTACTTCACAGATTATAATTTTTTGATGATTATTAATATATGTATCGTGCTTTAACTCGAGTCCTACTGCAGTCTAAGAGTGAAGTTGATACATCACATTTTCGACATAGTTTGATTGTCGCGGGAGCACATTGATGTTTCGCGTTCGGTTCTAAAATATGTTCGACCCTTTATCGGAAAGCGCGCCCGTTATCATCAACGTATGTATATAAACATGGGCCATTTAAAACTTCAGAAGCGCAAAGTCGCGAACACCGGTAACGACAGAAGAAGAATCTAAACAAAATTTTAAAATGAAATTTTCTGATAAGGTTATTACAAATATTTTATAAAGGTTTTGTCCTTCCAACGTTTAGCCGGGCGACGTTTGAAGGGAGGCAAAAAAAAATACTGAAGTTTCTTTAATCACGCAAAAAATAATTTAGCGTTAAAGCGTTAAAGTTTAATAGTGAAAACCAAATCTATTCTTACTTTTCATATATGCGTCGTTATTTTCCATGCAAAATCCTACCAAATGAGAGAAAATATCAAGAAATTTTCGAAAATTACATGGTTTGAACTACCGCTTCTGTTTCGTGCTAGAAGCGTTAAAACTCTGTGCATTCATTTTTCGACTTCTTTAGGCTATTCGGTCCACAATAGATTTTATAGAAACAATTTTTACTTCTTCCGATTTTTAAAGCCATTTTTAAAGGGGCAGGGGGTGGCGGTTGCTTAAAAAAATTTGCAATGACCTAAATTTATATGCATTGTATATTTTTAAACCACAAGTAAGAAAATTATTGTGAATAGAGAGACTGGCAAAACAATTGAAATTTTTATTAAAAACATGCCCAAAAATAATGCTTCGTTCGCAGAAAGGTTTTTTAATTTATTTTAAACAGCACAGCTAAAACGCTATAGCGGAAATATCGTTTCGAGATTTAATGAAAGTGATGTATGTATTCTTTTCATGAAATTTTAGTAAGATTTAAAATAAATTTTGTTAAGTAGCAATAAGGATTCTTTGATTAAGTTTCGAATAGTTATTTTTTCATTAGGCTTATACAAATTTAGAAAAAAGTTTATGTCCTGGTCCCGAATTTTGTTCAAGGGGGGGGGGGGGCAAGAAAAAAATAATAACCTCAAACCTTCAATAACTAAACAAAGGAGAACAAACCAGTGTTTATTTTTCTATATTAATACAAATTTAAAACAAAAATGTTGTACAGTATTTAAATTTTAGTTCAAACCGAACCTTCAAAATTTTTCAATTCAATCACATAAGCATTGTGGTAGACATGAATCAACTTTATAATAATGGAGTGCCACAGCATCACCTTAAAGAGCTGCAAGCGTGTAACTTAACCTTCATTTGAATTTTACTTTGAACTTACGTGTCTTTCGGTTAGTTACCTTGTATTTTAGAATAAAACAAATCCGTGTCACTTACTAGTTCAGAACTCGGTAACCACGAAATAGTATCGGACTCTAATCATCTTGTAAAAATGGCAATTTAGTTCGCTACAACTTTTTTACTTTGAACGCATGTTCTGTGCTGCGAAGTATGTCGATAAAGAAAGGTCAAGTTCTTAAGGACGTTTATACCCATGGCTTTAGTTTTTTGCATGTGCTGTGCTACCGACATTTTTTAAGTAAAAAATCTCTGACACTATTCACTTCGGATGAAGTTCACTACTGCGGTGGAAGTTGTTCTCCAAATATCAGGGGTTCTAACATCGTAAAGAATCTTGCAACCAATCACGAAGCGAGAATTCCGGTAGAACATAGGTTCATTATTTTCAATTTTTCAATAGTTCAACATCAAGAATCCATACTTTTCTCCATTTGGGTCAATTTTTAGAAGATTTTCCGATCGATTGGTGTAAGAATATTGAAAATCGATCGGGAAACCGCTGAGCTATTAGCGCTCAAAACCTTTCATTTTTCGTGACGCTCGTATTTTTTGATTTTTTGGAATGACACCCTATCTCAAAACTTGCCGTAAGACGTAGTCCTACGTCAAAAATCTGCTCATCACTAAAGAATGCAACTTAATAATATTGCACTTTATTTTTTTGCCCCTTAAATTTCGAAAATTTTTGAAGGGGGGGGCGACATAAACTTTTTTTCAAATTTGTATAAGCCTTATTTGCGTTTCCCTTAAAATATTAATATTAACCTTTTGAGTTTTTGGTATTGTAGTGGTTATTTATCAATGACACTTTAAACTTTAGGAGAAAAATCCATTTGATTTTACTCCACTAAAGTGATCTTTACAGATTACATGAATTTATGTTAAAAGTAAAATATGGAATGGTGGAAAATTAGGACCATATTTGTAATTGAAATGACTAGTTAGTAAACTCCAATATCGGGTCAATGCAGTGGTTGCAACCCAATGTAGTGATTAACATTCATGCCTTTCACGCCGGGGATCCGAGTTTAGAACAATATTGAGCAGTTTTACGTGAAATAGGTAAATGTCAAAATTGGAACCTTTCTGATTTAGATGAAGCTTTACAAACGTGTTTGATAGGAGGAAATATGTACCTTCCACAGATTTTGGCGCCATTTTGATTCAAGACTCATTTTTAAAAAGGGCGTATTTATTTTTATGTGTACATATTATGTTTGAAAGATTTTATCTCGAAAACTATCGATTTTACAAAAATTATGTCTAAGCAAAAGCTGTAGAAAATTGATTTTTGAACATGAAAAAATATGCACCGAAAAAAATATTTTACCAATTTTTCAAAAAATTGAAAATAAAACTTAAAATTAAGATATCAAAAATATACCATTCTTGAACATTTTATAATTTTTTTTAGAAAAAAAATAGAAGTAATTTGCAACCTTTTAAAAGTTATTCTGAGATGGCATAACTTTCATGGACGGACTTCGTAGGACAATGACTTTCATTATTTTTTTCCAACTTGGGATTTTCAAGTAACATATGAATTTGTAACACAAATAACAATTCTTTATGTCATTTACAACAAAATTGTTCATAATAATTATTTTTCTAAATGCAGCCGTTTTTGAGATATTCAGAGAAAAATTTGGGTATATTTTAATTTTTTATGTTAAACGCGTCTTTTCCATAAAATTTCTAATAACTACATTTAATTTCTTACAACTTATCCGAATACACCTTATTGATTCAACCTTTCGCTTTTGAGTAGTGGGTATTTTAAAAACTGTATACGAAAAAACTGGACACGCTGATTAGTTAGTCACTTTTTACCGCGTGAGTAAGCATAACAGAAATTTTGACTAAAAATAGTTGAAAGTATGTTGTTTATATAGGTAGAGTTTTACCGAAATAGATTAAGAGATTACAGTGATATCTTTGGAACTAGAGAAAGTACTCAAAAAACTTTGGGTACTTTCTTTGAAAAGTCAAACGCTTCTCATCTACGGAGCTAGAGATGCCAATACCGAGGGGGTATTTCGAAACCGGTTTTTCGGTATTGATAAATTCAATACCGGTAAAACCGGTAAAAGCCAATACTTGCAAAATAAATTAAAAAATTGTTAAATTTATAGAAAATGTTTCCATTAATCAATGGTACTTAATTTTTTGAAACAGCTAAGTGACTAGCTCTCTTAAAAAGAAATAAGTAGGGGAGTGTCGTCGTGGTTGGGCCACGTTTTGGAATTCGCCCATAACTTTCATTTCAAAAAGAATTTTGGAAATCTAAATACATCGTTGCAAAGGTCTAAGAATATGGTATATTTCCGGAAAGTTTTGAACTGATTGAAAAATAAAAAAGTTACAGGCATTTACGTGAAGACAAAAAATGTTTTCATTGTCGGGCCATGTTGTACAGCTTGGGCCACCGCAGAAAATCTAAGACATACGTATTGAAATTCTGTATAGAGACATGAAAAGAATGAATTCCGTGAACAACGGCTCATATAGGTACAAATACCCTATTTTTAATTGCATTTTTGCGAAATTTTGGCGATCTTGTAAAATCAATATTGCTACAATCGCCTTTTCCGAAGTGTTCAACTACAATGAAAAAAAACAACAAAAATCTAGGTTTTTATCGTATTAATTTTGCTTTATTTCGTCACATTTTACATGACTGACATTCTCTAGCGATTATTGCGCTTCTGCGCTTAAAATTACAATGGCCCAACCATGACTACTCAAGTGGCCCGACCTGTACAAATAGCGCTTTTCTAGTATTTCACCTTAGCCTTCCCAAACACCTTACTGGAGGAGATTTTTCTATATAGTCTTCGTGTGCAGCACAACACACTTCATACATTTTCTAAATTTATCTCGATAATTGCATTTCAAGATTCATTTCTTGAAAAAAAGTTCATTGCGCGTGGAAAACTTTTTTTAGAAGATTTAGTCACTGAATTCAGTACGGGTGTTTTGAATACACGATTGAAACTCACAATATTGTGAAAAGTTAGCTATCACAGTAAGAAATTTTACAATGATTTTATCATAGATATCATGAGCTACTAAAACTGTAAAATCGTGATGGCCCGACGATAACGACAATACCCTACGGAAAGAGTGTTTATCGTGTCAACTCTAAAACGAGACAGACTTTACTGGGAAACTGCATACAATTTGAGTAATACCAAAATATATGGTCTTGTGGTCCAAATTGACAGCTTATTTTCTTACTAATTTTTTTAAAACCCTGTTCATGCTGAAACATCTGTGATACGTGGTGCCAGGTAATTGAAATATTTACTGGTTTTTCGAATTATTTTGAGTGACATAGAGCATTAGTGAATTTTGAGACACGCATTTTAAGACGGAGGATAAATAATTGATCAGGAACTGAACATGGTCGCAATGGCAGCAAGCTAACATAGCTCGTTTCACAGTTCGCAGTACGAATGGTTCTTACAAGTCAGTTTACGCTCGCAGCGATGCAATCTTTGATGGTGGTTTCAGAAAACAGTCATCCTGTCTATCCGTTGAGGATTGCCAACAACGGGTCCATAAACGAACTTTTCTTCCGTGATATGCTATGACATTTTTAAAAGCGCTGCGTAATTTTTCACTGAAATTTGTCTGAAGAGCTACAATGTGTATCGCAAATTTTTACTGTTGCGCAATATTCTTAATTGTATTTTTGTTAAAGTCACTTTCATAGATATTTAGATAAATATTTTCCGTTTGATAAAATTATATAATTAAGCTGTTATTTTCAGAACCTCGAAGCATTGAAGCAATGGAAGCTTCTTGAGTTATTTTTTCATTAAATTTACCATGTAAAAAAATACCGAAAATACCGGTTTTGATCGCGTAAAAACCGGTATTTCGGTATTGAAAAATAGCACGGTAATATGTACCGGTAAAACCGGTAAAGCATCCCTAGACGGAGCAGTAAACAGCACCGAATCGAACACTCAACCGTATCCCAAGTAATTAGATATTCAAGAAGCGTCAGACTACCAAACGGAACGGAATGATGACAGCGGTAGGAAACGCGGCATTACAGACCCGACGAATTCCAGGATGGGAGTTGCGCATTCAAACACAACCCAATATTTCGATTCAGGATGTGGCCAAAACAGGTTAAATTTTCAGTTTATTTTGTGCAAAAAACAATGACACGTTGTGGACTGCACGTGTACGTGTACAAAGTTCGGATGACACCGAACTGGAGTGACAAACAGAACACGGTGGCTAAAACTCGCGGAAGGAAGCTGTTCTCAAAATTGATGCTTCTTAAACGTCTGATTACTTGGGATACGGTCGAATGTTTGATTTCGTGTTGTTTAACGCTCTATCGATGAGAAGCATTTGGATTTTCGAAAAATGTGCCCAATTTTTTGTGCGCTTTCTCTTGTTACAAAGATATCACTGAAGTTTTTGGAGCGTCTTAGTAGAATACGAAACCTAAAAATAAAAAAGAAGAAAACTTCTTTTTTAGTTTTAAGATATCACTGTAATCTCTTAATCTATTTTGGTAAAACTCTACCTATATAAACAACATACTTTCCACAAAAAACTATTTAACATACTATTTTTAGTCTAAATTTCTGTT
Source organism: Sabethes cyaneus (assembly GCF_943734655.1). Lineage (NCBI taxonomy): Eukaryota > Metazoa > Arthropoda > Insecta > Diptera > Culicidae > Sabethes > Sabethes cyaneus. The sequence goes on from NC_071353.1 coordinate 64,029,355, forward strand.
ATGTTTACTCACGCGGTAAAAAGTTACTAACTAATCAGCGTGTCCAGTTTTTTCGAATACAGTTTTCAAAATACCCACAACTCAAAAGCGAAAGGTTGAATCAATAAAGTGTATTCTAATAAATTGTAGGAAATTAAATATAATTATTAGAAATTTAATTGAAAAAGAGGAGCAACTGGAGTAACATATAAAAAAGACATGTTTAACATAAAAAATTAAAACATATCCAACTTTTGCTCCGAATATTATTTAGAAAAATAATTAGACCATTACAAATATTTAAAAAAGTTTTTGTCCCTCTGGTGTTTGCCACCAAAAAGGGGGGGGGCGAAAAAAACAAAGGTTTTTTTAATCGAGCAAAAAAAACTGAGTTTTTAGCATTTTTACATATAGTTTAAACGTGAAAACTAAATCTATTCATGCTTTTTGTATACCCGTTATTATTTTCCATGCAACAAATACGAAGAGAGAGACAATATCGAACGAAAAATGTTTTGTCGATTATTGGAAATTCCGTTGTTTGAAATATCCATTTCTGTTCCGTGTTAGAAGCGTTAATGCTCATTTTTCGACTTTTTAGGCTGTATCCAAGTAAACAGTAAGCACTAAACACTAGTCCTTTGACAACATTGTATAAGCATACAGAACTATGATCAAAAGCTTATTTTTCTTTACATACTTCTGTAGAACTCACATATTGCTAAAAAGGCGAACTAGCAGGTTATTAAATGCTACGCCACAAGCATTTAATAAACATTGTTTGAGGCTTGATCGAAACGTCATTTTGTCTACATTATCGACGTATCGAAAAAGTATCGACGGCATATCGTTTGCTAGTTATGGAAAATAAAAATAGATTCGGTCGGGATTTAAAAAACTAAAAAAGCAAGCGATTTTTTTTGCAGCATCTTAAGGGGAGCAGGATATACAGAACCAGTTTTTTGAAATGCTGAATATTGTTGCCACCTACTTAGACAGGGGCTCGAACCGGGAATTAGTCCTGCAACCTCATTCGTTTCCTTGCACCTTTGCTATCTAAACTATAGCGGACGTGATTGAGTGAGTTGAAATTAGCTGTATTTAAATCTTGATGATATTCCCCCATAGCTACTTGTCCTGCATTACCAATAGGGTAGAACAAGACGGCATCTGTTAGATGTAAGAGGGCATGAATAGTGGCCGTATAATAGCAAAATAAGAAGTCAAGTACAAGCCGTTTATCAACACTTGCGACTCGTTTTAATGCAATTGACTAAATGCATTATATTGTTACGTTATATGCGCATATATTGCTTTCTTTAATGCTCATCAATGTTAATGCTTCTATTGATAATATACAAAAGTTTGGCACCAGGGATGCAGAATTATTTCCAATATACGGTTTTGGATTAATGCTTATTTTATATGCTAAATTTTATAAAAATATTTTGACTTAGATCCGACAAATTATTTTTGCCCCCCGATTTTTCATGCCAATTTCAAAGGGGGGGGGGGGGGGGGTGACAAAAACTTTAAAAATAATTTGCAATGACCAATTTTGTTGTAAATGACATGAAGAATTGTTATTTGTGTTACAAATTCATATATTACTTGAAAATCCCAAGTTGGAAAAAAATCATGAAAGTCGTTGTTCTACGAAGTCCGTCCATGAAAGTTGCGCCATCTCAGAATAACTTTTAAAAGGTTGCAAATTACTTCTATTTTTTCCAAAAAAAAATTAAAAATTTTCAATAATGGTATATTTTTGATATCTTAACTTTGGAAAATTAACTTTGGAAAAATTCGTATGATTCGTAAGCATGTGCGCCATTCCAAAAAACGTAACTTGAACATTATGGACTACCATTCTGATTCAAACTTCGACCACTCTACGGTGGTCTATAATTAGATCAGAGCTATACCAAATTTTGACCATCGAAATTGAAAACAGAACTGGCGAAATAAATCAATGCAGATCGATTCGCAGCGGTGATGTAAATATTTCCTCTAGCGAAATCGACAAAGGGTGTATGATAAAATTAAACCAAAGGACAGTTCGATTTCGCCCTTTCGTCTGTTTATGACAGATATGAGAAATGCATATTCAATTTCAATCGATAAAATTAAAACAATTTTAATTTAAAATGAAAGTTTATGCGAGATATATAAAAATTCACACCGGTGGTAGGGTCTTTTTCTAATTCCCGTCGTAATAAGGAAAGCCATTCTAATTTTCATCATTTGCTGGATGGATTTAGTGAATACTCCAAAAGTTCTTGTACTGATTTGACTAAAACACACTTACCTTCCGATCCGTGAACTTTGAAATCACTGAAAAGCGACTATTAAAGTATATTATTGAAATTACGCAACTGACTTTATTGCTAAAATTCGTCGTACCGTTTTAAAATCCGTCCAACAAAATTTTTCATCGTCCGAACTAAAAATCACAACAATGTTTACGAAGCTAACGCGCATGTATTTGTGTAGGACGGCATGACAAATGTTATTCTACAAAATTTCTGCAGGTCAGGCAAGTTTTTCTGGCTGTAGAATAACGACAATGCCTTGCGTGAGTTATTTTCATTTATGAATGACGGAAATTAGCACGATTAGTCGACATTGTCTTCTTCGTCGCACGAAAAAACGTAGGAAATTTGGCTGGTAGGACTTCTTTAATGATAAAAAGCATTTAAATAGATCTCAGCTCACTTTGATTGATTGCGTATGATAGACAACTAACTAAAATATTAGGGAATAACTAGTTTTGCATTGTGTGTCATAAAAATGCTGATATTTTTAATAATTTGTGTTGGATAGGACGGGAATAGGCAATTACGACGATGTAGCAACATACCCTACAACATTAGTTTTACAACACCCGACCGGCGCGGAAACATTTTTCGAAAACTAGGATTTGGAAAGGTTTCATTTTCGATTTTTTGCTCAGTAGATGATATTTTACGCAACAACATTTTTAAACGATACTTACTTAGTTAACTGATATTTTCAGACTGCATAAACCGCTTTCACAACAATTTCACTTTACACTAATTAGGTATAAGCTGGATAATTCAAGCAAATGTTATTCGTGACTGTTCGAAGTTTGAAACAGTCCTGCGGAATGCGATTGAAGCTCCTTATAACCTTTAAGATGACACAAATGTTCAAACATTTTAAAGAAAATCGGTATTTTTTATTTCAGACTTCGATTCTTTAGTTTTATCCAATTAATTTTGTAATTTTGTTTAAAGTGGGTGAAACAAATCATGTACCGAAGTATTGCGGTGGGAATTTTTCTACAAAAAAGTCTTATGTCTCAATAACTTTAAATGCCGCTGGACCATACTCGGAAGAAAGATATATTTATAGGGATTCCAATGGTTATGGTTCTTTAGCAGTTTTGGTCAAATAAAAAGCATTTTTCCCTACTTCTCTAGAAGTACAGACATGTATTGATAACCCTGGAACCAACTGGGATAAATCTGCGATTTTTTTCACTACAGCACAGGAAAGCTACCTTCATGTGGATTTGTATGCCAGAGTATCTGATTACGACCAAAATAATCCTTTTACCCCAATTTTCTACATGTGCGTCGCAAAATTTAGGATAACATGATCTTCATTTGGCCACAATTACAAGAAACAAACAGGTGTTGTGAACAAACAGCAAACATGAATTTTAAAATTGGGTTGTATTTGGTGAAAAAAGATTGAATCTACCCTAGCGGAATCCAGAGATATTCACATTTACATCGATAAAAGTCTTGTCATCGGCTTGCTCATGAAAATAGCTTATTTATGGCGAAAAAAATATCAATTCTCCGAATGCCAGCGGTATTCGGAGTTATGGACTTTTACATCACTTCATATCGAGAAAATTGGGGCAAAGTGCCCTTCTCTTGGCAAAAACTGCAAGAAATCGATGCTTACTGTAAACAAGCACCACACTATTAGAATCGTTATAACACTATCATTTTTTGACTTCAAAAGATTGAACTTAGTTCAGCGGCATTTTTAAGAACAGAGAAAACGAATTTTTGCTCGTAAAAATTTCCACTGTGCGGTACTTCGCGAACAAACTTGAACTTGACGTAGTAAGATGCCGCTTTTGTAAAATCATGTTTATCAAATTTCTTGTGTTTTTTATAGGAAATTAAACAACAAATTTCTTGTGTTTTTATAGGATTTTTTTGGTTTGTTAGTAGATGTTTGGGGAAGGTTTTTATAACTTGTGAGCTTGGTAAGCAAAACGCACGGGGGACTGCGTAGCCGCAAGGTTACCGAGTGTTGCTTTGACAAGCAAGTGATCTGCATTATCAACAAGTGTATAATTTACCTTTTAGGTGGATTTAAAGGATAATTGCATCACGTTTAAAAACGACGATCCTTTAAATTTGACAAAAGTTTTAATGGGACATACAAGACTAAGAATTAAAAAAAACATTATTTTTTTATTTCAGATTTTGATTCTTCTGCTTATTTTGATACTAATTTTGTAATGATCCAACCACGGGAAATGGTCAATAAACGATCATACACATAAGTATTCCAGTGCGGCGTGGATCAACCTCGACGGAATAAGAGGCCGTTTTTTTTTTGTTCTGTTGGTGAATGCATGTCAAAGACTTTTATAACTTTTGTGTTTTGTAAACGAACCACAGCTTGCGAAAAAAGATGACTGAAACAATAAAATTTTGTTTTCTTTTTCTTTTTTCTCTAGCTGTGTTCTGTATGCAAAGCTCAAAAGTTATAAAAGTTTTCTCCAAACTTTCACCAACAAAACAAAAAAATGTTGGTTCTATTACGTTAATTAGTTTCCAGAAAAAGAAACATGAAATTTGAAAATCGTGTTTTTGCAGGAGCGGCGTTTTATTCCGACGAGGTTGTTCCACGTCGCTCTGGAATCCTTATGTGTGTAATATCGTTTTCCTGTGGTCGGATCATTACAAAATTAGTATCAAAATAAGCGGACAGGACTGACCTGAAATAAAAAAAGTAATGATTTTTTTTAAATTCTTTTCGTAAATTTTATCAACATTCAAGACTTTATCGAAGACTTCTATTAAAAATTAAATTTTAACCATTAATTCATCAACCGAAAGCTCAACGCAATCTTATCAACCGGGCACAGCACACTACAGAACACAGTTGGGGCGCATTAGAGTTTTGACCAGGAAAGCTTGGTTTTAGGTTTATGGAACCTTTGGAAGAGTTTGTTAAAACTAAAAGTTCTATTGTCTAGCGGAATTCAAATTTTGATTAATCCCCCTAAAAGTGCAATAAAAAAATTATTTTTCTTCGGTTTCAATACATTCAACACTTTGAAGTGTTCTGCAAAATTTCATAGCATATTATTACAAGAAATTTTGCTGAAGACAGTAACCTTGTATCTCAGCAAAGATAGAAAAATTTGATTTTTCATTTATGGAAAATCGTTAAAATCCGTTTTCTGTTTTTGTAGTTTTTATATGACTTTCTTGTTTTACACAGTTGTATAAATAATAAAAATACACAACATTGCTGAATATAGTATACCTCTATCTTTGCTTATTTAGGAACTGAAGAACTTTCAATATAAAATTAACCTAATTTTAACCACGAAACTCGCAAGAAGGCATCATTTTATTCAAAAACTCTCTCCAGGGAATCAGAATAGTTTCGAACAGTCTAAAGAGTTTTAAAAATCAACAAAAGTTAAACTAAATTTATAACAGGCTGATAAAATCGGGATAAAAAGCTGATAATATCGGGGGAAGACAAAATCGGAGGTGGACAAAATCGGGAGCTGACAAAGTTACTGTAATCGGTCAAAATGGACGTCTGGACCAGATAAAAATTGGAAAAATATGGTATTTTTACCGAAAAATTTTTATGGAAAAACCTGAACAACATCTTGAAAATTTCTTTATCTGAACAGTCAGCCAAGTCACAAAACAACGAAGATGAACAGGATAGTCATGCAGTGTTACAAGTATGAATTACAACTAAGCTGAGGAAGGATCGTGTCGATACCCGGCGCTACATCCGGTACCGAAGATGATGCACCAATGGAAGATTTGCATGTAATTGGATAAATTTGGTTTAGTTGTGCCGGCGTGGATTTCTTCTAAGGTTGTTCGTATTTTTTAAACTGAAAGAAGCCTTTAGTCGGAGTCTTTACTTGGAACATGGTTGAAGGGGATCTTGTTACAGCATATTTTATAAAAGCTATGAATAACGATAAAGTATATTAAAAATCCTCTAAATTGAACTTTGTCCATGAAATTGTCGTTGACGTTTGCATTGTCTATACTAGAATGGCTATCTTGCAAAGAACTTGGTTACCTTGAGTAATTTAAATAATGTACAATTATTAAAGCGCAACTTATCGCCCTCTTGGAAAAAATTTCTACGTCTTATTGAAGAAATATTTGTGTTATAAGCACTTAATTGTGGATTCAGATAAAACTATTGAAAAAATTGCGTTCAAGGCTGTATTGGCTACTTTTGAAATGGGAGCCAACCGCATTTGGACGTTTATGAATATAGTGATCTCCAATAACAAGTGATCTAACTCTTTTAAATAAATATTTGAACATAGAGAAGGTTTTTTTTTTCCACAATTTGATTAAAATTTGGTAACTATCAGCTTTTTCATGAAAGTATTGATTTTTTTTATTGATTAAATTATTCAATTGCTTTTTTTTGCTTTTTTTGAGTAGTTACAAGTAGGTAAATGTACCCGCTCGCGAAGTAGGTTTTCGTTTTTGGTCATGGCATTTGATTGGATCATCCAATTTTAAATATTTTTGAAACATTTGAAAGTTTGAAGACAGTATAATTTTTCGCGTAACCTTCGCTTATACGCGCTGCTGTATTTTTTTACAACACTTGTAGATTTTTAAATGTCATCTTGTTTTAGATGTCAAACCAACGTATATTCTTCAATTAACTTGTTATGAGCAAAATGACATAATTATTCAATGCATTAATACTTCAAATTGTTGGGAAAATAGATCAACATAAACCTTGATCGTAGAAACGAAGCATGCGGCGTGTGAGGTGTACCGTAATTGGCCTCAACTGGAATTTTCTCTCGTTTCTTCATATGGGAAAATAGCTTCTGTATGCTGCAAAATTATTCAGCAGTTGATGATCATTCCGCAGATGTATACAACAGTTTACAATTTTGTCACTTCACGGCGCTAGTGTATGGGTCAGTTTTCTGAATGTGTTATTTCTAGCAGATTTAATAGATATATAAATTTATTTGAGACGTTTTTTTTTTTGAAAATGTTTTAGAGTATCGAAAAGCCTTGGCTGATGAGCGGAAGTTTTCTCAATATGTGTCATTATTGTGCAAATTACTTTCTAAACATTCTTGTCTGAGCAAATTAAGATTCTATAGCAGCCCTACTTTCTAGGTTGCCACCAGCAGAAATATTATGTTTTATGCGAAAAACACTTGAGAAAATATGATAATCACTAGAAAAAATTCTAGTCAATATAATGCTACATCATTTAGAAACGATAAAATGTTCTTCCCGAATGTGGCGACCTGTATATGGTTGCAAGTATAAGATGCAGACAGTGTTGAGCATTGAAACCTGATTACAAACTCATAAGGTCTTATCTCCCAAACAAAAGGCTTTGACTGATTGTCTTTGCTGAAGACAGTAACTTTCTATACAGCTGGATTCCAAGATATTCCAAGATAAAGAGTGTTGTACAAAATACTTTGTGCAAGTAACCTTGTTCCAAAAATTTGCGCTAGTAAAGTAAATGCTTCATGTGACGATTGCAAAATTGGTTGAACTGAAAATTAGACGTTAGACCGAAAATATTTACTAAGTGAGCGCAATAGCTCTTCGGTGTGCTGGTGGCCAACCAAATAAAACAAATAAAAAAAAATACTAAGCGAAGGTGAGGGTCGAACACGCATCTCTCAGTCTCTAGCTGAGCGTGTTGTTTAACCAAGTACACCACATAAGCCGTCTTAAGCGGACCGAAAAAACCGCTAAGTTATTAGCATTTGAAACCTGATTACTTGTCGAGAAACATTTTTTGGAATGATCCCCTATACCAGCTGCTTTCCAGATAGACGTAGTCCTACGTGAAAATGTTACAATCATTTATTAACAAAAAACATTTTAAATACAAAGCCATTTACTAGCTTCTTAATCTTAATCTGAATCATCCAAATCTGACTTGTAATCAAGGCTTGTAAAACAGGACGTTCGAGATCTCAAATATGCAGAATTCGTTCTCATATAGCATGGCATAGCATAGCATGAGCAGACTAATGACCCTTATTCCTACACTTATGGCTTGAGAAACAGTGTTGGGATCCGCGATACAATATTGCTGGCCACGCCCAGCCGTTACCGTAACTTGGGAAAGAGAAATGAAAATGATGATGTCGTATTTACCTTACAGAATGCTTCCGATTTAGCGACTCTGTCATAAATATTACGGATTTAACGGGTGATAACTTAAGTTTTTGAATTTAATTCTCAAGTTGTCAAAAAAGATAAAGATACTTGAACAAGATCTGATTTATTGAAATCAAAGATATGCTGTCTATTATTTAAAAAAAAGTGAACATTTGAAAACGGTCCGTAATTGGTTGTTCGGTGAAGCTTCCTTTTGATATCGGAACAGTAACGTTGTACGGCTGTCATGTCAACTTTGCGAATGCATCTCTTGTTTTTACCAATCATCTGTTAGCAATTTGTGGCTCTCCAGTTATTTTTGTATACCAAGAAGCTCAAAATCCCAAAGAAATCTTCGTTTGGACGACACTGACGCAGATTTGTAAGGTTGTGGTTTTTAGGTACAAATGGGATCGAACGATTCTGTTTTTTTGGTTTAATGCGATGACGTTTTATCCGGTCAAAACACGAGTTGTCCACCTGCATGATGTTTTTTAGAAACGGGATCAAAATTTTCTCTAACCATTCGTTTGGTGCAAATCTTAAGGCCAAACCATAAGGCTTGAACCACGACTTAGAACATTTCTAATACCTCTCACGGAAACGGCAATGCACAGCATCACTTTCTGTTCAAACTTATGTTTAAACTAATATTTTATGTTCAAAGATGCAGTAGAACCATGGGGTAGAATCGATCATTTGCGAGAATGTGCGTGTTCGAAAAAGGAGTAGTAGTAAGTAGTAACTTTCGTCGTCCAAAACAAACCATTTTCCGAAATATTTTTTGTCAACCTACGGCATTGGGATTTTTGCGTCGAAATCTGTTTCTCAGTATATTCCGGGGCTCTTGTCTACTTTCGGCACTTTATTCCGACTGTTTTCAATGTTTTGCAGACAGCCTGGGAATAGAGTACTGAATTGAGAGACTGGTCATGGCAACTCAGTAGCTCGCGGGAACTTGTCATCGTTAAACCAGCGACATACGTTTCACGTAATCAGTGAGTGTCGTTGGTTTAATGATCCGAGTTTTTGAGCGACATGGCCAGTCTCTCGATTCAGAACTCTACCTGGGAAGAACAGTTGAACTCTATTACGGCATCCCCGTGGCTCACGGAATCCTTGTTGTTGAAGGCACGCGAAAGAGAACGATGTCCTTCTGCGTCCATAATTTTGGTTGATCTTCCACTACCTCGATTGCGAATAGTTGTTGGATCTCTTAGGATATGGTAAACAGTTGAAGCGGCAACATATTCGCTTTAAAAAGATCTACGAACTGCACAGAAATCTCGGCAAAAAATACGGTACATACTTTTTGCCGAGATTTCTCAGTTCGTAGAAGTTTGACGCCATTTTAAGCAAAACTTGCAAGCATAAATAAAACAAAAAATATTGGCAAAAAGAGGAGAGAAAGAGTGCTAACACATACATAGAGCACTGAATACAGAGACTGGCCACGGTAACTCAGTAGCTCGCGAGTACTTGTCACCATGAAACCAGTGTGACACGTTTCGTGTCTTCAATGACCGGCGTTGGTTTAATGATGTGAGTGGTTGAGTGACATGGCCAGTTTCTCAATTCAGTTCTCTACATACATAGTCTCATTTCTCTCTGAGCTCCTTTGTTATTGAGCATACGGGCCTCGAAAAAAATCCAAAATTTAAGTTGTCACCCGTTATGCATTAAAAGTGACGCTAATGATCGTTTGAATCATTAAGTAGTAGGATTTTTGGGAGCACTGGCGTATTGAGATATAAAGAGAAGGTGGGACACCGACGTTTAAGAAACAGGTTTTGTCAACGAGAAATCAACTAATCGTAGTATAGCGGATCTATTTTTATGCAAACAACTTACTTATCCAAAAAATATCGCAAATTACGACCCCAGAACTCCAGGTTGCAGCAGGAAGATTTTTTACATTAAGTTTCAGAGAGAAGACGGGACACATTCCTCAGCCTAGGCACCCCAGTGGGCTTAAACCTAGAATTTGAACCTAGAAATTGGATTCAAAATGGAACGTGAATTTCAGCCTAATTGAAAACTAGACATAAAATTGAACTTCATTTTGGGCGAATTTAGATTGGACTTGACATGACACATGAAATTGGGTTTGAACCTGCACTATAAATAAATTTTAAAATCAAAGCTGAAATCGCACTTGAAATTAGACACCCATTTATGCTTAAAATTTTACTTAAAATTTGACTTGATAGTAAACTTAAATTGGATTTGAAATCGGACTTATGTTGGGACCAATTTGGATTTGACGCTTCACTTAAAATTGAACTGGTAGTTCGACTTAAAATTGAATTAGAAGTTGGACTTACAATTGCACTTGAAATTACTTAAAGTTGGACTTAAAACAGGACTTTAAATGAAACATAAAATACTTGTAATGGGACATGGAATTTGATCTGCAACAGGTTTTAAAATTGTACTTGATATTTTATTTGTAACCAGACTTAAATTGGACATAAAACTTGACTTGAAATTGGACTAAAAATTGTACTTAAAATTGAACTTGAAACTTAACTTAAAATTGGAGTTAAATTGGATTTAAAATTGAATTGAAATTCAACTTGAAATAGGGTATAAAATTGAATTTTTACTTAACATCGAAATCCAACCAGAGAAGGTGTCTGGGAGTTTCAGAGCCGAGGATCTTTACTGTTTCATAACAGGGGCGGGGGCTATTTTGTAGAAGTTAAAGCAATATTTTTAATTCATTTTTTTCGTTTAAAATTTGTCTGGTTGACATTCAATAAAACGAGACTTGTTGAGTTGAGTGAGTACCAGAAAAGTATGTTGTAAAAGAAAACAATAATCTTTCCCATAATATAGCGTGCTTTGCTTACGATCTCAGGGTGAGTAGTAATAACTGTCAGTAAAGTAAATGGTCACAAAAATATGGCGCTTGCACAAACATTTAATTCCATTGTATTTGTCTTAAATTAGTCCAATTCCAATCTTTCCTCCATTGCTTTAATTACCAGTCGCAATCGTTTCTCACGCCAAGCCTGTGTAGCTTTCGCCTGGTGAGACGGTGCAGAATATTGTAGGAAAGAGTATGATGCGTTTTTGTAGTATTCTTTGACGATGAGTAAATAATGTTTTAAAACATTATCGATGTAATATTTAGTGTTAATTCTAACACCACATTCAATGAACAGCAATGGAGCCTCGAATTTTTGGAGAACCATCTCCGTAACATCACCCTGGAAACATTCTGGAACAGCTACGGTACGGGTGTTCTTCCACTAGAACTAGGCCATGGACTGAAAAAATAGATGCCATCGCTTAATGGGCTGAAAATATCCTCCCGTGCCCTAGTTTATCCCAAAGAAATTCAGAAAGATGAGCTGCATATATCCGGTCATTTTGTTGGTTGTGGTAATCCTGTAGCGCAACATTTTTTTCCGAAAACGGAATTTTACAATCATCGTGTCAATATCTATCAACACATGCAACTTTTTGCTTCTCAGTCAAATTATTCACCCGTTGTTTTTTCTGTAGAATCAATCGAAGATCATTTTTCAAACCACCAAAAAACCAGTACCCAGAAAAAGCAGTATGCAGAGAATACGGCAGTAGTAGTAAAATATCCCACTTGAGCGTTTCCAAGTATTTGTCACGACTTTTGCGACATGAGGCTGAGTATTGTCATGTAGCAGAATAAATGTTCTCAACTCAAGTCTCAACTGACTGTGATAAAAATATTGTGTGAACAATACACTTTAAATTATTTCTACCCAAATTTTCAAGAAAAAATACCCAATGGGTAATTTTCTACAGTGTTTTTCCGTGATGCAACTTCACGTGGGACACCCTTTAGAGTAACTAACACTACTTCAAACTAGTCTTTCTTTATGCTGATACTGTTTTTGATGCCTCCGGGCATGCTAAACCCATTAATTTGGCAACATTCAGCGTTGAACATTCAATTTTTGCATGTCTAATCAAAAGAAAAACAATGTTTGTTTTATGTTCTGCTGAATATAGTTTAAAAAATGGTCAAGGTGATCAAGTAAAAAGAAATATTAAGAGATGACACGTTAAATTTTGACTTCTTCTTACAATGCATAAAAATATTGCATATACTCAACAATATTGTATTGAATCCTTCTACAAATTCTCTTTCTTTATTTTCAGATACTGCTAGACCCAGTGGCATACGTACTATATTTTCAGCGAGTTTGCACGTTCAAATATCGATAACAGTGTAGAATAATCAGAATAATTCAATCAATTTTGAGGATTTGAATAATAAGTGGTATGACGTAGGAGAGGTTTCCCAATAAATTTTGTAATTAATTTGTGGGTTGCAATGTAAAAAAACACAACAACTATGCCCTTTATTGATGTTCACTGAATGCGTCGTCTCCAGTGTGTTACGTGTATTGTCTCAACTGACCCCCAATATCGATATTTGCTATTTGGCGAGCTCGTACGATATTCTAGTTTCATCGGAGATAGCGAAGCACTAACGCGCGAAGGCGACTGTGATCGGTCAACATACCTGATTTCTTTCCGAATATAAGACAGTAGTCCGCCGAACCAGTTAATAGGGTAGGGTTTTATCTTGCATAAGTCGTTAATGGTTTCACAAGACCGCTGGATGGAGACGATGTCCGATTCGGGATATGAGTCCAGACCGGACGGAAACGGCGCGTCTAGCTCTAGTAGTAATGCACTCATACCACGAACGCCGCCAAACTGTGCACGCTGTCGAAACCACGGTTTGAAGATTGGCCTTAAAGGACACAAACGGTATTGCAAGCATCGCTACTGCAAATGCGAAAAATGCTGCCTAACAGCGGAACGGCAACGGGTTATGGCGCTGCAGACAGCACTCCGCCGGGCTCAGACTCAGGATGAACAACGCGCGCTCAATGATGGCGAGGTGCCGCCCGATCCGGTACATAATATACCAAAGTTGTCCGAACTAAAAGAGATGAAACATAATTTGATGCATAATTCTCAGACGAGATCGTTGATCGACTGTGATTCGTCGACTGGTTCGATGAACTCCACTCCTGGCGCGTCGTCCATGGCACTGGCACTACATCGGAGGTCACCGGCAGCTGTTATCCATCCGGGTGAGGCTCAACATCTTGGAGGTAAGTGAACAACTCTGTTAATTTTCGATCCAATTTTCTGGCGCACATTTAGTCTTACATTAAATAAGAATTTATGTGACACGGACGGATATAATTGCAACCGACAGCTACTTGATTGGAACGCATAGCCGCCTTTATGATAATTTTTACAACTTGGCTCTTCTAAAAGGTGACTGTATAGCAAGATGTGGCGTCAAACAGGTTTCGGGAATTCTTAATCGAGCAGGACAAGTTGCATCTAAGCTATTCATTTGTTTACCATCTGCTGCAAGTGTCATTACGTACCTATGCTTTCTATGGTATGTTTTCTAAGTGTAATGAGCCATAGTATATGATGTACCGTTTGCTATTTGATTATCATTGTACATAAAAGCTCGATATTTTAATCGTCTCGAGGTCTTCTAAATACCGGTTGGTGGGAGTGTTATGATAAATGATTGTGACATTGGCAATTGCCATCCAACTTACCATTACTTTAGTTGTCCGAGCAGTCAGGCATTATAAGAAATCGTTGTTAGCGCTATAACTAAAAGGATTTAATTTCCAGCCGAAACCACTGAACTATTTTTTTGATTAGCTCTCAGACAAGTCGCGTTTTTAGATTATGCATGAACAGATTCGGGCAGATAGTGAACCAAATAAAAATGAAATTCGTATCGTAGTTACTTCCAGATCTCTTTTAACTAGGAATAAATTGTTGAAAATTTTGCTCTTCCAACTGCAATGAAAATCTCTGTTATATTATTTTTTAACAAAGATAAGTACTGATGTGAACATTTATCTGAACAGATAGCAGTAACCAGCAACTTGCTTGCATCACGCAAGCAAACACGCATATTTACAGACTTGCAGATACAGATATTTTATGCTTACTTCAGTAAAAACCTGTTTTAACCTTCGAAGACTGACGGGAAATAATTATAACAATTCCTACTGACATGGTGTTTGCTCAGACTCAATTTTTCAATTTGGATAATTTATGATATTGGGGTCTAAAATTATATTCGATAATAAACTATCGCTCTCGCTTTCGCACGAGCGAAATATCTATTCACTTGCTGTCAGTGGTAGCACTAGTGTCGTGTCACTGACTAGTTTTGTTTCCGTGCTCCTGTAGAGGGTATTTCGGATGAACATCCGTAGTTTTTAGTCAACCGTACAAGTGCGCAGTAACCAGAGATTACTTTTGACTTTAAATGATGTAATCATGAGTAATCAATGTAATTATAAATAATAATCTTTAGTAATCATCGGTAAATATAGTAATCTATAGTAACCAACATAGGATTAGATTACCATTATTATCAAATAAATCGGTAATAATCAGTGGTATTTATAGTACGGTGCGCAAGACTGTTGGGCAAGACTGTCGTTTATAAACTTCTATAAGTAGGTCACGATCTTGCCCAGGATCGGGGAGAAATACCCTAAGTTTATATATTGAATGATGCTGATAGAGCAAAAATGAATATCGAATGTCATTTTGAAATTTAAAAAGATGGTTTAGCCGATTTGGTTTGCCAGAATGCTATTTTGTCGGATTAAAACTCTTCACCCTCCACTCTACCCCACATTAACCCATAGGGTACGTGGGTACACTCATATATTGACCTCAAAGTCAACTAAATATTTCTCTATTCTCTTCTCCTACATTTCTATTTCTCTTCAGCGAATTTTTTTATCTTTGTTACTCTCTCGAATAAAAAAGAAAGTATGGTCTAATTCCTTTCTGGATCCTTAGGCTGTGAACCATTTCGCGAAATTTTTAACTTTTTGGTTAAAATTGGACAGATCGATGGTTTTTCGAAAATAACCCTGCTCCGGAGCATGACTAGTTTTGACAGTTCGATGGTTCGCTTCTGAGAGCCAATGAGATATGCCACAGATGGGGAAAGAGCTTCGATGTGTTTCTCTAATTTTTCCTTGAATTTTTTCACTAATGTATGCATGTTTAACATATAACAAATTCGTTTGTTTAACCCGAAACGAAATGAGATAATTTTTATCGATCAAATAGGAGCAAATAAACACCAAAAATTCATCCAATTCCAACCTGGATTGAATAAATAAATTCGCTGTTATAGAAACATATCTTCAACCTCACTTTATATACGCTCTCATTGAGTAAAACAACTATCAGTCTGTCAAATATGAAATGGTTCGCATTCTGAACTGATTTTAACCACTCGAGGAGAAATAACCATCGAACATTTTAACTAAAAAGTTAAAAATTTCGCGAATTGGTTCACAGCCTTAAAACAAATTTGTTGGAAAGCTAAAATCAGAAATATTAGTAATATTCTTTCCATGAAGTTGAAAAAACATTTCATCCATCTTCGTATCATTACCGAAGCTTTATTTCTGAAAAAAGTTGAAGGTTATGTCTAAGACACGACCGCCTTGTGAACGTAGGACTACGTAAAGTTTGTTTTTATATAGTTAACAGCTTGCTTATTCAAAGTATTTGCATTTGTAAACAGCGCCATAAGCGTAAAAGCTGTAAAATACACATGCGTGATGAGCGTGTAATGATCAAACAGTTCAATTTTAATACCTTAAAAGTATAAATAATTTAAGTTTTTTTAATGGTTAATTACCGAAAGGATGGTAGAAGAAAGTAATCAAACAAAGGTGTTGGTAGTGTCAAAAGAAAACGGAACAAGGCATGAAGGGGAAAGCGAATTTTTTTTTTTAATTTTTGTGTTCAACCCGGTGCATTATTGAATGCTGTGTTTAGACGCTAAACTGTATTTGTTATCACTTAATACATACACAGTTAAAAATTTAAAAAATTTCGATTAATTTTTCCTGTTTTCCGAAAAGTAAGATTTCATTAATTGAAATATGTAATAGATCAAATTTTAAAAAGCTCAATTCTCCACACAGTTGGGTCATTCATTCTGGTCTACCCATCAACCTAATTAAGTAGTAGGTATTTGATCTTTTCTTTTGATTCAAAAAGGATAAAGAAGAAAAAAAGCATCTATTCGAACACCGCGTCGGTTTTATATTCGCATGTGCAGATTTTGTAGCGAAGGCAAAATAAGCCGAGAAACCAGACACCACAATACAGCACACAAAAGAATCGAATCACTTCCTTATTTTTGGGGTCGTTAGTTACGTGAGAATCCCGTTTACTCGTTTCTCGACAAACTCGTTTTCAATTCGTTCTGCTACCCTTGACGCGACGATTGTTTCATTTATTCTTATCTCGTGGTGTGTTGACCCGTATCGCGGTGTGTGTTATGTGCGAACCTGGATGAATCTTTTTTTAATTGTCAGCTTCGTTTATGTTACGTCGGCTGAATTTATTACTTCCATGAATTTATGTTTCTGAGGCCGTTTTGTGGCATCCACAATCGATACCGTTCGGAACAGTTAGTTCCAAAATTGATACAGCTACCCTAAAAAGTCTGTTCAGACATCAATTTACTGCAGTTAGTGATAAATATGAGATACTGTCACGCGAGGTTAGTTATAACACATAAGCACTTGGCATATTTTTCGATTTTTATTTATTTTCTCAATCATTTGTAGCCATTACTGGACCTCACTCTGAAACTGGTGAATTACCAAGCTTAGAAATTGGATCGATCTGATATCAGATTATAGCTTGGTTCGACCCATGCACCTTCCAGCATTGGACAAAAGGTAGGAGTCACAACGACAACTTGTTAAGCGTAGCTACCAATAACCCCCCCTCACCTTTCCACTCTCTCCCCTCCATTTTCAAAAAACTTTTCATTACTTTCCCCTACCGTCCCTTAATCAATTGTAGAACCTCATACGAAAAAAGTATTGGTTCAAAACTTTAAGAAATACAGTTTTTTGTTGTTTTCCAACTATTGTGTCGAGTGGACTTGTAGGATTTCTCAAACAAACGATTCATTTACATATTTGTAAAATAAAACTTTACACAAAAACACCATTGAAAGTTTTAAAATCATTGGCGTAACTAGGGGGGGCTAGGGGGGGCTAAGCCCCCCCTAGAAGACATTTAGCCCCCCCTAGAAAAATTAAGCTGGATTTTTAAATTTAAGAAAAAACTATAGTTAGATAACTTTACATAATAAAAACTTGAGAGTAATTTTTATATGCATCACAACTTAAAGTTCCTATGCATCAATGTACATTTAATTTTAATATGCCAAGGAAATAAACTGGTCGAAGAAATGCCGGGGGCTATAGCCCCCCCTAGAAATGAGCGCTAGTTCCGCCAATGTTTAAAATGTTTTAAATATACATTACTCTTTATCGATTCCATCCTTGCCTTTGCACAGAGTTAAAATATCCATGCAAGTTGAGTTTAATGATATAATGAGAGTTTTAATTTTTGAACGAAGAATTAGGGTCACACTTGTAGTACGTATTGTATTCCTCATCACCTTAAGTAGTCAGAGCGCAGATTCTATTTAGCAACAATAGGTTTTGTATTGGAACAGATTTTTCATGTGTGTTCTAAATAACGCCGGATGACGGTAACACATATTTCCCGACAGATTTATTCCCAAGGCGTAGGTAATTAGTACATATGCTTGCAATTCAACCACAATCCTGGCACCTTTTCAAAGGTTCGACAATGGGAATCAATTTACATACAATATTTTTTTTACTTGTTACACCAGGCATAATAAAGTTGTGTCTCTTTTCAGGGAGTGCATGAATTAATGACATTTTGATTTCGGTATGCTCTAATTATAGCATTCTGTTCGGCTTAATCCCGAAATGACTGCGTTCACTCGGTTTGACGTGTAACTAAAATTATTAAGAACAGTGTTCATCAATCTCAACCACTGAGTTCGGGAAAGTATGTACATTACGAATATTTGTTGTGAATTGTGCCAGTACGATTTTTATTATTTTAACTGTTGGCGCCACCCATTTGCGTATGCTAAAAAAATCAAAACGGTGGTAATGTAGGAGTGTATGCTTCATGATTGCGTCAGGTTATTGGAATTTGTTACTTTTAAATTAGTCTTCAATTACGTAGTCGTGCTAACGTAAGAACTAGAATGACTCTTAAATGCCTTGGACACTTTACTTTTAAATTAGTATTTAGGCATAAATGATGCTAGTGCTAAATGCTAAAGAAATAAAATTGGTTGAAGCTCTAAAGAAGTGAAACTTCTCAGCTCAAATAACTAGTCGCTGTCGAAAATGTACCCAACAAAAAAAAAAAGTTCCCGCTGATTGTCAATAGATGGCTCCAGCACTTGCTGATCGACTTCGACATATCCAAAATGTCATGAATTAAACTTAAAAACATATCTTTGACAAATGAGTGACTAGCAGCAGCCCGCGTGCGTCGCCTCGCGTTCAATTGAGAAAGAATCGGTGGTATTCAACCAAATTGAATATAACTTCGATGAAAACACACCTTTTTGCTGTAAAAATCTAGATTCACTATAACGGAGATAACCGGAATGTATGACCAAACGCCTAAAGGTACCCCAAACGCTAGATGCAGCTACGTTACTGACGTTTGTGTTGACTGTAATCTGGCATGATTGGTTTGAGTCTTCGCTATTCGCTTACTCCGCGTTTGGATTTTAACAAGAGCACTGACATCTGTACACGAATATTGTTATGTTTATAACAGCAACTTCTTTTTCGGACCCAAAGCAAATTCTGCCCTGAATAAGAGAGCACTCGTGAGGTACTCGTACCAGCTGTAAATACTTTTGGTTTTGTTTACAGACGAATTGAGGCACTTATAGTATTAGATATTATTTTGGCGTCATACACTTTTGATTGTGCAACCAGCTGAAGCGCATCGAGAGTTTCAAAAAGTGTACGAAGTGTCGGATCGGTCAAATACGAAGGTTTTTTGAACTCAGTAAAGTAAAAACCAATCTCCCTCTGTGCTACTCCACTTGGACAGAGCAAAACTGATAGGGCTAAAACACACTATGTAACGAAAAACATTATGTGCAAATTTTCGATGGATCGATTCAATGATTTTTGAGTAAAACAGCGGACAAACCGAAAAGCAGCCAGATTCTTATTTATATAATAGATTTGGTAATTAGCAATTAGGATTTAATTAATTTATATGAGGCTGCATAAAACAAACGCTGCGACTGGCGGAAGGTTTTCGTTTTTTCGGTATTATTCTTCATCTGCTGGTTCGACCGTTGTCAGTTATCAACCGTGTCCAACACTTTCGCATACTGAATACGCAACGATAACGGTAACAAGGAGCTCTCATCATACGTGCCTTAACACGTGTCTTTATCATTTCATTTGTATAATGTTCTGATCCATAACATGCATATCAACTCTGGTTGGTACGGTGAGGTAAGAACGTTGTAAAGGTGGTCCCATTGCTAGATTTGAGCTCATTAAAATTAAATTGAGCGGAACAATTATCAAGTACAAGTATGGCTGTCGAAGGTATGCTTTAAAATGGGTGGACTAGCGGCGGCATAAAATGCTCGTAAAGGTGTACATTCACTTGGGCCGTACAGGAAGATGACGTAGGACTGTGTTTCATATTTTTGTCAACTTTTCAAAAGTTAAGTTTTCCACTCATTATTTATTTTAAAAAGACTACACATGCAGGCCTGGCACGATCACTTTGATTTAATTTTGACTGTACTATTTTAGCCAAGCAGATTTTGGAAAGGTTGTGTATGGAAAATTTGTAGGTACTACACTAGGGCTACGGTTCTATAATACTGCTACCCCGTTGGTAGTCAACTGAACGACTTCTTTTATAATACGTACTCAAGGAAGATTAGAGCCCCGAAAGTTTGGCATCGTGGCACTCCAGGAGATCTGTCCCAGAGGTGAGAAGGTGTGGAGGATCCGTGGCGGCAAAGCCCAATTTTTCCAGAGCGGTAAAGCGACCAACGAGCTGGGAGCGGGCTTCGTAGTGTTGGGCAAAATGCAGGATCGCGTAATAGACTGGAAAGCGATCAATGAAAGTACGTGCGTGTTGAGGATAAAACGCCGTTTCTTCAACTACACCATCATAAACGTGCATTGTCCACACGAAGGTAGACCCGACGACGAGAAGGAAGCGTTCTATGCGCATCTGGAGGCAACGTAAGACAGCTGCTTACGACGGGACATCAAGATCGCCATCGGGGATATGAACGTCTAGATCGACGGGGAAGCAATGTATAGACCGGTGATCGGGCCCCATAGCCTGCACACCGACACGAACGATAACGGCCAACGATGCATCAACTTTGCAGCTTCCCGAGAGTTTGTTATTAGAAGCACTTTCTATCCTCACAAAGATGTTCACAAAGCCACCTGGAAATCACCTGACCAACGAACTTCGAACCAAATCGACCATATTCTCATCGAGGGCCGGTTTTTCTCGGACATCACCAATGTACGCTCTCTACGGGGTGTGGATGTCGACTCGGATCATTACCTAGTGGGGAAGGGCGGTAAAGACGGGCACTGCGGGAAAGACGGACACTTGTCATCTATACCTATAAAAAAGGATTTTTTTCTGTCTGTCGGTCTGTCTGTCCGTAAGTTCCTTATAGAATCGAAAACTACTGAACCGATCGGCGTGAAAATTTGCATGTAGAGGTTTTTGGGGCTAGGGAAGGTTCTCTCGATGGCAAAAGACCCCTCCCCCCACTAAGAGGGGGGGCTCCCATACAAATCTATGCCTATAAGAATGGATTTCTGTCAGCTCTATGTTCCTTATAGAATCGAAAACTACTGAACCGATCGGCGTGAAAATATGCATGTAGGGATTTTTGGTGCCAGGGAAGGTTCTTATGATGTTTAGAGATCCCTCCCCCCATTTAGAGGGGGACTCCCATAAAAATCTATTCCCATTAAAAAGTGATTTCTGTCTGTCTGCCCGAATGTTCCTTATATAATCGAAAACTGCTGAACCGATCGGCGTGAAAATTTGCGTATAGGGGGTTTTGGGGCCAGGGAAGGTTTTTAGGACGGTTAGAGACCCCTTCCCCCACTAAGAGGGGCGGCTCCCATACAAATAAAACATAAATTTCTGCATAACGCAAGAACTAATCAAGCAAATGGAACAAAATTTCACAGGTGGGTGTTTTTGGAGACAAGAATTTTTTCTATGGTGAATTAAGACCCCTCCCCACTTTAGTAGGGGGTGGCTCCCATACAAATGAAATGCAAATTTCCTCATAACTCTAGAAATAATCAAGCAAATGGAACCAAATTTGGCATGTGGGGGGTTTTGGAGGCAGGAATTTTTTTAATGATGGTTTGAGACCCCTCATCCCTGTGGTAGGGGGATAAGGACTCTCATACAAATAAAACATGAATTTTTGCGTAACTCAAAAACTAATCAAACTCGAGAAATTTTAGACTTATAAAACATTAATCAATAACAAGACCACCAAAAACTCAATAGTAACATTAGATAATTCAGCGCGAGTCGGCCATAGGCCGCGAGTGTTGCCGGCGACCTGCCGTTGGAAGCGCCGACCGCTGCGTGGGGCAGCCCCCCGTAGAGATCACCTCTATCTAGGTTTATTTATTTTCCTAGATCTACTGACCTCTATTACTTTCCTTCAGTTGGGTCACCCCTTCGAAATGGTACTATCTACGAAAAGATTTTCCGTGAAATGGTACATCCCGCGTAAGGTTTTTCGCGAAATGGTATTCTGCGAAACTCTATATTCCGCGTTATGGTGAACCGAGAATTGGTGTTCCGTAAAATGGTTTTCGGCGAAATGGTTGGTAATGATGGCGAATATTTAAATGATATCCCCGCTTCTGAGTCTTTTTCTACTGTACTGTGAGCAAAATTTGTATATTAAAACACCCATGAACTCCTCAGAAACTTCAAAATTCGAGATTGTGACAAAGGTCATCCGAGATTCACGATTCACGAAGTTTGTCGGGTCAGCTAGTATTTCATAAACAATAATTTTTTGAAGTAAATCAACGATGGGAAATGTTTCTATAGACTGAATGAACACTTTTGAATTAAACTGCCGATTTTTAGCAGCGCAGCTATTAAATTTATAAGCAAAATAAAGAAAAAAATGCGTAGATACGCTAACTGATGTAATTTTGTGTGTGAAGAAAATAGCTGGTAAATCGTTATAAAACAACATATTCATGCTAAACCAACGACATTGCGATAGTTTGATCCTTCACTGAATATCCATTGGAAGAATTTTTGGTGAATTTTTGAATATTCAGTCAAGAGTTATTGAAGTTTGAAAAATGGTATCCAAGTTGGGAAAGACGGACACCCAACGGTAGGGAAAGACGGACACACAGATTTTGAACCCATTTGGCCCAACAACGATTTAACATTGCAAATACTTACATATTATATATGGGTCATTCCATGGGAAATTTACAATCAAATTTTTTTTTCTCTTCGGAATATTTTTTTTACGTTCTTTGTTTAAAAAAAATCGTCACGTATTTTTCTATTTCGATGTTACTGTTGGAATTCGCAAGATATGATTTTTTAAAGTATTGTAATCCGAAAAAAATACTATTTTTTAAATGCTGATTGTAAACATAGTTTGTAATATCTAAAAATGACTTTCTACCAGATGTGTTCACTATTCCACAAGCTTTCAAAATTGGTATACCATACTTCCTCTCGATTGTTTTTCAATAGTTAAATAGTGCATTTTTATAAACAATTGCAATTTTTTCAAAGTTGGAACTTTTTTTTCTCGATTTTTTTTATTTTAAAATATTTGTTTATCTTTCTCGAAGAAGCATGCAAAATTTGGAAATGGAGAAATAAAAACTCTAGAAGTTATGAATTTTTATATCGAAGCGCGCACGTTAATGCAAACGAGCGGACGAGGGCGCGCGCTTCAACGACACGTTACACTTAATAGCATTAAAGGCGGCCTCGTTATGAAGCTGCCCGTGGGTTAGAACATCGATTGAGCATAACCGCTCGCTTCACATTAACACACGCGCTGAAACATAAAAACTCATAACTTCCATAGTTTTCATCTCTCCATTTCCAAATTTTGCATGCTTCTTCGAGAAAGATTAACAATTATTTTAAAGTAAAAAAAATGGAGAAAAAAAAGTTCCAACTATGAAAAAATTGCAATTGTTTATAAAAATGCACTATTTAACTATTGAAAAACAATCGAGAGGAGGTATGGTATACCAATTTTGAAAGCTTGTGGAATAGTGAACACATCTGGTAGAAAGTCATTTTTTGATATTACAAACTATGTTTACAACCAGCGTTTAAAAAATAGTGATATTTCCGGATTACAATACTTTAAAAAGTCATATCTTGCAAATTCCAACAGTAACATCGAAATAGAAAAATACGTGACGATTTTTTTTGAACAAAGAACGTAAAAAAAATATTCCGAACAGAAAAAAAATTTTGATTTCCCGTGGAATGACCCATATGTAAAAGTAACCAGAAGTCAGATAACAGTTGGAATAGGCCAACTTTTAGAAACGATTAATTCGTCACCAATTAAAATATTGAAGGGAACCATTTTATTTTCTCACTTCTCGGGAGGGATCGGAAAGGGGGTTTTTCCAAACCAATTCTTTTCTAAATACCTGACGAAATATGTTAATCTTTCTTAATACTGATAATTGGACGACGCGTGACACCTTTTTACAAGTGTCCGTCTTTCCCGCCCATGCGAAGAAACTCTAATTTATAAATTTATGATGATTATAAAATTAAAAAAGCATAAATGTAGGCAGAAATTTTCTAACACACGTTGTAACTTTATTAGACAGAGACTTAAACGTTCAGTTTGTATGAAAATTGCGATCAATACAGTTATATCTGAGTAGATCTTTACCTTAAGCTGTCCGTCTTTACCACCCTTCCCCTACGCCATTTTGTATTGCTACGCCACACTTATGGTAACTTTATAAGAGACGTGGTGCAGCCAGCAAGTTTTAACGTGGTAATGTAAGCAACCACAATAAATTTGCTTTATTAACAGTTTTATTATGGTTTTCTAGCTAGCTATAAGTGTGTTTGGACTCGTATCCTCTTGGTATTGAGCAATACCACAATAAACCCAGAGGTAATGATTAATACCGCAATAAAACCTTTATAAAATTCAGGTAAAACCAAGTGGCTTTAGAATTGTTACTTTGGCACTCTACAAACGTAATACAACTTGGAATTGTTACTTGGGCTGAAACGAACAATCTGACAAAATTTGGTACAAATCCGAGAAGGTCGATTACATGGGACTCGAACACTTGACGTGGGACTCATTTATCTGATCTCATTATTGTCCCAAAGAAAGTTAGAAAGTATTAAGTTAACGAAACTTATACAGTGAAAACTGCAGTCTTCTATGATATGATCCATAAAAATCTAGGTTTTCCGATCTATTTTAACAACACCTCCTTGAATAAGGTCTCCCTCACCAAATTGGCAGTCGTAATTTTAGCATTTATTTCATTAAATTGCCTTTCTAAAATATCTAAGGATTCGAAAATCTGTTCGAATTTCGCTGAGACATGGCAATTTTAGGTACAAATTGACCCCAAGGTACGGATAACGTACCTATTTCTTTTTTTGTACAGACAGCAGATTAACATCGTGATATTTTTGTTGCTACCAAATTTTAATCATACTTGTACCAGAAAAATGAGTTTTGCGAAAAAATGACATGATGAACTTCTTTATTATTTTTCTTGGCTTCTGTGCACAAAAATCTACAAAAAAATCTACAGTCAAAAAATACCTGCGCACAGACCTATGTTATTAATAACCTTACAGTTGGCTTCGAGGTATGACGTTGGCCGAATAAGCCAGTCGTCGTATGTTCGAATCGCGGCTGGGTGATGCTGTTAGAGTCAATAGGATCGTAGCAACTGGCCCTGCAACTGTTCTGCACTCTTACAGCTGGCTGCGAAGTCTGTCGTATAAAGACAGAAGGTCAAGTTTCGATAACAGAATGTAGCACCTAGGCTTTGCTTTGCCTTTTTATGTTATTAATGTTGTTTATGCTTGTGAATAGCTTGAATATAAATTCGAAATTTAAACTTTTGCGTAGTTTTATAACATAATAAATGCATTTTTAGCGCCATTCAAATTTCGCAGCAATCTTGCAATTAGTATTTTAATTAATTCGCAATTAGTATTATAAAAAGCTCACTTTTATGTTTGAATGTCCGCCATTTTGTTGTGCATTCAAATAAAAAAAAAGGATGGGTCAAAGACAAGGGTAATTTAATATACTTTCAGGTCGTTTTAAAATTTTTCATTTTGGATAAGCACTTGAGCCCAAATCCATGATACCGCAAATTATGGTTTTTCGAATGATCATGTTCAACGAGCTGTAGGGGAGGAGCATATGAAAACAAACTTGTAAATATAAGTATAAAATGCAATGTTTAGAATGCAAAACAAACCGAATTATTTCGCCTTTTGCGTTATAGAGAAAAAAAATTGAAATAAAGCAGAAAATGTGCTGTAAAAGATTCTATGCCTCCTTAAGGCATTGCAATGCATTGTATGCGTTTCTAAACATATGTCTCTCTCTATATATATCACCAGAAATTAGAAACAATTTTGTAATTGCTTGTTGCATATTTGTGTTGCTTTTATTTATATGTGTGTGGCGATGCACAACATATTATATATAGCGTCCGACATGCATTTATCAGTTGTACATGCGGTCTAGTTGTTTCTAATAATATTGTACTAATTGGTATGAATTCTCGTCATTCAACGTCTTAGCATGCAAAATACTAAATTACATGAAACAGCCCCGTCCAAATGCAGTTCTATTTGGCGGGATCGGTACTCAATCACTGCTGTCATAATAGCAGCAAACGTGCATGCTTGAATGTGCATCTCTTCTCTAGCTAAGCTGCTCTGCGCCTCTAGCAAAGCGCCAAGAATCGAAGGTTTGGTTTTGTCAGTTTTCGACTGGTTAGTCTTAGTGTTCTATTTTTAGTTCGTCGCCGCAAATGGATGGACGGCAACAGTGTTGCGAATTTCTAAATTTAAATTGCACAGTTGCGCTGTTTCTTCCGCTTCGTGTCCACTGGCGAAACTGCAGCGGCTGTGGTGCGATCTTTGAAGAAGATATAAATTACAGCTGAAGTGAAAAAAATCTCAATTCTTGAATCGATGATCGTAGTTAACCCGGTCGCCTGAAACGGCTTTATAATATAACCGATGCAGTCTTTTGCGTTGGTTTGTGCCAAGTGCTGCTTTCCGGATTAAAATGTATTTATAAAAAAATGAAGTAAAATTCAATCTCAAAAGCTCATATAATTATTATACTAAGTTACAAATCTAAAGTCGCTTAGTTTTTTTTTCAACTATAAAACATTTATCGCGGAATAACCATTCTCCATAGCTTTATGACAGGCATTGCTAAAAAGAACGACTCGTCTAAAACTGAAATACTTACAACTCACAGACAAATAAGCTCTAATAAAACTACTCTTAAAACCAAATTACGCCAATGTTGCTTTGCTGTGAGAATGGTTTTGTAAGTGCTGTGAAGGATCTTACTAGGGTAAATTAACCATTAGTGGACCACTGAGTGCTTTAGCATCTTTCTTCCATGAATTATTTTGAACTGGCAACGCCAAACGCGCAACAGATGACACTTACAATACGAGTAACTTTCGATTAAGGCTAAAAAAATATCAATTTATGTTGCAAATCTCTATATTTTACACATATTTTAAAACAAATAAGAATTTTCTTTTTCCTTTCATGGACCGTTTGGTTTACAATAGGATAGCGACCTTGTCCATTATAGGAATTGTAGTGCATTTTACATGAAGAGAGCCCACTAATAGCGACATATTTTGCATTTTTAACCGTATAATGGACCCTCACTTGTTGAATATGTCGGTTTTAAGGCATTAATCATCAAATGCTGCTAAAATTTTATAATCTGAACTATTTGGTATGTTTAGTACTTTCCATTTCAGGTCATATATCCTCGGAAATAAGAAGTACAAACTAGTAAACCCCGAAACTGTACCTGACGGCCACTATAGGTAAAGGGTCCACTAGAGGTTAATTAACTCTACTTATAGCACAACGATTGTGACAGTATTGAAACAGTCATAACTTCTACTTTAGTTTTTTCTGAAATATTCCGAGATTTACAGTTGGTCAGTGGACGTCGGAGATGTTCCGAGTTGTTAAAGGGTATTCCGAAAACTGACTTTTTTTATCACTTACATCTCTTTCTTTTTTTGTGTCCTTCCAGTTGGCCTCCAGGTACGACCCGGTTTAACGTACCAATGATCATATTACAGACAAACAGACATAACTCTTGGAAGAAAAATCCTCAAAAATTATCGTACCTCACATTTAGGCTGAACACTAGCACCATCTATGATCGACATTCCCAAATATTAAATAGCAACATGGGTATCCCTCAAAGTAGCAAGGATTTTTTATAGGGAATTCCCCTTCTTTCGTCAAAAAGCGCCACTTTGACCAAATCGGAGACAATCCCAACTATGAACAAATTTGAAATGACGGTTTAATCGGTACGATGAATGGAAAACGAGTGTTATGTCTGTTTGTCTGTGATCATATGTTCGAATTTGGGCTGGGAGAGGCTGGTAGAGTGAATAATATCGTAGCACTAGCCCGCAATTGTCCTGTACTCTGACAACTGACTGCGAAGTCTGTCATATAAATAAACCAGAAGGTCATGTTTCGATGGCTTTTACCTGTCGCCAATACAGGTTCTCGTTAACAACTCGGATGTTGCTGACTAAGTTGCGACGCTACGAGCTTCTGGGTCTGCCTCTTCTTAGGCGTCCTTACGGACTCCAGCCGAGTGCTTCTTTTCAGATCTCGTTCGCTCCTTTTCTGCAGGTGTACCCGATTTACTTTTATCTACTTTCTCGAATTTCTGTTGCTATCGGCCGTTGATTGGATAACTATTTATCAGGTCACCTGGCACGAATGATGTGTTGCAGGCATTGATTGATAAATTCCTGCAGTCTTTACGTTGCTTTCGGTGAGACGCACCATGCTTCTCAGGCCTACAGCGATACGGATTTAACGTTTGAGTTGAAAATTCTTGTTTTGGTATATACAGTGATCTGGTTTGAGCGCCAGATGTTTCGCGGAACGGCAAAGGCATCCTTATCCTTTTTGATTCGTGCGGCTATATCGGTCTTAAGGTCGAGCTGTTCCATCGTTGGAAGACTCCAAGGCAACCCTCGGTTCGCGGTCTACTGTCACTAGTTCCTACTAGGATCTCATACATAACGATGAAACACAGCAGCAGCGATAACATGCAGCCTTATCTCATGCCAGCAGTAATCTTTATAGGGTCGAACAAGTCGCCATTGTGCAACACCTTGCACGAGAACACCTCGTACTGAACCTCGATGAAATGTAGTGGCTTGTCTGGAACTCCTCAACGCCTAAGTGCGCCCAGAAGTGTTCGTGGCTAAGTCGATCGAACGCATTTTCAAAGTCAACGAACACCCGCAGAAGAGAGTCTTGGAATTCGTTGGTCCACTTCAATATAATGCGGAGCGCTGTGATATGGTCTACATACGATCGGCCAGCACGGAATCTATGCCGTAGGAGCGTAGTGTCGATCTTCTCCTGGATCCGGTTGACGGTTACCTTACAGAGTACGGTTTCCCGGTTTTGCCTCTGAGTTGACGCGATTAACCGTTATGTGTTCGGCAGGGTTTCAGACTTTATTGTCTAGAAAAACAAGGTTTACCACAACTCAGCCAGCTAAAATTCATTGAATGCTCCTAACTAGTGGGAATAAACCATTTGTCATCATCAGATTGCCTGTAACAGCAGGGGGTCGAAGAGGGGGGGGGGGAGCTTCGAATTTTTTTACCTCGTAAGTGTTCGGATGGGTACCCGGGTACCCACCGACATTAATTGCTTCTAACTTTATCAATTCTTGACTGATTTTGGATCTTGAACCGTCAAAAGATTGGAAAATTTGTCTATTCTTAGAGTCCGAGACATACCAGGCTTGGGACCACTTCTGGTTTCCGTAATCCGGATCTTCGGGACCATGTGCTAAATCCATGACAAATTTGTACAATTGTCAATAAAACCAAACAAAATTGGTATCAAAATTTATGAAATCACTCCAGGAGTTGATGTTTATCCATTTCGAGTCCATTTAATGAGTAGTCTTCGGAATGGCCACTCCGGAGCAGGTTCCTGTGGGGCCCTATGAGGCTACTAACATATTTGGATAGAACCCTAGCAATATGTTTATCAAAATTCATGAAATCACTCCAGGATTTGAGTAGTTTCCATTTTGAGTCAACGGATCAAAACGGATAAACATCAACTCCTAGAGTGATTTAATGAATTTTGAATTCAATATTGTGTCGTTTTATTGACAATTGTATAAATTTGTCTTGGATTTGGAACATGGTCCCGGAGATCCGGATTTACCAGATAAAGACGTAAAGCTTTTCCGGTCTTACATGCTAAAAATAGACAAATTTTCCAATCTTTTGGTGGATCAAGATCCAAAATCGGTCAATAAATGAAAAAGGGTACCCATCCGAAAACTTATGGGTGTTAAATTTCCTATACACTTAACGGTTAATGCGACGAACTATTGGCGTCAAACGCTATTGGTTTGGTGGGTCTCTGGCATTTGCAACTCGGAAGTGTCGTTCAAAATGTCCAGTCCATCGCTTAAGCTGTTCTGTACGGTCACTCAAAAGCTCACTTTGGTGGTATCTTTGCATTCCTCCCGGCACCACAAAAATATCGTACAACAAACGGATAACACCTATGGCGGTGGCGGTTTTTCCTTATTCGGCTAGGGAGTTTTTTTTGTTTTTGTGACTTCATTTGTTTTATTTATTGTTTATCAATAGATCCTCAATAGATCCTCCGTTTTATCATAGCTATGTTGTCAAGATGACGCACCACTATCAAAAGCGATCGTTATTGACTAATAACATTTGTCCAGCCCGGTAATGCACTTCAGATAAAGTACACTACAGCGCACAGTGACGCCAGTCAGAACAAAACTGAGACAAAACTAATAAGATTGGTAAAGTAGCATGAAACTTACATATTTTGTATATGACTGTGAACCAAATTGACTACTAAAACTTAAAGTTTTCAAATATTTCAAAAAATCAATAATTAGGGTGTCTCTAAAATAATTTTCTAAGAAAAGTTTTATAACTACTTGAACTATTATTTTTATTTTGTGTTTTTTTGCATTGGGATAATTAGGAGAAGTAGTAATGACCTTGTAACACTCAGCAATCCATAACGTTGAGCCACATTTAAAAATAAATTTTGAATTTTAGAAATAGCACTTTCTCCAGCCAATAATCATGTTAATTCACTAAAATTTGAATATCAAAGTGTCACTTTTGCTTTTCTGACCTGGTACTAACCTTTAGCTGCTAAATGCTTAAAGATTTACTTTAAAAATATATGTAATAGTATTGCTAGAAGTAATTACAGAGCGGAATTGCCTAAAAACACATGGTTCTATAAAGTTCAATATTTTTAGTCAAATCTGCGCAAAATGCGGATATGATTTTTGGAAAGTAGACTAAATTCTACATAAAATATGAAAAAATGACGGTTACCTTCCGTTCCCAAAAAAAGATGCTCAACTTTGAAAATACGAAGTCACATGTGTGTTACTATTTCGAGATTTGAAGTAAATATTTTTAGAGTGTACTTGATTTTCATCAATCTTCAAAATAGGGTGCTAATCTATAACCTTTTCAATACCAAATCACGTTATCTTTGTATGCAAATATCTAACAGGATACGATTAAAATAGTTTTTCGAAACTTGCGTTGAATGAAAAATATGGAAAGTTGTCACCCAACCCTCAGATTCAAAAAATTCTCCAAAAAGCTGTATCATTCCCAGTGTTCTGAAATTTTGCAATATAGTTATTTAGTCTGTCTACTTTCATAGAAAAATAATACTTCATGAAAAACTTCAACTCCATTTTGGGTGTTTTGTCCCAGTATTTTCCACTGTGCAGCGCTGGGATTTGTTCTCCAAATATCAGAGGACTCTAACAGCCCTCTTTCAAAGAACCTTAATCTTTTATTGAAAATTGCCGGACACCGGCATAACAGGTGTTCCGAGTTTTCTTTTTCTATGTCACAGAAGTGACATATATCGTCTTGAAGTTTTCCCATTAGCTTCAGATGATATCGGCTCGGACAATGTCCTGTTATAAGACCAGTATAAATGCTTAGATCTTTCTTCGAAAGCTCCAGGATTTTAAGAGTCATTGAAACGTTTGAAGAGATAAACCGTTTCGATTGCCGTTACTGAAAGTGCAACTGAAAATGTTATTCCAATTTGATTCCACTTTCGTACATTACCATGCTTTTTGCTCCGTTTTTAAAGCAGAAGCAGATACAGAGGGGGTCAGGTCCTACAAATTGAGATGATTCCAGTCTTGCAAGCGCATCACCTCTTTCATTTCCATCGATTTCACAATGGCCTGGAACCCAGTACAGGTTGACTTGGTCACAACAAGACAATTTTTGAAGTGATTGAATACATTCCCAGACAAGTTTTGATGTGCATGTCGTCGACTTTAGAGCGTTTAGCTTGCTTGGCTGTCGGACACGATGCATATATTTGAATGTCTACAGTTCTTGTGCAAGCATACAGCAGTACATTCTAGAATTGCTTATATTTCAGCTTGGAATACAGTTGGCCTGCTCCCACTTGCTTGTCCATTTTTGAACCATCTGTTTAGAAAACGGTCGTGTCTGGACGAAGATCGGGGCGGTTCTTCATCAATCTTGGCACAGATACCCCTTGACGCAAAAGACGCATGGAAATTGACAAAGGGAAGGGGGTCCCTAACAAGGAGGGGAGGTCCAAGTGACTGTGAGAAAAGAGGGGGATTCCACCGAAGAGTTCCGTTATAGGGATTTTCATAGAGCGAACTGATGAATAATTAGCTATGTGACAGAAGGGGCAGCTGACTGGGAAGGAATCAACAGGGGGAGGGGGGGAGGGGGGTGTTGTCTTGAGGAACGTGAGTATGAATGTATGTTCTGCCATAACTCCGTAACGTCTGGATGGTTCTTCATCAAACGCAGGGCGGGTGACAGAAAAAGGAGACCTCTTACAAGGGAGGAGGAAGGTTCAAATGGGTAAAAGGATGCGTTTCTCTTACATTTGGAACGATAGCTGTTCTGAAAGAGCGAATAGGGTAGCCCTGGCCATTAACAAGGGAGAGGTTTAAAAAAGTCTTTGTGTCGATTTTTAGGGATTACCGAGAAGAAGGATGCTGGAGGACAACAGGAGGGTAACTGATAAAAGGAGTAGACACATTCAAATGAAGGCAAAGGGTTTTGTTCCTTGCATTATGAAAACTTTCGTTATAATAGCAGATGTACAAGTTGCTGGGCAATCAGCTGGTACTAATACAAAATTGTATTATCTATTATCAATATCGCTTATGTTTGTACACTATGAAAAACCCGATTTAATCCACCTAGTGGTGAAAGGAACCTTTGTTATACGGTCTTACTTGCTATTTTGAATAGAAATCGACACGTTTGGTTTACATGAATTTTTTGGAAATTGAATAAGTTTTCAAAATTTGAATCAAATAGAAGCACTTATAAATTTTGATAGTTCCTTTTCTCCGGAAATTGCTGAGTAAGTTGTTACTGATGAGGGTGAGTGCAAGTAAAAGTAAGTTGTGAGATGAAATATTATTCTTCAACATATACATTGCGTAGTAAAGGTTTAGTTTATAGGTTTTTGAACTATGCATAATTTCTTGTAATGCAATTCTATTTGATTCACAACAATAAATTTCTTGAATAAATTTCATCAATTTTTATTAACCTTCAGTTACTCACGTTGTTGTATTTTCTACAACATGTGTAGGTTTTTGTATGCCATATTGTTATAAAGTTTCAAATCGTATATTACGTATATTCTTCAATAAACTTGTTATGAGCAAAATGTCAGAATTATTGAATGCATTAATATTTTAAATTGTTAGGAAAATAGATTAGCATAAACCGACATCACAGAAACGAAGCAAGTAGCGAGTGAGGTGTAGTAATTGGCCCCAACTGGAATTTTCTCTCGTTTCTTCATATGGAAAAATGATGTCTGCATGCAGCAAAACTACCAGCAAATATAAAATGTTTAAAATGTATCCGTCTGTTGGTAGTCGAGTGATTCGGGGTCAAAATCAGGGTATTTTTTATAATCAAAATTCTACAGTTCCTAAACAAGCATACATAGAAGTATACTATATTCAGCAAAGTTGTGTATTTTTATTATTTGTACAACTTTGCAATACATGAAAAGTCATACTACAATTACAAAAAGAGCTAAAATAGAAAAATTGATTTTACAAATTCATATACAATTAATAAGATTTTTCTATCTTCGCTGAAGAGATAGAAGGTTACTGTCTTCAGCAAAATTTCTTGTAAT
Source organism: Sabethes cyaneus (assembly GCF_943734655.1). Classification (NCBI taxonomy): domain Eukaryota; kingdom Metazoa; phylum Arthropoda; class Insecta; order Diptera; family Culicidae; genus Sabethes; species Sabethes cyaneus. The sequence continues at coordinate 64,063,233 of NC_071353.1, forward strand.
AATATGCTCTAAAACTTTGCAGAACACATCAATGTGTTATATTGAAACTGAAGAAAAATAATTTTTTTATTTCACTTTTAGGGGGATCAATCAAAATTTAAATTTTACCAGACGATAGAGTTTTCAATTTCAAGCGACTCTTCCAAAGGTTCGATATACTTAAAACCAAGTTTTCCTAGTCAAAACTCTAGTACGCACGTTTTCTTTGGTTTTGCGCTATTGTGCGCGCGACTAACCGTGTTACAAAAGATGGCGCGCGTGTTCGAGGGTTAATATCTTTGGACCGGTAAAACCAATTCTTATAAAATTTTGCATATATATTCGTAGTCTCAAAACCTTTCATTTCATATTAAAATAATTGAAATCAGGTAGATTATCTTGGTTAATATCATTATAAATTATTGTTAATTTTGGTGTGATGTATACGATTGCTCATAACTTTCAAATTAAAAGTCCAATCAAAAAAATCATTCAATAGTGATCTATTAGGATATATTACCTTTCAAATGAGACTAATAGCACATAAATCGGTTCGACCATCTCTGAGAAACAGGCGATCATTTGGACCTTGTCTAAACTGGTTTTTAAAGGCTAACTTTTAAACCACTTGTTTGTTTTCAATAAAACTAAGCATAAAGTTTGGCAATAGTAAGAGCTTTCATTTGGTACTAAGATCGTTGAAATCGGTTGAGTGGTTCCGGAGAAAATCGTGTCACGTAGTTTTCACATTTTTGCTTATAACTTTTAAACGAAAAGTCGGACCATGAAACAATTCAATGATGATATTCTCCACTATAATACCTTTCAAACAAAAGTAATAGCAGACAAATCGGTTCAGCCATCTCCGAGAAATAGGCGATAGAAAATAAGCAGCGCACACACACACATACACACACACACACACACACACACACACACACACACACACACACACACACACACACACACACACACACACACACACACACACACACACACACACACACACACACACACACACACACACACACACACACACACACACACACACACACACACACACACACATTGCTCAATTCGTCGAACCCTATCGATTGGTATATGTGACTCGGCCCTCCGGGCCTTAGATCAAGTTCGTGTTTTTCGACCAATTCCTTAACCTTTGTTATATAGTATAACAAAGGTAAAAACATTGTTTAATGTTGTTCGGAAAAAAATTGCACTTCAGTGGCAATCATCTAAAAATGTGTTATTTTCGTAAAATTATAGTGATTTCTTTGTGCCAAAATTTTGTATGTCCCGATCATTTTGTCTACCCCCTGTATCTGTTTTTCACTGCTTTCGTACAGGCGAAAAGAAGAAATGTGTGTCTTCCATTTTCCCCCCTTTCCGTAACAAATGTTATCAACTAGTCTACTAACTGGGTCTCGATGGTGTTATTAACGAAGTGATGATTTGCTTAATGATTTTTCAATGCTCAAACTAGTATTGTCTTTCCCCTTGCTATTCCTGGCAGCGACTTTAGTCCCTCAGCGATTTCGTACAAACGATTTTGTCCAATCCAATCAGTAACAACATTAATGCATGAATTACACCAGTTAAGGCCAGAGAGCAATTAAACTGAAATAAATGCAAATTTCATTGAGCACAACAGTAATTATTTGCACTGCTACTAATTGTATACCACGGAACTTCATACCGTGTACCAACGGATCGGGTTATGCTATAAACTTTTTCAAGGCCTATCTCATTTGCTGCTAGTTTATACTCCATCTTCAAGCGAAATTTAGCTTAGTGCTTTTCCTCGAGCTGTTTGTCGGTTTTGTGGAAGAATCTACGAAGATTTCGGTACAGGTGCTCACCGTGTACCCATATCAAATCACTGTAAGTTGTTGATTACGGGAAGGGAACTTGAAACGGATTGAAAAAATTTAGGGTACAGCGGTGCTAGTAATGTTGTCGGGTTAGTTCAAACAGAAGGTGTCTTTTTCGTTGGAAGCAGTCCCCATTTTTGTAACCTAATGAAGGCATAAAACTCAAATTATTAACTCAACGATGCTTACAGCTCAATTAGTTTGAAAAAAAATTTGTTTGAAATGTTTGACTTTTGAAAACATGCGATATATTGGAAGATTCATAATTCAACTATTGAAAATCTGTGCATATTTGCTCCGATATACCTTAGCATTCCTGTTGAACATTCCAAAGTATATAAGCTTCAGAAGGTTAAGTCGAATGGAAGAATGGATGGACGGAGGACTAAATTATGTACAAAATCCTATATATAGAGAAGGATCCCTTTATTAACTGAAGCTTAACAGTAAAGCGTCCTAACATTGTCTTGCTGCTCGGTGCCGATGGCAAACGCAGCGAACTGCCACGGGATTTAACGGTTGACTTAAACGGTCGCGACGCTTAATTACTACCGAGTCAATCAAGTGGTTTTGCTTTGCAAATAGCCGGTTGATGCGAATTCTTATTTTTCTCCGTCCCAAAAAAGGAAACTCTTCTACTATCGCTTGTCGTCGGCGGCAGCTCACTGTTGTTCAGTGTATGGATTACACAAGATTAATGTTGTATATTAACGCCAACAAACATGTTTTGAACGAGCTTAGGTAATGTGATCAAACCTCTGTGGCCAAGTTTTCGATCAACTCCATCAACTGACAGATTGTTCAAGCACTATTAGAATGATTCACAAGTTGATGTTTTTACAATTTCCGCCAAAACAAAGTATTACTTTATAAAACCAGTTGTATTAAAATTTACACCAGTTTCTTACTTTCACTAATCGATTAAACTCCAATTATCGAGTCGGCTATAGCGTTCACTATAATAATTGCATATAGCTAGAGATAACTTATCTGAATATTTATAAATGTAATCACAAATTCATAACAACTTGTTAATTAGTTCTTATTTAATGCAGTCGATACTATTTAAAACAAATTACAGTGATTTCCCGATTTTTTCTACCTTTCTGAAAATTTTTTGGAAGATATATATGAAATGTAAACAAATTTGGAAAAAATGTATTACTCTAAAGTAATTGTAATGAGCAAAATATATTGTTGATACTGATTATTTTCTTCAAATATGTATTATTCCAGTGTTATTTTACGCCTACTTCTCATTTTAATCATTTCAGCCATAAGCTGTAATGTTAATATGCATGATGATGATGTTCACCAATTTCATGAAAAAAGACATTCAATTTTAAAAGTGCTCTGACATGATAAATTTTTTTCTTATATTTTTAGGAACTTAGGGCTCTCCTTTCTGAGTCAGGGTGGTCCCATCCCAATTTTTACTGACCTTTCTTTAAAAAAAATCTTAACTTTCAAATCACTGACTCGATTTTAATACCAACTGAAAGGTATTGTTACGGAAAAGTGTTATCACCCTAATAAATCTTAGCTATTAGCACTCACTCTCGCATTATAACTCAATACACTGATCTGACTCTCGCACTCAATACACACTCCAATCCACCCGAAACATATCACACATGATAATAAAGTTAGTTAAGTAAAGACCACTAAACGAAGCACTAGTTCCCTTCGATAGCAGTCCGAACATCAATCAAAAATTCGGAGTAACTTGCCAGTCAAGTATCTTCCCGAAATCTACATTTGGTGCCGAAACCCGGGAATCATTTTCCTGGTCCTTCGTATCTTGGAGGGCTCGATAAATACTTCATAATCTCGTCGTCATAACGTACTGTCCAGAACGGTGAAGCGAAATCGATCGGAGCACCTGCCGTTCTATTGTTTTACTGCCGGAGCCGCCATCGCATTTCATCTCAGGTCGGAGACACCACGTGATTTACCGAATATTGGCTTTCCGTCCCACGGACGGATACATTGTTGCTGTTTGAGGATCCTGTACGGCCGCCACCGATTCCCGTCTAAACGCCCAATTACTATTGCTGGATCCGTCATCATCGTACACAGTTGGTTCAACCTTCAGGTGCAAAGTACGCTACGGAGCAACCAGGTGCTGATCTGGCGCGGAGCATCGCTGTTGCTTCGGCACGTAAGCTACTGTCAACAGGTAACAACTTTCCTTTTCTTTGGTGAAATATGGCTCCTTTGAAGAAAGTGACAAAGATATCAACCCTGAAAAGCCTCTACCGTCGTCGTACCAACATTATCAATTCAGCGGAGCTAATTCGGAATTTTGATACCAGCTTTGATCCATCTCAAATAAATCAATTATCGATTAGAATTCATCATTTGGACGAGTTATGGCGCGATTTCCAAACGATCCAAGATCAAATTGAGGATCTAGATGAACCGGATGAAGATTTCTGTGTGGAGCGAAGGGATTTTCAAAATCTTTATTATTTGTTGAAAGCATCTCTTACTAGCAAGATCCCCCCAACACCTTCGCCATCCTCATCTGCATCGAGCCGAAGCCTCACTTCCGTCCCAGCGAGTCCAAACTTCCGTCTTCCTGAAATAAAACTTAAGGAATTTTCTGGTGATTTTAATGAGTGGGAATCATTTAGCGATTTATTTATTTCAATGATCGATACGAACCCGCAGTTGACGATGGTACAAAAACTATATTATTTGCGAGCATCTGTCACTGATGAAGCTGCTCGTATAATTTCGGAGCTTGATCTTACCGCTAACAATTATTCGGTCGCCTGGAATCTGTTAAAAGACCGGTTCGAAAACAAGCATATGTTAATTAAGCGTCATATGGCAGGCTTGCTTAGTATTACCCAACTGAAAAAAGAATCTTCATCTGGTCTGCTGGACCTGGCAGATGAATTCAATCGCCACGTTCAGCTTCTGGATAAACTCGAGGCACCAGAAAATCATTGGAATTCGTTCTTAGTGGAGCGATTGAGTAGCTATCTAGACCCCAACTCACTCCGTGAATGGGAGACTCAATCAGCAAATTTAGCAAGCGTCACATATAAGCATATCCTCGAATTTATCCAAAAGAGATCTCGCATTTTACAAACGTTAGTGCTCTCCCAACCTAGTAGCTGTCTGCAAATAGAAAGCAAGCCGAGACAACGTATATCGTTAGCACATGTAAGCACTTCGAGCACTGCCAAATGCATTTATTGTAAACAACCACATCTACTGTTCCAGTGCGAGAATTTCCAAAGCCTCGCACCACATGAGCGGTTCGATCTAGTGAAAAGGCATAGTTTGTGCATAAATTGCCTTAAAGGATCTCATTTGGCTAGAGATTGTACCAGTGGCGTATGTAAATTTTGCGGTAGAAAACATCACTCGTTGTTGCATTTGCCACCATTGTCAACGCCTATCGCTAGCAACGATCAACTTATACAGCAAAGCTCATTCGCTCAATCGAACCGTTCGCAACTATGTCAATTGTCGCATCACGATTCGGTCGAAAGCTCTCGGTCGGTTGAGCTTACGAATGCCTCACCACTCGATCCGTCGGTTCGCGCATTTCCGTCTTCGGTCGAATATATACCTCCCTCGTCGTCGGTTGTTTCGTTCGATATCAATTCACCTCCCGCAGCCTGTCAAAGTGCTAAAGTGGTCCATAACAAACAGACGGTTCTACTCTCCACTGCAGTCATAAAGGTACGAGATTCAGACAATAATTTCCAATTCGCAAGAGCACTTTTAGATAGTGGGTCACAGCCAAGCTTCATATCAGAAGCACTGTGTCAGAGACTCAACCTGCGCAGGACCAAACTTAATTCGCCCATCAGCGGAATCGGCCAATCAACGGTTAACGTTCGGTTTGGAGTAAATCTATCCATCGCCTCTCGCTTCGGAGGGTTTGAAGCTAATTTAGAGTGTTTCGTCTTGCCAAAATTAACTGTTGCCCTGCCCAGCCAGCACATTGATGTGACACGTTGGCGGATCCCACGTCACCTACCGTTAGCAGATCCGCAATTCAACATCAGTCAAGGCGTAGACATCATCATAGGTGCAGAACTGTTTTACTCACTCCTGGAACACGATCAGATTCGTTTAGATACCGGTTATCCACTTCTCCAAAAAACAGTCCTTGGTTTCGTCGTATGTGGTAAGATTTCGGAACAACCCAATGACACTGCCGTATATTCAAGCCACTTCTGCTCCGATGAATCCCTCGACACTCAACTACAACGATTCTGGGAAATAGAAGAGTTGGACCACCATAAGGAGTACACTGCGGACGAGCAGTTTTGCGAAGACCATTTTTGTCAAACCGTGTCAAGGGATAGCGACGGGCGGTACACTGTTCGCCTTCCGCTGCGACAGGAACTACTTTCAATGATCGGAGACTCGTACACTCCTGCCCTGCGTCGTTTCTTGTCCATCGAAAAGAAGCTGGCGACCAATGAGAATCTACGACAAGAATATTTGAATTTTATGCGCGAATATGAGCAGCTGGGGCATATGGAGGTGATTCCGCGCGCGCTGAACGGTCCACAGTTCTTTCTCCTGCATCATGCTATACACCGTCCAGAGAGTACCACGACAAAGACTCGGGTCGTCTTTGACGGATCATGTCGGGGAACAACCAATCTGTCGATTAATGAAGCACTGTTTAGCGGACCCACAGTGCAACCAGTTTTATATTCCACTGTTATCAATTTCCGGATGCCCCGCTTTGTTGTAACTGCTGATGTCGAAAAAATGTTTCGACAGATCTGGGTTCATCCAGACGATCGTCGATACCAACAAATTTTATGGAGGTATGACCCATCAGAGCCAATCCAGGTTTACCAATTAAAAACCGTGACGTACGGCCTCGCAAGCTCACCGTTTCATGCCGCTCGGGTCCTTAATCAGTTAGCTTTAGAGGATGGAGATCGCTACCCTTTAGCAGTGCCAGTCATCCGTCAAGGCACATATGTCGACGATATCCTAACTGGTCATGACGACTTGCAAACTCTCCAACAAACTTGTGAACAATTGATTGGCTTACTAGCAAGCGCCAAACTCGTGCTGCGGAAATGGGCCACCAACGATGTTGCCGTATTGAAGGGTGTATCTCCAGAACTGTGGGACAATTCGAAACCATTAGAAATAGATCGCACAGCCGCCGTTAAAACTCTTGGTCTTTTATGGTTTCCAAATTCCGATGAGTTTGCCTTTAAGATACCTATCTTTCACGAGCTGAACGCCATCACAAAGCGAGTTGTTGTATCTGAGATGTCGCGTTTGTTTGATCCTATTGGCCTGCTGGGCCCCGTCATTATCAATGCAAAAATGTTTGTGCAAATTCTCTGGGCAGAACACTTATCATGGGACACAGAGCTCTCGGAAGAGTTTAAACAATGGTGGTTATCTTATCGTTCTGACATTCAGTATTTACGAACTCTGCAAGTTCCAAGACGAATCCTTGCCAATAATTCTAATCGTTACTCGCTACATTGCTTTTGCGACGCTTCCACAAAAGGTTACGGATGCTGCGTGTACGTCTTATCATCGGATGAAGAGGGTAACTTTCACAGCCACCTACTTACTTCGAAGTCACGTGTGGCTCCTCTACGCGGACAACCCGTTCCACGACTAGAACTCTCCGCCGCACGACTTGGTAGTCAGCTTATCGATAAACTTAAAGGCACAACTAATTTCACTAAACCAGCTACTATGTGGACTGATTCTACAATCGTGCTACACTGGATTCGGTCAAAATCAAATAATCGGAAAGTTTTTGTTTCGAACCGCGTGGCCGAAATACAACGACTCACCTTGGGACTCGAATGGAAACACGTCCCAACCAACATGAATCCCGCAGACCGAATTTCCCGTGGTATGCTTGCCAGCCATATCATTGACGACGAATTGTGGTGGCACGGGCCAACATTCTTGCGATCTTCTCCAGAGAATTGGCCTGAACAAGCGATTTCGGTTGCAGAAAACTTACCGTTTAACGACGAAGTCGAATGCATGGTTGGATTACATGTTAGTGAAGGCGAACAAATGCTATTTAACCGGTTTTCTGACTTTGCAAAGCTGCTTAAATGCGTGGCTTATTGTTACCGATTTTATTATAATTGTAAAGGTTCGAAGGAAGAACGCTCGGTTGGTTTACTCACTCCGGAGGAATGTGACTTTGCAGCAAAAATTCTCGTTCGTATCGCACAACGTTCCTCGTTTCCTGCGGAAGTCAAGAGATTCTCTTTGGACAATAGTTTATCAAGTTTACCAAACAGTGACTCCAAATCACCGCTTCGAAACCTCAACTTATTTATGGACCAGTTTGGATTATTAAGAATCGAAAGCCGACTGCGATATTCAAATACGCCGTTTGACACTCGATTTCCTATCATCCTACCGTCTAAGCACAACCTTAGTTTCTTGATCGCACGAGCAACACATCTCAAAACATTACATGGTGGTCCATCGCTCCTGCTTTCTACCATGCGCCAACGCTACTGGCCGCTTCGCGGACGTGATCTTGCTCGCAAGGTGGTTCGTCAATGTATAACCTGCTTTCGTTGTCGGCCAACATCAACCACACAAATCATGGCACCACTGCCAGCGGTTCGCATCACACCAGCCCGAGCGTTCTTATATACGGGAATGGATTACTGTGGACCGTTCTTCGTTCGTCCGTTACAAGGAAGGGGGGCGTCGGTGAAAATGTACGTGGCGTTGTTCGTATGCTTGGTGGTGAAGGCCGCGCATTTAGAAATCGTCGCCGATCTCTCCGCCGTGTCGTGCATTAACGCCGTGAAACGTGTCGTTGCGCGGCGTGGCCGTATCGTTGAACTACATTGCGACAACGCGACCGCATTCGTCGGGGCGGATCGCGAGCTCCAGAGATCGCGAACTGAGCTAATGCAGCAGTTAAAAACAGAAACCTGGCATCATTATTGTGTGGACAATGGGATTAAGTTCAGTTTTATTCCTGCCCGCTCGCCGCACTTTGGCGGACTATGGGAGGCAGGAATCAAGTCCTTTAAACACCACTTTCGTCGTATAATGGGACTGAAAGCTTTCTCGGTGGACCAGTTTCATACCGTCGTCACTCAAGTAGAAGCCGTGCTGAATTCTCGTCCCCTCTCACCCCTCTCAGATGCGCCAGATGATTTGCGCGTCATTACACCTGGTCATTTCCTGGTCGGGGAGCCACTAGTCTCAATCGCTGAGCCGGATTTAAGTCACATCAATCCCGGTCGCCTTGACCGTCTGCAACATATGAAGAAGGCACTACAGGATCTCTGGACACGTTGGTCGCGCGACTACATAAGCCAGTTGCACCAGCGTACAAAATGGAAAAATACACAACCTAATCTGCAAGTGGGACAGCTTGTTTTGTTGAAGGAAGATTCTCCGCCGCTACAGTGGCCAATGGGGCGCATCGTAGAAACAATTCCGGGCAGAGATGGACATGTCCGGGTAGTCGTAGTGAAAACTGCAACAGGGCAATATAAGCGGGCCGTAACTGAAGTTTCGGTTCTTCCAATAAATCCTGATACCACTGAAGATGATACCACCGCTTTGTGAAACACTAAGAACTCATTTCGAAACTAAACGTTTCAACGGGGCCGCCTTGTTACGGAAAAGTGTTATCACCCTAATAAATCTTAGCTATTAGCACTCACTCTCGCATTATAACTCAATACACTGATCTGACTCTCGCACTCAATACACACTCCAATCCACCCGAAACATATCACACATGATAATAAAGTTAGTTAAGTAAAGACCACTAAACGAAGCACTAGTTCCCTTCGATAGCAGTCCGAACATCAATCAAAAATTCGGTGTAACTTGCCAGTCAAGTATCTTCCCGAAATCTACAGGTATTTTAATTAGATTTTTAGAAAAAAATACTATGCCAAAGCTAAGAGCTTTCTATAATCGCAAAAACATTGAAAACATTCGTTTTAACGGGTGGATTTTTTCTTCAAGCTGTCAAAAAAAGGCATAGATACATGAAGAAGATCTGCTTTACCGAAAATAAAGATACATTATTCATTGTTGAAAAAAATTAGTGTACATTTGAAAACATGAACATGATCCCATTCGATATATGTCGGCAAGCTTCAACGCGGTGGTAGATTTGTTCGACTTCAACATCGCCACATCGTCATTTAAAGAACGGCTTCGTAGATGACTGTATTCTCGTGTGTTTTTATATTGCCTGTATTTATTGTACCGTTAGTTATGTTAATTTAGTTTTATCATTCAGACAAACACTATGTCAGATGATTTTTATACACCAAATAAAAAAAATAAAAAAAAAAAAACGGTCCGGAACCGGCTGTTCGGCGAAGCTTCCGTTTGATGCCCGAACAGGAGCGTTGCGCGACCGTCATATCAACTTTGCGAATGCATCTCTTGATTCTACCTATCAACTGTTTGCAATTCGTGGCTCTCCAGTTGTTTTTGTACACCTTTATGATGCGCACAAATGATTTTTAAAAGAAATGTCTATGTCTCAATGGTTGCAGTCATTGTACTTATGAACCCCCGTCCACGTATTTTCAAAGCCACCATAGCATTCAATGAAGAATTGAATCTGAATATTTCGCTCTTCTCTTTTAAACATTCACTTAAACAATGGCAATCACAGATTCTTATAAATACGCATATGCTAGAAATGCAGTTTACATTAGTTTTTGATCTAATGATCTGATATAGTCCTACGTCACCCTTTCGTACAACCCTTAGGGCTGTATACCTTGTAGTTTTTTCACGTTAATTCACGTATTTTTGTTGTCTTTTGATCAACTTTTCATGAGAATTTCGCAAAAGAACATAAAAAAGTAATACATATATAACAAGAATTTCACCTAGTTGGTTACAATGAACAAGTAAGTTTTATTGCACTACAGAACTCATATTCGGAACTTTCAAAATGTGGGAAGAAATAGAAACCAAAATATTTTGTTTTTTTACCGTCCTCTATTATTTCTATCAGAAAGAATAAAGTTATGCTTCTTTTGTGACTAAAGAAACTTTCAACCTTTTGTGCAGAGTTTATGAAAAACCGTAGATATGAGTATTTGATCCGTAGGTCCGTTGAAAATTCGTAAATCCCTGACTTGAACAAAGCTACCCTGGAGCTGGAGCGAGTGATGTGATAGGTGCGTGCTTCGGGAACATGCGTGCACTTGCCGTATTTGAACGAAAGGTGTTGTGGACTATGTTTGGCGAAGTACAAACGAATAGCGGAGAATGACGGAAGCGTATGAATCACGAGCTATAGGCACTTGGGGAGATTCCCATCTTTTACGTGGCGAAAGTTGGGATACTATGGTGGGTCGGCCCGTCGCAAGGATGCCAGACGACTGTGCAGTGAAATCCGTTATTTTCAAGAACCCCACTGGAACTAGGAATAGTGGAGCCCAACGTGCTAGATGGCTCAACCAGGTTGAAGCCGACTGGCGTGTGTCGAGAATTGTCGCCCTGGACTAAGTACAATGGAGAGGAATTCTTGATACGGCAAAAGCCACCCCGGCTCTCGGCTGGTAAAGTAAGTAAGTAAGTAATCCGGAAGTCCGGAGTTGTCTGTGCAATATCCCTTATTTTTGCGATAAGTAAATTAGCTGCGTAAAAGTAGATCTTGTTATTCAATTTGTAAGTAGATCTACTGAACTTGAGTTCAATTTCTTATGCAATTTGTAACAAATTCAAGCAAAGTAAATTGTTCCGAATTTGTGTCCGATTTCATGTTCAATTTTATGCCAATTTCAAGTAAAATTTTGTAAACAGCCAGTAGCAAACTTTGAACGCGTTTTTCTCGAAATCAGTATTTTGTCACTTGTTTCGGTCTGACTTAACACCGACCAATTATAAGTCAAATTTCCAATTCTCTTCCAAGTTTAATTTCAAGTAAAGATGTGTCCAATTTCATGTACAATTCTAACAGCATTTTCAAGCCCAAAATAAGTTCAATTTCATTTCCCATTTCAAGTCCAACTTGAAGTCTAATTTAATTCAAATATCAACTTCAATTTCTAGTCCAATTTAAAATGCGGTTTCAAGTTTAATTTGAGTCAAATATTACGTCTGTTTTCATATTTAATATGAGTCCAGCTTCAAGTCTAATTGATTCCAATTTTGACACCGATTTTAAGTCTAATATCTGATGCAATTTTACATTCCGTTGTAGTCCTATTTCATGTCGTATTTCATGGCCCACTTTAGTCCAATTTTCTAATTCTAATTTAATCCCAGTTCGAACTCCATATTCAAGTCCACTTTCAAGTATAATTTCATATGCAGTTTCCCATCCTATTGCATGTTTAGTTTGAAGTCCACGTATTTCATGTTTAGTTTCAAGTCCAGTTTGAAGTTCGATTTCCATTTCAAAATAAAACTTTAAGTCCACGTTGAGGTCCGAATTTGATGGCTTACCAACACAAAGCTGATTGTCAAACCGCTATAAATCTGTTTGTTTTATAGTGCAATTAATATGATAACACCCTGACAATACTGATTTATGGCTTCTATTATGAAGAATTTTAGATTTCAAAATCGAAAACATTTGCTAATACGAGACCATATTGCCATATATTAGTATTTTCTCAGCCCGCAAACAAAAATTCATCGAAGCAAAGTGTGAGTTGCAGAAAGAAAGTTATTAACAATCAGTTTTCATCATGTCACAGAAATATATTTATTTGAATTTATTTTAAAACTACTGTCATATTAATATGCTCGATAAAATTTAATGCACATATGCTGCACAACTATGGAAACTGCAGAAAATCTATTTGTTTTCTTGTTTATTTGTTTGTAATATTCAACTGACAGTTGTCTTATTGTATACCCAGATAACACAAAATCGTAATAGAAAGTTCACATTACATCGTTTTCTTTCAATTTCACATTGGAATTGTATAATGATTAGAGTATGTCAAACCGAAGTGAACAATAAGTTGTTTTGCAGTCGTGCGTGTCTTCATATAGAATTCATGACTGTGAATTATAAAGCAGTATAGACGATTGCAATATTTGATTATATCTTAATCATATATTCAGGAGTATTTAGTTGCGTGTTATAAAAACTACGCAAAATTGAATTACAAATAGTTGTTGAAATTTTCGCACGTATATCGCCTCCACTTTGGTACATATATGTTCTTATATGGCGTGAAATATAACTTTTTCGTTCAGATATGATTTCGTATATCTCAGTTATAACCGGGATATACAAACCAAATGGTTTACTGGGATATTAGTCATGCTTATAAAAAACTACTATTAAATAATTTCTGTGCCAACTTATGTGTAGGTTCGCTGAACTCAAAGAGGGTTTAAACGGCAGAGAAAAAGAGATAGAATTGTCGGTGAATCGATTTCGCCATTTAGGATCTTTGCTACACATACTGCTGGCTGAACTTTCCTACGCCGCTCGAGTGTTTGAAAACCCAAACGACGATAACGTTCGGGATTCGGTGGTAGATTTGCTGGATCACGCCAAGGAAAATCTCGTAGCGCAAGCCGGACGAAACGTTTTTGCACCCGTTTCATACGCAGATCTCATGCCTACTGATAAAAACACCAAACTATGTACGCAGAGTAGTGGATGTACCAGGGAACAGTATAGTGCCTTCAGCCAGTGAGGATCACTGAAATCAAGAGCAATTTTAGCTATGAAGCCAAGCTGTCGGTAACCTTTCGATATCGCTGTGGTGCGATGTAAGTTGAACGTCCGCTTGGCTTAGACTCTCGAAATTACTTGTTCATTTATTTGGTACTTGAAGAAGATTGGACTAGCGTTGCGATGGAAAGTCATTACTTGGCACTTCGGGATGCTAATGACCAGCCAGTTTTTCCTGCATCAGTCAGCGAACATATCCAAAAGACTCTGAAGTCGTACATTGTCAAATCGTCAGACGTCAGCGTACATTAGCTTGCAGTCAACTCCAAGCAGCGGGGCGTTATCGTTGAAAAACAACACACACAGTAGTGGTCCCATGTTGCTGCTTTGAGGCACACCCGACAAATTAGTAAACCGGGAAGAGAAACAGGAACTAGGCTGTACACGCAGAACTCTGCCGCATAAATAGGAGCTAAGCCATTCTGGGAAATTCCGAGATGCGCCAACTCGCAAGATTTTCTGCAGTAGTATTTTATTGCTGCTTTCAGCAGAGCGTGATAAAACTAAGAAAGCTTATAACCTGATTCTTAGAGAGGTTTTAAAAACCTTTTGGAAGATAGGCCATTTGATCAAAAGGTAATTTTATAGTGGTCACCAGAAGGTTCTAGTGAACCACACAGCTTTTTTGCGATTTTATAAAACATGATTACGAAAACCACTACAGGAACGTAATAAAACTTAAACTGCCACTTGGACTATCACGTTATTCGGAAGATCGCTGTGTAATTGTTATGGCTGTATCAGGTTGCATATACAATTCACATAGGCAGAAAATGGAATCGACTGGCATGGAAAATACTCGGCTTGTAAGCACAAGCACATTTTTCAAATCAATACACTTTATTAAAAAAAAAGGATTATTCCAAAACCAGATGTTGCTTTACCAATTGCATCTAACCTGCACCTTCCATATCAGTATGACGTAATGCTAACCCATTGAACCGGTAGAGTTTCACAAAAGTTAGTAGAAATTAAAATTAAAAATTTTCTGCATCTTTACCAACTCATATCCCAGGTAATAAAATTAATAAGTAACAGACAGTCGTTCCCCTTTTGCTCACCCGACTCCACGTTATCTGTGATGCCTCGAAATTGATCAGCTTCTTAGAATGTTCAATACTAACCATTATTGGTACCACGTTTTTAAACGAGAATGATAACCTTTGAACTAACGTGCAAAACGCTTCGTGCCGTTCTTGTTAAGCCTATCTTGCTTACATTTTGCCTACCGATTGCGACCATGCGTCCTGACCGGGGATGACTTGAATCGGATTGACAGAGAATTGAGGAAAAGTCAGCAGCGCGGTCGGCAACGTATATCTCTCTACTTGGCCATATTCGTCTGAAGCCAGTCTCGACACGGTCTGAGCAGGCAAGACCATAATTTAGGCCTGTCCGATGGATTTCCCATCACATACTCGTTTGGGTCTGTTTGCTGAAAGGCTGTAATCTTTCCGAGGACGGTACGTTCACTTCAAAAAAAAAAAAACGACCGTTTCCGCTAGTGGTGAAACAATGTTTCGAATTCGCAGCAGTCGATTGGTTTCGAAATTGACCTAAAACGAAAAAACGGCGAAGAGAGGACAGGGGCTTGCGTTGACTTACATTTGAATACTTGTACTGAGCTCCAGTTTTTGCGATAGGAATGAGTACATGGCAAGTTATATTTTAAAGCAATCAATCAGTAAATATTATAACATGCTTTACTGAAAGCTCAAATCACGAAAACATCCGTCAACTTGATATTGAAAAATCGTCATGCTTTTATTATAGGTCCTCATAAGTTTTTTCGTTACGCCTGTCACCTGGCAATCTATAAAGGGATAACCAACAAGCTTTGGCATGATTTCCGTCACTGTGATCTGTACGCTAATTTGTACAGTGACTATTAAATGAGCAAAAAACTAAGGTACTCTTTATGCATTTTAGGTAACACTGACTGTTTCCTGAACTGTAGGCAAATTAACCAAACTTTTTCAATAGCTATTGGCCATTTGCAGGATTTTTTGTTATTACACTTTAGTTAAAAATACGTTGTATTCAAAGGAATACTTTACGATTAAATATCATTATTGAAACACAATTTACTGCATTTTTGTGAAGAAAAATTTTCAAACTGTCCTTCTTTACTGTGTTTGATCATTCTGTTTCAAGGAAATATTGGCCTTACAAGAATGGGCTCTTCTCGAATGAAAGAGGCAACAAAAACTTATTGAAGTGGTTTAAAAGTTAAGTACGGCTTACACGCGAGCAATCATCTTGAACGTATGGACACAGTTTGTCAGGCGCTCTCAACTTCGATGGTTTGTTTTTCATTTCTATGTTTCTAAAAACCACATTTAACAGCTCTGTAGTGGGACTGAGCGCAAGTAAAGAGAGACAGCGGATCAGACAAATGAATTCAGTCTACCCGTAAAACCAGTCCATCGTTAAGTCTTGCAGTATGTTTTCCGAAGATAGTAGAGGCATTTTGTGGCCCGAGGAGCTGTCCAGCGACGTGATGCTGAGCCAGTCGTTGCAGTAAATGCAACTGTATTGAACCCGCCAAACAGCAAAATAACCAAATGACTCCACTTCAATGGGAATTAGATTTCTCGTTCGCAAAAATTACGCTTTCCATGCAATATTCTGCCACGGGGACCCACCACCAAGGGTTGAAAAAAAGCAAACTTCGAATTGCTTCAAGCTAAAAAGATTATGTGGAGATAAAATATTTTTTATTGCTGATTTCATTTTCAACCAAGCGCAATTGCGTATGTAAAAGTCAACCGCTGTTAAATGGCTTAGCCTTTGAGAATACGATTAAGAGCTTAAATCTTATGAAACTATGTATCGCTAACAAATATTTTTAATCCCAGTGTAGTATGTCTGAAACTTGTTGGTTGTTACATCTTCTTTATTACTCTCATGCATAGACCTGAAAATTCTGTTTACCAGCCTCCCATTTTTATTTCCATTCATGGTAATAGAAGATATTTATCATCAACTTTATCCGTAGTTCGCGGCTTAAGTTGGTGATCACGCCGGTTTAATTCAATTTTTAAATCTCGTCACACGCAAGTCGGCTTCAATCTGTTCGAGTCAACTAGCACGTTGGCCCTCTCCATTCCTAGTGCCGGAGGAGTTCTTGAAGAGAACAGATTCACTGCACAGTCATCCGGCATCTTTGAGAGGTGGCCGGCCCACCGTAGTCACCCAACTTTCGCCAGGTGTACGATGAGAATCCTTTCAAATAGTGCCTGCGACTCGTGGTTTATACGCCTCCATCACCCTCCACTTTCCGTTTTTACTGGGCCAGAAATAGTTTGCAATGTATGTTACAGTCTCAAAATCGTAGAGGACTACCGGTTTGATTAGTGTTTTGTATATCGCCAGCTTTATGTGGTGGCGTATGCTCCTTGATCGAAGCATCTTTTGGAGGGAGGAGTAGGCTCGATTTCCAGCTTGAATGCGTCGTTGAATCTCCTTACTCGTATTATTGTCGGCGGTGACCAGAGATCTCAAGTATACCAATTCATCAACCACTTCCAGTTCATCACCGTCAATAGTCACAGTCCGTACGAGACGAGCGTTGCTTTCTCTAGAGCCTCTTCATACCATATATTTGGTTTTCGACGCATTGATTTGTAACCCTATCTATCATCTTTGGGGGGCTCCGTAGCCGTAAGGTTATCGAGTCTGCTTTGACAAGCGAGTGGTCGTGGGTTCGAATCTTAGTAGAATCAAGCCATTCGATGTCAAGCGACTTTAGCATGGGTTAATTCTCAGGCCCCTCCATTTACCCTTCCTTCATGCTGAATTGTATATTTACCCTCTGAAGTCTCTTGACAGTGCAAATGTCCCTCCTATAGTTAAGTGTACTGGTCAGAGGTATGAATGAGTCCTCGCCAGGGACGGCTATAATATGGGATAGTACTGGCAGCGAGGAATAAGTGGGAAAAGTAGATCAAGCTTTGAAGGAAGGGTAAACCCCAATACACACAAACACGCATAAAATTTAATAAGCATATCGCTCATTCAATAGCGATTATAGCAAAAAGAAAGCTGAGAGTTGGTTACTTTTGCCTGAAGATCGTTCCTGTAATTTCGTTGCCCGCTCGCCGGATTACAGCTTCAGGAACTTTGAATAACATACAAAGCAGTCCAGCCCCTTCCTGCAAACCTCTGTGTGATTCGTAGGGACTCGAGAGTGCCTCCGAATCACGCATCTAGCACATCAATCCCTCCACGGTAGCTTTGAACAGCCACATCCGGTTTGTCCAGCAAACCGTTCTCGTGCATTCTGCCATAGCTGTTCGTGCTCGACTGTATCATACGCGGCCTCGAAATCAATGAAATGCGTGGCACGTTATATTCCCGACATTTCTGGAGAATTTGTCGGAGAGTAATCCGTAGTAGCACGGGCCCAGATAAAGCCTGCCTGATACTGATCTACGAATTCTCTTGCTATTGGGGATAGACGACGCAACGAAATCTCGGAGAGCACCTTTTTTTGTGCGTGTGGATATTATCACTACGACCAGCATTTTGATATATTGTGATCTTATCCAGGTGTTGTTCCGCACTTCGTTGTTATTGCAGTATCGCTAAAGAGTGAGCGAACTGCTTTTATTATCCGTGCTTAAAGTGTCGGTGTGTTTCACCCCTTTTTCCCTGCTTACTACTTTTCAACCAATCTAGCCCTAGAGTCAGGAAGTGCGGAGATTAGTTACAATTTGTCCTTGGACAAGAGGATTCATCCCCCCTTGAGCAAGTATCATTCTTATAACCAGTCCCGGCTAAAGGCTTCACGGTCAGTAAAGTAGAGTTCAGCACAGAGTGAGGGTGTGTATGTGTGTATGTATGTGTTCCTTACTACTTATGCATTACCAATCTCGTTCCTAGAACAAGGAAGCGGAACAAGCTATAATTTGCCCTTGAACAAGAGGCTTCATTCGCACCTCAAGCAAGTACCACTCTTATAACTTGCCCTGGCAAGAGGCTTTCATTGTTAATAAATGCAGAATGCAGTAGGAAGGATGTGGAGGGGCCTGAGAATAAACCCATGCTAAAGTCACTTAACAAAATGGCCTGATTCTACTAAGATTCGAACCCACGACCACTCGCTTGTCAAGGCAGACTCGGTAACCTTGTGGCTACAGGGGGGGCCTGGGCGTTGACTAGCGTAATGCCGAGGTAGTTACAACAATCTTGCCGATCGTCCTTTTTGTGAATGGGACAAACCAAATCTTCCATCAATTTCTCCGATAGCTTCTCCTCCTCCCAAATCCACGAAATTATCCAGTGAAGTGCCGTTACTAGTGGTTCTTCGCCATTTTTGTTCCGTCGGGAGTTGGTCCTCTTTGACGTCTCTATTATTTTTTAGCTGACCGATTTCTCGCCGGATCTCTTCGAGATTAGGAGCCGGCACGCTGTTTTTATTTGTAGGCATTCCTTAACTTCCGTCCGTCTCCTTATGTTAAATTTCCGTTGAGATTCCCATCGAAGAACTGCTTCTACCTGTCGACCACCTCGCGCTCGTCTGTGACCAGGTTCGTCCCTACATATGAGGAGAAAAAAGCGCCAGAAGGAGGACAGAGATCGTAAAGATGTAGCACAACTATTCTATGAGTTCTATGAAAAGGTGAATCAATCTCGTAAAGGATACACATATAAAGTAGTCCTTCCCCTAGGTGCAGTTCTCTGTTAGATTCGAGGGGACTCAAGAGTGCTCCCGAATCATTCACCTAGCACGAACCTGATCAGCCACGTTAGTTTGTCCGGCAAACCATTTGCGTGCATTCTGCCATAGCTGTCCTCGCGAAACTCAAAAATGTGATGCGTGGGCACATTGTACTTCCGACATTTCTGGGGAATTTGTCAGAGAGTGAAAACTTGATCCGTGGTAGCACGGGCCCCATGTGTGTAGGGACGAACACATATTGTGTTGCGGTGTGTATCTTATACGAGATTGATTCACCTTCTCATAAACTCATAGGATGGTTGTGCTACATCTTCACGATCTTTGTCCGCCCTTTTAACGCTTTTTCTTCCTTATAATCGTGATCAACTAATTCCGCGCTCTTCAATGCTTGATCAACTTCTCCCTCGTGCCCTCCCTCTGATAATTTTTCCAAGCTTTTTTTTCCTCTTCATCGCTTGTTGACATTCCTCGTCAAACCACTCATTTTGTATGCTTGAGGTTTCGGTTGCGGCCTCATTGACGGCCGACCGTGTCCAGCTACATCCGTCTTCGAAGATGAAAGCACCTGGCTCCATAAAGGAAGGTAGTGCTTCATTCAGTGCGCGCGCGTAGTTCTCGACAACTCGCAACTCGCAAGTCGCCTTAGTACCGAATGTTAAGCCGAGGAAGGTGGCTTTGGTTCGTTGATCAGGTGATCTCCATGTTGCTTTGTGGATATCTTTGCGGGAAAAGAAAGTGCTTTTGATCACCAGGCCTCGAAGAGCTACAAAGGTGATGCATGGCTGACCGTTATCGTTCGTATTGGTGTGTATCGAACACTAGTTTAGACATCGCTTCCCTGCTGATTTGGGCGTTCATGTCCCCGATGACCATCTTGATGTCCTCTGGCGAACCGCTATCGTACGTCACCTCCAACTGCGTATGGAACTTCTTTCTCGTCGCCGAGTCTACCTTCGTATCGTACTATCCAGTACGCGTTTAAATGTGATGGTGTCGTTGAAGAAACGGCCTTTTATCCTCAACATACACATCCTCTTGTTGATCGTCTTCCAGTCCGTTACGCGATACTGCATACTGCCCATCACTATAAAACCCGTTTCAATCTCGTGAGTCGCTCTATTGCTCTGGTAACGATGGGACTTGTCGCCACGGATCCTCCACACCTTGTTGTCTTTGCAACAGATCTCTTGCAGTGGCACGATGCCGAACTTTTGGGATTCTAATTGATCGAGCAGCACTCTTTTGCCGCCCACGAAAATCAATGAGATGCAGTTCCAGGTACCAAGTAACCGTTCCATGACTTTATTTCGTCGCCTTTGTCCATGCCGAATGCTCCGCGTTGAGTTTTCGGTATTTTTCGCGGTGAGGTAGGTTTAGGTAGATGGCCTCCCAAGTAACACACAAAACAAGTTAGAAAATAATATTCGTGGAAATTTGTCGCTTAAGCGTACTATAAACGTACTTTGAAAACATATGTCGTTATTATTAAGGTTTTGAGATGTTTTGGGATAACATGAATTTATTTGACAGCTCATATCTAATGTATAATGTTTGTTTTGTCAACATGTCAACATGAAGTTTTTATTACGTCACCATTACTAAATTTAAACTACTGGAAGAACAAGTTGTAGCTTTTGCTATAATAACGTTTTAAATTGGTATGAAATAACCTGATACATACTTCTTTCAATTCTTGTTTCATTAGACTTAAGTTTTTTGCGCTTTTCAGGTAATAGAGAAGTTCTGATATATGTAATATTATACTATTCGATAACAAGCTGTGTTGCTTGGGCTTACTAGAGCCATACCAGCGAGTCTCGTGATGGGGCTGCCATCTTAGGTGTCCTGCCGAGACAACACATTTCTTAATTCAGCCGTCCACTTCAGCTCACACGCTATCGTGAGCCGCTTCTAATTTGGAGGAATACAACCTCTCACTTGGTTGAGAAATCGTCAAGTCATCTAGGTATGGGAGCCCCTAACATGGCACCAGACGTTCAAGATTGACAAGGTTATTCCTTGTTGCTACACTCCGCGATCGCAAGAGTACTTCCTTCCTTCTCTGTCAGTATACGATCTTAGTTTCAATCGGGGTTGTTTAGAAATAGGAGGGGAAAGCAATAGGAATTACTGGATAAGAATTCTTAGCTTAAGCTAAGGATCACTATGGAGTCTATGTTACGCATTATCCAGACATTCACCAACCTCTTGATTCCATCGTCGATCGTGAGTCCATCGTCGATATCACCTGCTGCAGCCCGCCGTGGAGCCTGTGTTTGTATTTCCAAACGAAATCAAGTGGCAGTTCGAAGAAACAGGTCCATCGAGCGAAAGTGAAACACGACGGCTTTTGACATGGACCACAGAATTGCGCATTGACAGTGATTCCCTGGACTTAAACGCAGATGAACTGACAGAAACGTAAGTGAGAGCGGTGAGAGCATGCGACGCAACGATGCCGAAGAATAAGCGGCCGTCAGCTTATCGGTGGAATAAGTTTTTTTTTTTTTTTCATGTTTGGACTCATTACTGCGACCAGTATAGTTGATCTATTGTAATATCGCCCGGGTGTTTGCTGTATGACCTGCACTGCATTTCTTTTTGCTATAATCACTATTGAGTGAGCGATATGCTTATTAAATTTTTTATGCGTGCTTGCGTGTATTGGGGTTTACCCTCCCTTCAAAGCTTGATCTACTTTACCTACTTATTCCTCGCTGCCAACACTATCCCATATTATAGCCGTCCCTGGCGAGGACTTATTCGTACCTCTGACCAGTACACTTAACTATAGGAGGGACATTTGCACTGTCAAGAGGCTTCAGAGGGTAACTATAGAATTCAGCACGAAGGAGGGGTAAATGGAGGGGCCTGAGAATAAACCCATGCTGAAGTCACTTGACATCGAATGGCTTGATTCTACTAAGATTCGAACCCACGACCACTCGCTTGTCAAAGCAGACTCGGTAACCTTGCGGCTACGGAGCCCCCCGTGGAATGAGTTACTTGGCGTACTTCGTGCCATCTGTTTTAGGGCAAGAAGACGGGTCCAAAGAGAAAGGAATGATGCAGTCAGAACAGAGCAAAGAGAGCAGACCTTGTTGAAAGAGTAGCTTTGAGCAGCTGTTTTGTCCCAATACCCTTCTTCTTGAATTATCTGTGATAGCTGCTCCTATTGAACTGTATGCTGCCCTGT
This sequence comes from Sabethes cyaneus, assembly GCF_943734655.1. Classification (NCBI taxonomy): domain Eukaryota; kingdom Metazoa; phylum Arthropoda; class Insecta; order Diptera; family Culicidae; genus Sabethes; species Sabethes cyaneus. The sequence goes on from NC_071353.1 coordinate 64,085,642, forward strand.
GTAGTGGAAGGAAAACGAAAATATGATGTGTGAGTACGTTGTACTTCTGTCATTTCTAAAGGATTTGTTGGAGTGCATTGATCAAAGTTATGCTGAGGTTATTACACAATCAAGCCACCTTTTCCTCCCACATCATGAAAATTATTTGCCTGTGCCTTACTTACGATACCTTTCCCCGTTTGTAGACATCTACCAGGTCATTATAGTTCATCACGATATTTGTCCCCTTGTCGGCGCATTTTTCTGCACAGGGTCAACTCATTCTTCATTCCAGACAAAAACACTCATCGACCGCCTTTCGGTCGACCTTCCACCCTTCTTGGACATCTTTGACATCAGATTCTTTCGAAGCTCTAACGTGGACTCGAATCACAATATGATTTTGATTAAGATGCACCCAAAACTTTCCGTTGTGAATAACATTCGATACCGACGGACGCCAGCCTCGCATAAACATTGCGCGACTGAAGTTACTTGACGTTATCGAAAACTACGCACATTTACTCGAAGCTGCTCTGCCGAAAGAAGACGGGCTGGATGAAGCCTATCTCGAGGAGTGTTTGAACAGCGTCAAAACACTCATCAACCGCGTACCAAAGAACATCTTTGGGACCGTGGAACGGAATGAGTGAAACAACCAACTGGTAAGTTGATGAATATAGCCCCGCAGGCGACAAACTTACGCAGTACTGCTTGTCAGAACGTGGACGGAGATAGAGAGGAAAGTAGATGCAGCGAACCGAAAACTTTCGCAGAAAAAGGGCTATCCGTAGCCCGTAGGAGAAGGCTTTGTACCGCGGGATGAAATGTGTCGGAATAAGAATGGCAGTATCTTGACGGACAATCGTGAGGTGACCGAAAGATGGAAGAAGCACTTCAATGAACACCGGAATAGCACCCAGACAGAGAATCACGAGCCCAGAAAAGCTGGCCACCTGTCAGTATCGACTGACTGTAAGAATTAGGGATACGGGACAGCTACGGTAGACGTAGAGGGATGGAGTTATCTGACCGATTTACCAGAAATGCGGCAAACTGGACTGTGGTCATGTGATGGCCGTTCTCATTGCCGTTTACATTTCCCAAATCATTTTCCGCTGACTTTCACCAATTGTGAATAGTTTTGAGGGTTTGTTCATTGAATATCAAAGTTACACAAGATACCATCGACCGCATCGAGCTATGGAAAATCATGAACAACAACGGCTTTCCCGGTAAGCTGATTAGACTAATTAAGACTTCGACGGATGCGGATTTCAGATGGCTTCTTTTGAATCTTGCAGAAGGCCGTCAAGGTGATGGTCTCTATTATTCCTACTGTTCAACCCAATGCGGTCGGATGATTGAACCGAACGACTATCATTTCACAGCGCACAATTATCAACAAAAACTACAAGGTATACAGCCCGAAGGGTTGTACGAATGGGTGACGTAGGACTATATCAGATCATTAGATCAAATACTAATGTAAACTGCATTTCTGGCATATGTATATTCATAAGATTCTGTGAGTGCCATTGTTTAAGTGAATGTTTAAAAGAGAGTGAAATATTCAGATTCAATTCTTCATTGAATATGGTGGCTTTGAAAATCCGTGGACGGGGGTTCATAAGTACAACGCCTACAACCATTGAGACATAGAAGATTTCTTTAAAAATATCACCAGCCGCCAGATTATTGTATTAAATATGATTATGCGTAGCTTGACATGTTTCAATAATCTTAGTTTTACTCGCTTGTGACCTTTAAAAGGGCCATTGGTTACAAATAACATTAAAGCCAAAGCACGTTCATCGCAAAAATGACGAGCTATTCGAATGTCCTTCTCTTTTGACATGAATGGCAACAGGTACGTAAGTTAGCGGCATCGATTCACTGTCTTTTGCTCCGAGAGGGGTCTCAGTATACCATAGAAAAAAATCCTACCTTCTAAAACCCCCAGATGCCAAATTTGGTTCCTTTTGATTGATTACTTCTAGAGTTTTGAGGAAATTTGTGTTTCATTTGTATAGGAGCCCCCCCCCCTCCTACGCCGTTCATAAAATTGCTCGCTCGCCCCCTCCATAAAATTGCTGATCATTTTATCTTTCCAACGACATATAAATTGTTCAGTTTTGTCCAGTAGTTTAGCAGTTATCAGCATTTGAAATCTTTCATTCCAACGTAACATTTCTATTTTCGTATTTACAAAGTGCTACCCAGTCCCAGATAGTAAACAAAGACGTAGTCCTACGTCAATATAGCGGAGGATGAACCATGAACTCGTGCAGTTCTATGGCGAACCAAATCTATTCAGAGAATAGCTAAAACAAGACGGATACAGTGACCAGCGCATGTAGCAAGAATGACGGACAGCTGCGACGCTGCGAAGATAGTGTTTGCTTCAAAACAACAGGTAGCAACAAGACGACCAGAAGCACGGTCAGCCACGTAGCCAGGAGGCCCGAAATATTTTGGCTTACATTTAAAAAAAATAAACAGAATAATTTGTATCTCTCATACTCTGTGAAAATTCTCAACTTTGTAGATCTCCGTTACTCGGACCATTCGGCGTGGACAAAGGCGACGAAACAAGGACATGGAATGGAGACTTGGTACCTGGAACTGCAGATCGCTAAATTTCGTTAGTGGCGACAGGGTCGATAAGTTAGAATCCCGAAAGTTTAGCATCGTGGCACTGCAGGAGATATGTCGCAAAGGCGAGAAAGTGTGGAGAATCCGTGACGGTAAAGCCCAATTTTTCCAGAGCGGTGGAGCGACCAACGAGCTGGGAATGGGCTTTGTAGTGTTGGGCAAAATGCAGGATCGCATAATGGACTCGAGAGCGATCAACGAGAGGACGTGTTGAGGATAAAAGGCCGTTTATTCAACTACACTATCATAAACGTACATTGTCCACACGAAGGTATATTCGACAACAAAAAGGAAGCGTTCTATGCGCAGCTGGAGGCAACGTACGACGACTGTTCACGACAGGACATCAAGATCGTTAGCGGGGCTATGAACGTCCAGGTCGGCAGGGAAGCAATGTATAGACCGGTGATCGGGCCCTATAGCCTACACACCGATACGAACGACAACAGCCAGCGATGCATCAACTTTGCAGCTTCCCGAGACTTGGTGATCAGAAGCACTTTCTTTTCCCACAAAGATATCCACAAAGCCACCCGGAGATCACCTGACCAACGAAATTCGAACCAAATCGACCATATTATGCCACGTCCACGTATGCTCCCCATCGACTCGGACCATTACCTAGTAGCAGTGCATGTGCGCTTAAAACTCGACGGTTTATACCTCGCCACAAAGTCGCCCTCCTCGGTTAAACGTTCGGCAGCTAAACAACCCGCCAGTTGCCGAAAACTATGCGAGCGTACTGGTTGGAGCTCTGCCTTCTTCGACTCTTCGAAAACGGATGGAGTAAGATACGCTCGTTCGTCAACAAGGCTGCAACCGCGGTGCTAGGAGTGGAAACCTCGAGTGCACGAAATGATTGGGTTGACGGGGAATGCCAACAAGCGATAGAGACGAAAAAATGAGCTTCGAAAAACTATCTAATCATATCCACGAGAGAGAATTTGGCCAAGTATCGACGAGCGCGGAATGAGTTGACCATGATCCTGAAAAGGAAAATGCGCCAGAAGGAAGACAGAGATCGTGAGGACCTGGAACAACTATTCTGGGCTAATGGCACGCGCATGTTTTACGAGAAGATGAACCAAACTCGAAAGGGCTACACACCTAAACCTGACATGTGTAAGGACGAGGGAGGGGATCTAATCACAAACGAGCGCGAGGTGGTCGATAGATGGAAGCAGTATTTCGATGAGCACCTCAACGGCGATATAGCAAAAGGAGACGCAACGGAAGTTAACCTCTGAGTGCCTACAAACGACAGCAGCGTGCCGGCTCCCGATCTCGAAGAGATCCGTCGAGCAATTCGTCAGCCGAAGAAAGGACTACCGGTCTGATTAGCGCTTTGTACATCGTAGTGTGGCGTATGCTCCTTGATCGAAGCGTCTTGCGGAGGGAAAAGTAGGCTCGACGCGAGAGTACCAGAAGCAGCAGTCTTTAAAAATCCTGTAAAACATTCTTCTCAACAGCAAACTAATTAGCAGAAATGAAATTGTACGCAAACTTTTAAAAACCATTAGAAACTTACTTGTGTTATATGAATACTTAGTTAAATAAATTAATTAATTAATTCGAAAGAACATTCTGTAACACAAGCATTAAATGTGTTTCTCAAACAAATGGTTTTCTGCATAATAACTGCCCTCCAGAGACAAGTGAAACTCTTAAGTTTAAAACTTCTATAATAAAAATATGGCTTGCCCCCCCCCCCCCTAACGAAAATCCTGGCTACGTCACTGAGCACGGTTAGTTAAATCTGGCACCAAGTACATGGTGTCCATGAAATTGGAGAGCGGTAGCTCAAAACCGAGTTAATTGACGAAATGTTGTTCTTCATGCTGTGTCGTAGGACGGATAGGCAAATAAAAAAATAAAACCTAATAGAAAACATATTTTTTCTAATAGTTCACATAAAATGTTAAATTAGAATGTATTATTACTCTACAACTGTAGATAACATATGTGGTAATCACATTTTTTTGGTTAAGATAAAAGATAAATCGTGCCAAATATGTTACGATACCGTTAATGATACCAAACACAGATGGCAAACAACTTTTAAATATAAAAAGTGAACCCCGCTTTTGGTTCGGAAATTGATATTCTGATAGTTTGTTTGGTAGATACATTTTTAAGTTAGTATGCTGTATGTTATCATTTTTCAACCTCTTTTGTCGAAAAATACTTTATTTGAACAGCTGCACTTGAAAGATTGATTTTTTTTGCTAACTGCTAGCTCTTTGCCGAAAATTTTATGCTGTTAGCACCATAACCCAAATTGCTGCGTCGCATTCACTACGTGCAATTTACAGATACTCAACCAGTGAATGCTTAAATCAACCGTAGATGAAAAAATCGTTCCTATTAATCACAGTAAAAACGGACTATTCTGTGCCAATTACGCATCATGTCGACCTTATCAGTACCTGCCTTTTAGGCACTGTGAATAAATCAAACCGAAATAACCGATCCTTTTCGCACCGTGTCAAAAGTATCGAGCACTGCCCGGCAGACCAGTCGCAGTTGGTCGGTGGGTGGAGTTAATTTCACACTTCGTAAGTTATATTCGGAACTGTCCAGCCAGTGACGTGCCTCTTTGCCCTCTGCAAGAAGGATATCGTACTATGTTGAAACGTTGGCGTCGGCTGCTGGCACGGATCGTTCTCAATGGTGAAGTTGGTTTCGAAATCATTTGTATTAAAATGGATCATTTGGCGCCAATCCATTCAACAACGTTTAGACCTGCAAGCACCTGTTCCTCCGGAACAATGAGGAACTTGTGTAACGGTCAGGGATACCCTATAAAGTGAATGGCAAGTAAAGTGACAAGTTTTCATATGCAACCAATATTGTTATCATCGTCCCATGCAGCACGGGTCTTTTTTGTCGATTGAGGGAAATCTACGTTCCGAACGTCCGTAGGATTGCAGTTTGCTGCGTTTCATGTTCAGTTTGTGGAATGTCGTACAGACAGAAGTGCGACAAAAGCGCATCTGTAGATGTGCTTTAGAAAGTGAGCCCGGGAGTGGCACAAAGGACAAAATTAAAATTGAATAAACTACACCTAGCAGTCGGTATGATTGGACTAGGGTGGCCGCTTGGAATATGAACTTTGCGACAGAAAGGTGATTTTTGTTTTAGCTTTGGTGCAACCACCCCATTTCCAATTATATGAACTTCGATCGTGTTGAAAGTTGCGAAACACGTCAACCTGGTGAATTGTTTGAATACCTTCGCTGAAATTGGGTTAAGATTCTTGCAACATTACACAATGAATATAAAATAATGTAGAAGAAAGGACTAGCTAAGACTGTTCAAGTTGCACATTTTTAAGCGTAAGCAACAGTGAACATTGTCTTCGGAAAATTGATAGCAGGCCAATATTTGTTATAAAAAAATGGAATAAGAAGCTGGTTGAGCCGGCGTAAAGCGAATTGAAGCAGTACAATGGTCAGATGTATCAGGAAGCAACCGAATACCGAGAATAAACAGAGACGGAGATGAAAGCCATATCGTTGCTTTGTAGCTGTAGGCACGGTCTAGTCTGGAATGCTTCTGCTGAACCTATTTTTGAAGCTGTACGATGATCGTTTTGTTACTTTTTCATTACCTCTACGCCATTACGACTGCTATTTTGATCCTTTGAGCACTTGGAAGCTCCGGTTTTGTCAAGTACTCTGAAACAAAATGGAGTAAAGGATTCGACAGTGCACATTGATTTGCGTGTGGTAATCCCAGGATTTCCAGTTTGCTTTAGGCTTGATATAGACTTGATATAGCTTTCATTGTTTTTTTTTGCAGCGTTATTTGATAGATATGTTGGTGAATAACTTTCCTTTCCTGTTTGTTGGGTGCAATGATAGCTGAGACTTAGTTGAGTGTAATCGTTGTGTTTTCAGCCTACGCTTTAATTGGACAGTCTTTATGTGAATGGTCTCAGTGGAAAAAGGTGAAACGTAGGGCTTTCAAGCTAACGACATATGAAGCTCTGGCTTTATTACTGATTCCGTAATAAAGTTTTCAGAGCGTTGTATTTGTGGTATGACTTATGTGTGACTTTGTCAACTTTGTCGTCGCCCTTGTCAAATCATGTTGCTTGTGGTTAAAAAGGTTAGAGTGTGGTGTCAGTTTTAATTCGTAGTTTTTTTTGGCGGTTGCTAATATTTGCGGTGAGGAATTGCGGCTTTGCTACAATAAAGTATCGTGATAATAATTTCTGCAACTACTACCTAGTTTCAATTTTTTATAACGATAGTCTTTAGGGCCATCCATAAAGTACGTCAAGCATATAGGGAGGAGGGGAGGTTGACCAAATCGTGACGATTTGTGACGTGGGGCGGAGGGGAGGTATGAAGTTATGTGATGTCACTTGAAACAACTCAAAAAGAAAATTTATTCGGGCAATCATAATAGGCTTTCATGTTAAGGTACAACTATTGAAGGCTTCTATAAAATAAACCGTTTTCAGTGCTCCCAGTACAATCTATTGATTGTGTCCGACAGCACTAGACAAACTGAAAATTATGAACAATTCCACGGGACCGAAAGTTATTCGATGCATTTTCACTAGATATTTTGAACTATTGTTGTCTCGTAGTAGTAGGGGAGAGCCACCATCACACCACCACAAGGACGTGCCAATGTATGTAGGTAGAATTACAGTAGATCCAAATTTGATTATCAAATGACTTTCACACTAATGCTGTTACAGAAGGGCCAAAAGGGATTGGGCGGACCCACAAGCAGAGGCATTCCGGGGTTATAAGAGTCGCTTTCCAGCATTAGGATCCTTCCATGTAATAATCAATTTCGCTGTACCAACTTTAACCCACGTGATAATTTGTTTGTTTAGAGTTGAGAAGTGCCATATTTGCTTCAGACCTTAAGGATTAAGGTTGGCAATCCACTCCATCATTCAGTCTTCCACACTTATGATATCAATAATAATACTATTAATAATATGATATTAAGATGAAATGTGGTATATATGGGAATATAATGAAGTGTGGTATATAATAGAACAATCTCACCAGCAGTCCTTCGTATGAAATAGAATAGCGTCCTTTCCATAAGTTCCATAAGTGCTTCTAATACTTAATTTAATTTTTTCATTCTGGTATCCATGTGCAGTATTAAAACTCGTTTTGGCCAAAGTTTTTACTATATAGCAAGAGATGCTTCATAAGCTAAAACGAAAAAAAATAATTAAAATAACTAAATTAGGCTTACCTATTAGCAAGGCCGTGTGGCTCCACCGTCTGCCCAAAACCCCGGTTTTGAGATCAGGCAGCCGGGAACCACCCAGCATCGCACCTCCTAGCTTGGCTACTCAAAAGAGCATTAGTAGGTATGGCCTCGTGGAGGCGCTAGGTAGGGGCTTGGGATGGTTAGAGCTATATTGGACGCTCCTCATTTGCCTTCCCCATTTCATACCCATTTTGAACTATTGTTGTCTCGTAGTTCAAAAACTACTAGACAACTTTGCCGAAGATATCATACTTGTACATGGTCAGGATCATGAGTTATTTCTTGTTGGCACCATTGAATCGAAATCCATTTGTTATGTAGACTCCAATAATGGCGTTCGATCACCTTAACGAAAGCGCTCGAAAGCGTTCTTGATGAAAACATTCATTCGACCACTTTATTTGAGGGAATGCTTTCAGCGTTTTGTACAATGTACACTTTGATACACAAGTGTTTGTTGTCCATAATAGGCATGTCTTCCGCTGATAATACGCTTTTTTATTCTCACAGGTGGCGTTGTTGGCCTCTGTTGGCAGTGAGCCAAGATACACGAACTCGTCGATAACCTCAAACTCATCCCCGTCGATTATCACAGTACTGCTTAAGCGGACCCTGTAGCGTTCGGTCTCGCCCGCCAGCATATACTTCGTTTTAGACGTTTAGACGATCTTTTTTCCACCGTCTCAAAAGTAAAAATTTGATCCGTAGTAGCACGGGCCTCCTGGTACTACCTGCGAACTCTCCTGCCACCGGAGATAGACGACGCAACAAAATCTGGGAGAGCACCCTGTTGGTGGCTTTGACCAGCGTTATGCTGCAGTAATTACAGCAATCTATCCGAGATGGAACAAACTATACCCTCAATCCACTCGTCCGGCAGCCCTTTCCCAAACCACAGAAACCATCCAGTGATGTGTCGTTGCTGGCGGTTCTTGGCCATTCCTGCAGAGTTCCGCCGGGAGTAGCTCCTTTCCGGTTCTAGATCTTCTCGATCTCTGTTCCACCCCCTGCCACTTTCACTACTTATGGGGCCACTTTCGCCACTTATTGCGCGTAAAAAGCTGGAAAGTCTTTGTTAATGCCGTCAACGCACAATACTACTCTCTGTGCTCTCTGGACAGTTCTGAATTGCTGAAAATCGCGTATCGTATGCACTTACTGTTCAATAAGCGTTAAACATGTAAGTGACATTGTTCAAGGTTTTGCATAAGAGTCAATTCCAATAAAGTAAATTTGAGAATTAAGCTTAGTAGATACCTGAAAAGAAAACAACGCCAGAAAAAAATTCTTGAAATATTTCTTGAGATTTCTTGAGCATTTCCTGGCCTAGTTTTAGCTTATATTTTTTTCAGCTGCATATCCCGCTTTATCAAAACAGTATCGGGATGAAATTATCGATTTAGCATCATATCGACGTCGTAAGTATCGATGAAATATGGGTCATTCCACGCGAAGTGACCGAGAAAAAGTACAAACGTGTAGTCGGCCTTCTCGGATATCAACCAAATTTGGTCAGATTGTTCGTTTTGGATGAAAAAGCACAAATCTCAGGTTTGGTGCCGATTGAACCCTTCTCGATTAATGGGAGCCTCCCTCTTTTTAATGAATAGCCCCATTTTTGCTAAATTCTTTTGCTTATATCTCCGTAGATATTAAGTTTAGAAACAAACTTTCTTCTGCATTTAAAGGAAAATTATCCAAGAAATCCGAAAAAGATATTGTTGTTGTTTATTTTCTATGGAGTAGGGAAAAGCCCTCGGGAGTGATACTCTATGTCGTTGTATCTTCTCCCGTGGGCACAAAACCTCTCATCTTTTAACTGTACAACAGATAACATGTCATCCTACAGTACAACATTGCTTATATACTATCCTATGCGCTAATTCACAAATAATACACCTAATTTATACACACTGAATAAATACTTATGAGGCAGATATAACAAGACAAAAATTCTTCTTTAACGTAGCACGAGAGACATTGAAATCGAATTCTTCATTACAAACGTTAAACACGCGACATACACTTACTAACGGTTCATTGTGGCCGTAGTTTGTGCGAGAGCCAGGGATGAACAGGAGATTATTACGACGTAAATTTCGAGGCCTCACATTGAAATTGAGACGGTTAAGCAAATCGGGGCAGTCAATATCCGAGCGAATTAGATCGGCAACAAAGGTAGCCTTAGCAACATCGCGACGAACGCTTAGCAGGTCAAGTCCAGCTAGCTGACATCTACTTTCATAAGAAGGTAAGTTGTTAGGATCGTTCCATGGAAGGAAGCGAAGGGCAAACCGCAAGAATTTGTGTTGAATTGCTTCAATTTTCTGAATGCCATTTTGGTAATATGGTGCCCAGATAATAGATCCATATTCCAAAACTGAGCGGACCAGAGAACAGTAGACTGATTTAAGACAATGGACGTTTTTGAATAATTTAGTTGCACGAAACATAAAACCTAGAGCGCGCCCAGCCTTTGCAGAAATGTAAGCGATGTGTTCTTTGAAGGTAAGCTTAGTATCCAATAAGATGCCTAAATCTTTGACTACAGTTACTCTATTCAATATTTGGCCAGACACTTTATAATCGTATGGCAATAGAGAGCGTTTTCGAGAAAATGAGATGACAGAGCATTTCGAAGCATTCAAAACCATTCGGTTGGTAACGCACCATGAGTAAAAGCTATCCAGTTGCTTTTGAAGAAAGATTTGGTCGTCTACGTTTTGTATAATATGAAACAATTTAAAGTCATCGGCATAAGATAATTTCTGGCATTCAATAGGTAGGTGGATATCATTCAGGTATAGTAGGAATATTAAGGGACCTAAATGACTTCCTTGCGGAACACCAGATGTTACGGCAAAAAATATCGATTGAGAGTCACCGATTTTTACTGCCATCTTGCGGTCATCCAAGTACGAGCGTATCCAATTCAGTATGGAGCCGGAAAATCCAAAACGTTCAAGCTTAGCAATTGCAATTTGGTGGTTTAGTTTATCAAATGCAGCAGAAAAATCTGTATATATAGCGTCAACTTGGAGACGTTGTTGCAGCGCACGGATGATTGCAGATGAATACACCATAAGATTAGTGTTTGTAGAGCGCTTAGAAATAAACCCATGTTGTTCCTCCGCTATAAAATTACGGCAATAGTGAGTAAAAAAGTCGAGTGTAATCTTTTCGAACAATTGGGAAACGGAGCTCAGAGACGCGATTCCACGGTAGTTGCAGCAGCCTTATTTCCTTTTTTGTGCACTGGAAAGACGAAGGATTGCTTCCAGCATTTTGGGAAGGTACCTGAGCCGAGTGATAAATTGAACAGGTACGTTAAAGGAACAGAAAGGCTATTTGAGCATTTTTTGAGTACGATTGCAGGGATTCCATCTGGGCCAGAATTGGTGGAGCATTTCAGTTTGGCACAGGTACTACTGGTTGTTTCGTTTGAGATGTTGGGATGCATGGTTAGTGATATGTGACATGGGACATTTGCGGAAGCCAGTTCTACTTGATCACTAGTTAAAGTTTCGGAAACAAAAACACTGCTAAATTGTTCGCGAAATAAGTCGCAGATACCTTGAGTGGTGTCAGCTGTATTATCACCGATATCACTTTTTAGCAACAGTGCTGCCAAATATTGTTATTTTCGATTTGAAAACTAAATTTGCATTTTTCTTTCAATGAAGACAATTTGATCTCGAAAATTTCAACACCATCGTGTTCCTCGGACTTTTTTTACTTAAGAAACACTCATCACCCCGAGGTATTCTTAGCCGATCTCGAGATTTAGCGTTTTGAAACAAGCAATTCCCAGCTTCTCGTCCCTTTAACCATGCGAGATGACCAGCAGCAGAGGTGACACAATGTCAACAGTGCAACAATACCATTCGCTTGCGTAAAGCAAATTGCAAAATACTGATCACTCATGTTTTAAAGCAGAAGCGTTTAGTTTTGGTGAATCTGAAGAAAATATATGCCCTGTATAAAGAAAAGTTCCCGAACGAAAAAATTGGGTTTTCGAAGTTTGCAGAATCTCAGCCACCAGAGTGCGTGTTGGCAGGAACAGGTACGCACACGGTATGCGTGTGTGCAATTCATGAAAATTTCAGACTGAAATTCGTAGGAACCCGCTTGGATCAAATGGAGATTGGAGATGGGATTAAAGTGTTTGAAACCTTACAGAGATATGCTGAAACGATGCCTGTGCAAGCCACCAACAGAGACATGTTTTCTAAATTCGTTCTAAAAAGTTCGCATGTGGTGATCTAAGCACTTTGAAAGATCTTGTTTGGTCATATTTTGATATACAAATATTGGTCTCAGCAAGAGATATGTCGAGGACTGTCATGTTTCGGAGGTCGAACTTTTTGTGGATACGTTGTTTGATACAATCCATGATGTACTTGCGTACATGACTACATTTCAAAAAAACAAGAGGAGTTGTTGAAGGTGAAACGGTACTGAATCCAACATGGTCGCACATCCTATATCCTCACAAGAACACCATTTTTTCGGCCATGTTGGGATTCAGTACCGTATCACCATAAAAGTGTACGTAATAATCTTCGTGAGGGTAAGGTATTAGTGGTTGCCGATTTCTCCGAAAATTTCTCATTCGTGTTCCAAGATAGTCTGCAGTCGGTTCACTATAATAATAGTCAGGCTACGATTCATCCGTTTGCGTCATATATCGGACAGGAAGGAGTTGTTTTGCCTCTGAATTGTATCATAATTTCGAACACTTTAGAGCACAATTCAACTACCTTCCACGTTTTCCAGCGATTTGTTTTGGTTGAAAAACTACTCAAAATCTACTTTAAGGGCATTTTGACTAGTTTCAACCTAGCTTTAGCTAAATCCAACTTATTTACGGGTAGAATCATTTAAGAGTGTACAGACACCCAAACAACTTCACAACTGGGTGCTAAATAATTGTAAACTTAATGTGAAATTCGTGTCGGCCGCAGAATGCTGCGAAGAAAAACAAATTTTGAAGGATCGATTCAAGTCAGCAGCATCTATTCCTGGTATCCGATCTATGCATCTATGGCTTCCATTAATCGAGGGGGGGGGGGGGGTTCAATCGGCACCAAAGTTTGGATTTCTGCTTTTTCGCCCAAAACGAAAAATCTGACCAAATTTGGTTGAAATCCGTGGAGTTCGATTACAGGTGACTCGGACACTTCGCGTGGAATGACCCATATATCGAAATATCGGCCTTCGAAGATCGAGATCGCGGGTATCGCCGAATACTAGTTCTAGAGATATAAGGAAATTTGTATTTCATTTGTATGGGAGCCTCCCTTCTTAGAAGGAGAAGGGGTCTCAGTACACCATAGAAAAAAATCCTGCATTCTGAAACCATACAATGTTTGTATGTGTAATTTGCATGCTTTATTTCAATTTTGTAATATATCTGAATGCAAAAAATATGTGGATAGAATGGTAGTCATGAGAAAAGAAAAATAGAAATTGAACTTTTTTTGACCTGGCGCTCCTCCAGATAAATATTTTTGCATGGGACATCAACGACTAAAAATTTTGAAACAATCATTATTTCTCTATTTCAGATTTTGATTCTGCAGTCTTTTCTGCTTACTTTGATTCTAAGTTTGTAACGATCCGACCACGGGAAGTGGTCGAAAAACGATCATAGACATAAGCATTCCAGTGCGGTGTGCAGGGCCGGCGCTTTCCTTCCTTAAGCAAAACAAGCACCCAGCTAGCACCAACTCGTATATCAATGTACGAAAATTATCGTAAATATCTCCTTACAAATACGAAATCGTAACTAAAGCTTGATAAAGTGGGCCGAAGTTGATTTTCTGTCGTATATAATGATAATAACTGACCTACAAACGATTTTCAGCACAGAATCGTATAGCATTACGGAGCGTGTCGTGCTTAATCGGATATTGTCCTATACAAATACTTATATAGTCGTAACGCTTCTAATTATTCCTACCCAAGCAACAATGCGAGTTTTATTGTATTCTTATGGTGGTCTTCAAGACTAATTTTGGTCTTAAAAGCCATCATAAGAGTGTAATAAAACCCAAATTGTTACTTGGGTAATCACGTATATCGCCTCCAAAATAGGACGAATACCTATGCCAATTTTGCGCATCAAATACGGTTTATTAGCATGTATATCTTTACGTAATGCTGATTTTTATCTTTTATATACATATGAAAATGCTAGCTGGGCAGCTGCTTGGAGCGCCACTTTGAGGGGGCGCCATCTCGGTTACATTAAAAAACTGGAGCATTAAATAAATAAGTGGTTAATATAAAACTCTCCTCCTTCTTCTTTAGCAGCATAGAGCCGGGATGGCTCGTGCTGTATCTAGAGTTACTTTCCGCTGTACTTGATCCTGGGCTACTTGTCGCCAATTCGTTGAGCATCTCGACAGAAGCAAATTGGCTGGTCTAGCCGTCTAGCACGTTGGGTCCTTCTATTCCTAATGCCGATGGAAGTCTTGAAGAGAACAGATTTTACTGCACAGCCGTCCGGCATTCTTGCGACGTAACCGGCCCACCGTATTCCTCCGGCTTTCGCTAGATCTACTATGCGGACCTCTTTTAGTTCATTGTTCATACGCCTACACAATTCTTCGTTAACTGTGTTTTAGATACTGCTATCAATTTCATTGAAACATCTTTTTTAATTGCTAGATGTAAATTAACATTTACATGCTGTATGCCTCACGTTTAGATTCGAAGTATCAGAAAATGCTTTCAGTTTTCTCTGCGACATTGGAAGCATGAAAAATAATCTTTTTCGCCAGAATCGTTAAAATGCCTGCAGGGATCTTAAACATGTTATTTGTCAAATGCTAAGCATTCGACGCATTGCAACACTTTTACTATTTGTTTTATGGTTAGGAGCGGTTAGTCTGGAATAAAACGCAAAATTGATTAGATGGGACGCAAAAATTAATCCCAAAGGCGGATAGAAAGCGTCAAATAAATAATAAAACCGCGGGCCGCACCGACCTCTGTCCATTCCTGCGCAAAACAAAATGTTAAATATGAGTTAGCAAAAACCATTTTCTAAAAATCACCATATGTTTAAATCTTACATTCGCGGAAAGCATTCGGATCCACAACGACTGAACTGACTGACTTCTGTAACTACCATACATTTACTCAAAAGTTCACCATGCCTCTATTCAGTCCACGGGCTGCACGAATCATCCCGAAGGGTCGCAGTTGGCCATCACTGATCTATCCGAATAAATCTACCTTATTTTTGAGACTAACTTCTGGGGCGACATTTTGAGGATTTGCTTGGAGCGACAAATTGGCTAGCACCGGCCCTGGCGGCGTGGAACAACTTCGGTGGAATAAAACGCCACTCTTGTAAAAATACGATTTTTAAATTTTATGTACCTTTTTCTCAGAAACTGTACAACGTAATGGAACAAACTTTTTGTTTTGTTTTGTAAGTATAAACTTGACAAAGACTTTTATAGTTGCCGAAGTTGGTCCACGCCGCACTGGCATGCTTATGTGTTTGATCGTTTTTCAGCCACTTCCCGTGGTCGGATCATTACAAACTTGGTTTCAAAATAAGCAGAAAAGACTGTAGAATCAAAATCTGAAATTAAAAAACACAAGTTTTTCAAAATTTTTAGTCGTTTATGTCCCCTTAATAATTTATAATGGATAGAACGAAAAAAGGCAACTACGTCGAAGTAGAAACTGACCCTATTCGAGTATATTTCAGGAATGAAGACCATTCCTTTATTGTACGATTTATATGAAGTGTCCGGTTTTGGGAGACACAGTTTCTAAGCAGTGATTTTTATCAATATTTTACCCGACTTCTAAAATACCGCAACTACTGTTCACGAATGACACAAATACTCATAACCTATTTGTGTCGAAAAATAGTCTTCCGCAGAACTGTCACCGCGAATAGCAACTGAAGTTCTGCCATACAGTTGATTTTATAGTTAGTGCAATTCTTAGGTGTCCTGTACTGGGAGATCTCCCCCTACGTACATGAAACGTGTGTGAAATATGTCCCGCAGCATGTCCGCACCATAAACGTTTCGCATATTTGAATTTGTGAACAGTAGATGCGATGGGTATCTCATGTTGACATTTTGTTTTAAAATTCGCAGTATTTCAGATCTACTCGATTTACTTGGAAAATAATTTTCCCAGATTTTATAACGTTAATTAAGGTAAATCAATCAATTCTATGTGCCTTTGTGATAACATGTCAACCAGGAAAGAGCTATCAGTGTTAAAATAACAACTTTAAGTATCAGTAGGTGCTGTCATTTAACTCTTGGCGAAAGCTGGAAACTTTGCGCGCATCGCGCGAAAAAAAGTGTTCCAGGATGGGGATATACACATTGAAGTGCTTTTCTTTTGTAAGTTTTTTTTTGTGAAAGATTTTACCATTTCAAAATATTTATTTATTATTTCCAAGCTACATAAACGCTGTTCTATTTGCATTAACATAGAATTGAGCGCCTCGGTAATCTGCATCAAACGCCGTTCTATATGGATATTTGTTCAACAGATGCTCAGAGCGATTTTTTATGTTTTCCAAGTGTTGTACACAGGAAAACTATAGATTAAAGCCTCAACAATTGTCGTGTAATTGAATGTGTTGCGGGAGTTACCACGATATCAACCTTCCACAAGCACGACCTCACCTCGCTCACGGTAGGATTCTCCACACAGCCAAACCACGACGGGACGATATAGCAGAAGCTAATAAACCAGCTTGCAGTAAAGCAGAACGGCGAGGCGTATTTTATTATTTGTGTACTATATTACACTTATCGTGATTCATGATCGATGTCTTTTTGCTGCATTCGAATGGACTCCCTCAGATCGAACGAGACGGTCTGGTTTCGGGAAGGTCACGATTATTGTACAGCACAGCACTTATGCTCCGGTGCATTCCACTGACTACTCGAGATATTTTGCGGTTTTCACCTCTTCTGCAATGTTACTTTTGGGCAATTCGTGCAGTTCGCAGAAGAGTTGTGATGGTAATTGAAGTTGAAGAAATGATCGGTTATAAAGCCATTAAAACCAATTGAAAAGATGGAAAAAATTAATCAAAATAACTTTACTCTTGATTGAAGTGCGGTAAAATGTTCCCCCGAACAAAGATTCTCGTATTACAGTTTGTACAACTCTGCACTGTAAGCATCCTGCAGTCAAATTTTGCTGTTTGTTCAGAGCTCATTAGGTATTTAAAATATTTACTCAAAAGATTATCGAAGTCTTTTGGTCCGTACCAGAGCGAAATCTCACACCTTCTACGCTTTGTTTGTCGAATCATCGCCTGTAGACGCTGGCCAGCCAACTGCCGGCTGTTTGTCACATCTCATTATTATGTTACGCTAATTTAAAATAAATAAATCTTTGCAGTCCTCCGGCAGCAAGATTTCGCAGATGGACTTTCGCGGAGATCGCTCGAAAGCTGCCATCGTCATCGTCGTGTCTATCGCACGACCTCAACCGCGGTACACTACCGTCCACAGCGTAACTAGTATTTACGGCTGTGGGAAAATGGTGGTTCCCTATCCGATCAGGAGGACGCAACAACGTTATAACCAATTATAATTATGTTATTTTGTTACCGAGAGCGTTTGCAAAAAAGCAGCGGCAGCGAGCGGTTATAATAATGAAAATTCCAACTAATAAGGTACCCAAAAGCCAACTATCGTCATTTTAGAGTCCGAATTAAGAAATCTGCATATAATATCTTAGCGTTCATGACAATCCGACGAACAGTTTTTAAGTATTTCCAATCCGTGTATGTATAAAGAAGCATTTCATCTCTATATATAATGTTCGCACTTCATTATTGGATTGTCTTTTTTGAAAAAGATTTGTGTATTTCAGTTAACCATATTTACGTTTAGTTTACTAATATAAATGTATCCTTTTTATGCGTCATTAGAAGCAATAAACTATTCTTGAATTGTACAACCAACCTGTGATGTGATAGTTTTACAATGGCTGGCTTCAATATTTTCACCTATTTGACAAGGTAATGCCGTATTTTCGGAAAGAAAAAATCGCAACCAAGAAGCCCCAGCTTTAATTACGCTTTTACGTTCTCTATTTCGCCCCATTCTCCCATTTTTCCATCGAAACCTGTTTTGGTTCGTATCATTATATCGTTTTAATATATGCAAGATAGCAGTCTGCGTAAAATTGGTGAATGATTCCAGAAATATTAGCGAAAAAAAGTCAAGAATACAACACGTAGCATCAATCAGCCATCGGAAAACCTGTAAAACAGTAGCAATTTTCTGACATCGTAGCCTCAGGGGATAATCAATTCGAACATCTACGTTTAAATATATCTTAGAGTTGATCGTTAAGGTAGCGACGTAGATTCATTTAATAATTATTGTGTCTTATTGACTTGAGCTGAATCTCTCACGAAGATTAGTGTGTAGTTGGACGGGGTGTTAGAAATGGCTCGATTGTCATCCGTCTAAGTTTTTGTTATTGTTGCATATTAGGGTTAATTTCTAATTCCCGCCGTAGTAAGGAAAGCCACTCTAATTTTGATTATTTCTTAGGTGGATTTAATGAATACCTCAAAAGCTCTGCTGCTGATTTGACTCAAACATACTAACCTTCCGATCCGTGCCCTTTGAATTCACTAAAAAGCGATTAATAAAGCATTTGATTGAAATTACATAACTGACTTTATATCTTAAATTCGTTGTACCGTTTTAAAATCCGTCCATCAAAATTTTTCATCGTCCGAACTAAAAATTACAACGATGTTTACGAAGCTAGCGCGCATGTATTTGTGTAGGAAAGCATGACAAATGTTATTCTGCAAAATTTCAGTAGGCTATGCAAGTTTTCGCGGCTGCAGAATAATAACAATGCGTTGCGTGAGTTATTTTCATTTTATGAATGTCGGAAATTGAAACGATTAGTCGACATTTTCTTCTTCGTCGCACGAAAAAACGTTGGAAATTTGGCTGCTAGGAATTCTTTAATGAAAAAAAAGCATTTAAATAGATTTCAGCTCACTTTGATTGATCGCGTATGAGAGGCAATAAACTAAAATATTAGGGAATAACTAATTTTGCATTATGTGTCATAAAAATCGCTGATGTTTTTAATAATTTGTGTTGGATAGGACGGGAATAGACAATTACGATGAAGCAGCAACATACCCTACCTGATTTGCCTTCAACTCAGTGGAATCAAATTAAAATGGTTTCAGTTGATTTTATTTTTTCTGCCTTATCTTCTGCTTTGAATTTTACAGCTCAAAAAATACACTGCTGAAGCGGTGGAATGATTGCAAGGGAGTAATTTTCTCTGGAACTCTCAGGGCATAACAACAAAGTTTTGTGGATCATGAAATATAAGGCAAAAACTAAAAGTTTCGCTGAACTTGAAACTTTCCCGGAAGAGGCTCTGTGTTATCTGGTTGTGTATTCATTTTATTACAGGTTTGGTAAACTTACTGATAGCCATCGATAAGAAGAATAATGGTTGATGGTGCTGTTTAGTGATAATAGTGCTCGAGATACCTAATCAGTTCATTGGTGTCAAACATGTGTGACAGCAATTTGAAAGTAACTTTATTTTCAAGGTGAAATTTTGATCATCTTTAAATCGATAGAATGGATTTTATGTGTGGAATAATCAATAAGTCGATTGATTCGATAACAGTTAATCCTACTAATTAGTTGAGATAACATTTTGGTCAACGGTTAGTGATCCTGCTTTGAATGCGTTAGCGCTTTCGCTCGTTTATAGAAGTGCTAGTATTTCTATTAGTTCTTGCCAAATTGAAGTACGGAGAAATTTTCCGCTAGAAGCCAGTCTTCTGAAATAATGAAAATTTTTAAAAGTTCAAAGGTTTTTTCCAAGTTGATGAAATGGACCTTTGACGATGGTGATGTAAAAGAACAAAGATAATTCTACCGAATTGAGGTACGCCGATAATAATCTCCCGTGTAGAATTAAAGAAATGGCTACAGAATGTTTTTTCAACCTACAAACCTTTCAAGACGAAGGGTTTTTGTGAATAAGTTTTAGCTGAGTTATTTGTTAAATTAAATACAGCCCTGCCATCGAGTGCACACTAATCGAGTCCCTCTTTTCCAAGTATAAGTTCCAACACAAGCGAGCTGCTGTATCAAACAAGAATGTTAATTGCATAAAACGACCCTTTCCGTTATGCACTCTATTTTAAAAGTCTATAATACACTCATGTCACTTTTGTCGTAGGATTATCCCTAACGAGAAAGCTGTCATTCCAAAAAATCACGAAAAGTGGAGTGGTTTCAAACGCTAGTATAACTTATAGATTTGCTGATCGATTTTCAATATTTTAATCCCAAACAAATCAGTCACGATTCGACTCCAATATCGGAAACTGTTTTTAAAGTGTGTACACTTTTGAAAACTTTCTAAATGTAAAGTCGTCCCAAGTAACAATTGCAATTTTATTACAACCTGGTGACCAAAATTGTTTATCAACCCTATGATAAGATTAGGATAAAACCGAAGACTCCAGAACTCAAGACTGGGCATAGTAGAAGGTTCTCATAGACACAGCAAAGAAAGATACTACTAGCGCCATCTCTTATCCCAAGGAAGTTACTACTGCTTACAAGTGTTTTTTCCGTGTTGGGTATTTTTATCACTGCGGCCATTTGTTTGATCTATTGTGATATATCCCCCATTTTATTATAGCTATGTTGTCAAGATGACGTACCACTATCAGAAGTGATCGTCATTGTTTGACTAATAACATTTGTCCAGCCCGGTGATGCACTTTGGATGAAGTGCACTACTGCGCTGGGAGTTGTTCTCCAAATATCAGAGGGTTCTAACAGCCCTCTTTCAAAGAACCTCAATCTTTTATTGAGAATTGCCGGACATCGGCATAACAGGTGTTCCGAGTCTTCTTTTTCTATGCCACAGGAACGACATATATCATCTTGAAGTTTTCCCATTAGCTTCAGATGATATCGGCTCGGACAATGTCCTGCTATAAGACCAGCATAAATGCTAAGATCTTTCTTCGAAAGCTCCAGGATTTTGCGAGTCATTGAAACGATTGGAGAGACTGCCTAGCAATGAAAGTGTTATTCCAATTTGATTCCACTTTCGTACATTCCCATGCTTTTAGCTCCATTTTTAAAGCAGAAGCAGATAAAGCACAGAAGGGCTCAGGTCCTACAAATTGATAAGATGATCCGAGTCTTGCAAGCGCATCAGCTCTTTCATTTCCATCGATTCCACAGTGACCTGGGACCCAATACAGGTTGACTTGGTTACGACAAGACAATTTTTGGAGTAATTGAATACATTCCCAGACAAGTTTTGTAGTGCATGTTGCCGACTTTAGAGCGTTTAGAGCTGCTTGGCTGTCTGACATGGTGCATATATTTGAATGTCTATAGTTCCTGTGCAAGCACACACACATGTACGACATTCTATAATGGCTTGTATTTCAGCTTGGTGTTATAAGTGTTAGTGACCGCAACCATCTGAAAGAGTGTGTGCGTGTGATTTTGATGTATGATATCATGCAATGATGTCAATGTGGTTGTGATGCTGAAGTGATGGCACATATACAACCTTAAAAGTTATCACCGTCATCCGTAGAGGGCGTACTAACCCTGTCCGTCGAGATTTGACAGAATGCCCAGTTTTGAGTTCTGTAGATTTTCGATAAAACTCAAACTGGCGCTTGGTATATCTCATTTTTGTCATTGTAAGCACAATTGCTAAGCATACGAATACGTTTTACTTGAACAGTATAAACAGTATAATTTTTCAAATAGACCTATGTGTCAATGAGAGATTGTATTCGCGTCTCCTCTCTCCCGCTTTCACGGTTCTATATATGCACAGAAAAGAAAATTTTCAAACATTTAGCATACTAGTGACCCCGGCAACCGATTTATGCAACGCTGATGTGTGTAAAATGCATTAGTATCGCCGTAAAAAGCGGAAGAGAGGAGACACGAAGAGAATCGCTCATTGTCACATAGGTCTATTTTGAAAAGATACCCGAGAATTGTACGCTTGATGAAGAGTAAATGATTAGTTTCGAATCAGTTGAATACTCTGGTGTTATTTTCCTCACTATTTCTAAACTTTCCGGGCATGGAAGACGAAGCGGTCTCGATTAGACAACTTTATTATTATCACTAATATTTTATTATCAACATTTGAATTTCCTAGAATTTTTTTGACAAAATTCATTTATACATACCATAAGATCGAACAAATATAACGAAAGTGATATTTTGCATTTGGAATTGTCTGATTTTCACTCTAGTTAAAGTCGTTTTTGTTATTTGTTATCGCCCAACAAAAATATGGTGAAAACCACACCAATCTTAACATATAACATGCAAGTAGTAGTATGGGAATTGTTGCGATTTTGTTCAAACAGTAATGTTTCCTTTTTGGAAGTAATTCCGATGGCTTTTATTTGGATGGCCCTTGAAGTGGCTCCTTTTCAGTAGGGGTGGTCCCAAAAACGCAATGATTTTTATCTCCCATCCTAATTCATGAAAATTAAAACTCTCAAACTACTGGATCGATGTTGAGCACTGTTGCGACAGGTATTTTAATGAACTTCTCAAGGACCATTTTTATTGTAGAATAGTTTATCAAGCGCTTCCCAAGTAACACGGCATACGGACTCTACGCATACGGACATTAGGCATAATGGACTATACGCGTAATGGATGATAGGCATAATAGACCGTCGGCAAAATGGACGATAGGCAAAAAAAGCAAAGCCTTGGGCTTAAACGTCTTTCTAAGACTTGACCCTTCTTTATCGACAGACTTCACAGCCCGCTATTAGAGTACAGGATAATTACGGGGCTAGTGCTCCAGTCCTACTGACTCTATCTAGCAGCACCGCCTTGCCAAGATTCGAATCTATGACGACTGGTTTGTTAGACCAGCATCCATCGTGCTTCGAAACCAGCAATGAACGTTAGGCATAATTTACAATACTTCGTTTTTCTATGAATACGTACTTGAGCCAATCATTTCTTCTTCACAAAACAATGAGAACCGGGACTGCCCATTTAACATAAATTCTTTTTTGGCATAATGCTGTTTAGCATAACATAACATAACCTTTCGGCGTCATTTCGTAAAAATATTTTATGACTTTTCATAGATGATTTAGTGTTTGCGGGTGACCTGCCGAAGGAAGTGCCGATCATTGCAGAGGGGCAGCCCAACCTCTTACATCTATTCAGGTGTATGCATTTTCCAAAGTTAGTTGACTAGTAGGGGTTCTGCCTTAGTTGAGTCCGAACGAGCGATAGCGAGTAAGGACAGTATATACCCAACACTTGAGCAGATTGAAGACCGCGAATATTTGCTATGAAATACGGCCATTCGTGATTCGGACATGCGTGTTACCAGCGTTTGTGATTCAGCCATTCGCATTTTAGTCATTTGTGATTCCATTGCCATTTGTTACTTCGTGCAACTGAGTTTCGGCCTTTCATGATTCGGCCATTCGTAGGTAATCCGATTTGTCCTATATGCAACGCTTTTTTAAACTAATAGCGTTTTTATTTTGCTTAGATCCAACCTAGGTTCGCTCTAGTTCCAAACGAATGGCTGTCAAAACGTTTGTTTTATCACTCAGGTTGAACTTAATTTCGCTCTGGGTTGAACTTTTTGGATGACGGGTTCGCTCTGAGTATTTTTACAGTTTCAACCCTGCCATGAGCAATACACTGACAACCTGAAAACGTTTGTGTATTCTCCCCAAAATGTCGTTTTTTTTGTTAGATTATAGTCACTTTAACAGATTGTGTGTGTTCTGCGTGGTTGGGATTTGAACCCGGGTCCTCGGCGTGAGAGGCGTGAATGCTAACCACTGCACCGGGACTGACCCCCCAAAATGTTTGTTTATTCTGTGGTCGGGTTGGAACTAACCCAGGTTAAAAATACAAAAACGCTATAAATCGCTTGGAAGCTTGCAAGCTAACAGGGTGGCTCTTGCCGTATCAAAAATTCTCCACTGTACTCGGTCCTTGGCTACTTGTCGCCAATTCGTTGCGCGTCTCACGCACACGCAAGTCGGCTTCAACTTGGTCGAGCCATCTAGCACGTTAGGCCTCTCTATTCCTGGTGCCGGTGGAGTTCTTGAAGAGAACGGATTTCATTGCACAGTCGTCCGGCATCCTTGCGACGTGGCCGGCCCTCCGTAGTCTCCCAACTTTCGCCAGGTGTACGATGAGAATTTATCTAAGTAGTGCCTGCAACTCGTTGTTCATACGC
Organism: Sabethes cyaneus; assembly: GCF_943734655.1. NCBI lineage: Eukaryota > Metazoa > Arthropoda > Insecta > Diptera > Culicidae > Sabethes > Sabethes cyaneus. Next base: position 64,109,807 of record NC_071353.1, read on the forward strand.
CTAAGCCATTCTCCGTTATCCGTTAATACTCCAGTTCATACTGCCAAAAATAGTCCGCAACACCTTTCGTTTAAATAACGTATGCATTGAAAAAATGGACTTCTTTCGGATCCTGATAAAAAAACTAAGACAGCTAACTGAGTTTGATAAATTTCCCATGGAAGGTAATTATATTAGCTTACATCTATTATATCTAATTTGATGAATATTTCTTGTAGAATTTTTGCTCAGCTTTCCGATGGTGGTCTTAAAATTAAAATCGTTTGGGGGATCATGGTGAAAACGACGGGTGATCATGGTGAAAGCGACGGGGGATCATGGTAGAAACGGCTCTTCTCTTTACAAAACCGTGTCGTTTGTAGTTTGTTGCATATCAAATCGAAATGCGGAAATGCACGGAAATTATCTTATATCAAAGTTACTCATGTGAACAAAAATCAACGCCTTGGGCTTAAGCGTCTTTCTAAGACTTGACCCTTCTTTATCGACAGACTTCACAGTCAGCTATTAGAGTACAGGACAGTTACGGGGCTAGTGCAACAATCCTATTGACTCTATCTTGCAGCACCACCTAGCCGAGATTCGAACATACAACGACTGGATTGTTATAGACCAGCATCGAACCTCGAAACCAACTAAGCGGTTGAACTCATGTGTGTTCACATGAGTCCACATGCGAACAATATTTTGTAAAAATAAATAAATAAAATAACACAAAATAGGTAAGTATGTAAATATTCGTCGCGACCCACCATATTTGATGGATGTGGAAAATATTACTCTCTAATTTTTGTTTTTCCTTTCTGCTCGGGTATGTTCTTTAATCTGTGTCGGTTAACCCAATCCCCAGCCACAACATAACACTTTCGCCTCACAGTAAAGAGAGCTTTTTCAGCTACAACTGCCCAAGGCAAGCAGACAGTCAGTCATATGGACGCATTTACGGACTGAAGGTCACAGAACCGGAAGAATTCACAAAATGAGCTGCGCTGCACTTTGTTTATATGGATATTTACGTTCCTGCTCTATTCGAGCACCAACGGTGAACCCTACTCACTGCGACGGAGTTTCGGGTTGATAAATCTTAATTAAAATATGCATATTTTAAATTTGAACCTCGACGACAATTAATTTTTTAACCACAACGATTGACGGTCTGACGTAGTCGGAAAAGGAAATTGATTCCGGACTATCACTGTTTCGACGTTTTAACAGGAATTATTTAACATGCTATTTTTTATGGTTTATCCGATTTCACCAATTTTCGAACGATGCTTATTTTCCAAATCTTATTTCACAGTTGAAAACCTATGAAGGTCAACTGAAATGAGAAACAAAATTTATAATAAAAGAAACTAAGAGATTTTATTGTCATGAGTAGAGCTACCTACGGAAGAATCGTGAATAAAGTTTATGAGTTGGAAATCATTTCTCTTTTATCTTTGACTGTCCGGAAGCAAACGAATGTCGCTCGATACCAGAACTAAGAAAGGGTAACGTCAGCAACTGTAACCGTTGTATTTGCATGCATTGGTATGATAAAAAAGAATATGTTTTATACTGAAAAACACAGCTTTTTTCATATTATTAATGCTAGTTTAACATTATGAAAATTTCTAAAATTCGACATTTTCGACACGTAAATTACATGGGGCGAGTAATCCATTTTCACACTGTCGGAAGTATGTATATTCCAGATAAACATCCTCAATCTCGAACCAGAAGACACCAGAACAAAAGCTGGAAAATCACGAGATAGCAGAGTCCGCATATACTTACTCATCCATCGAGGATCCGGAAAAACATTCGACTACTGCGACAGGCCATACTTTGGAGTGTCTTTGAACTTGAATCTAATGTTATTAGTTGGTTACTTTTACTTTACTTTTGATACCGAGAATGTCTAATCGCTTAACCGCCAGTTTTTAGAACTGCTTCGGAAAATGAATGTATTGTCAAATTTGGGATTTGTTTCGTGATAGTTAGGTTAAATATTTTTTAGTATTGACTTAATTGTGCCTACGTTTTGATTTATTTATTTTAATGGTTTGGTCAAAAGTATTTGCTTTATTACAGTGTTTCATAACTATATAACTACATAATTAAGTGGACTCAAATTGGTAAAAGCAAATAATTATTATTACTTACTTAACTTTTTCGACGACAATCTACTTATCGAATTCGTGCCGAATTCAGGAGCCATCTCTACGTTTCTCGGCCTTGGGCTGCCATTCTCCAGTAGCCCCTAACACCCGCTGATCTAGCATCCACGTTAACAGCGCTCATCCGACGCATACTGGGTCTGCCTCGAAGTCGTTGGCCGTTGGTTAAATATCCTAGTTACGTAGCTAGCCTATTGTAGGCTGCCGAGTTCTAGTCGTTTCACAATATCCTCCATAGAGTTAGTATAACACACTCCTTCGTCTTATATGCTGCCAAGAATTGATTGCAGGATCTTAAGCTTAAAAATGCCAAGAGATCGTCGGTCGCTTTCTTTCAGCTTCCACGCTTCGTGGCCGTAAAGTGCCACCGGGAAAATTAGCGTCTTATAGAGCGCAAGTTTCGTACGAAGTTACAGGCTACGAGACCTCAGCTGTTTACATAACCCGTAAAAGGCACTGTTGGTAGGCGCTATCCGCCTTTTCACTCCACGCCTCACAAGGTTGTCACGTGTCCCTAACGTACCAAGGAAAACAAATTCGTTGACCACTTCAAAAGTATCACCATCTATTACCAGTGCTGTTCCAACACCCGAAGGGCTACCATGCACTCTACCAGCCACCATATACCTTGTTTTGGTAGAATTTATCTACTCTCGCAGCTTCCTGGTTAAGATGCGTGTACGCCTCTTCCACAGCACAGCGGTTAACACCGACGATATCGATATCATTCGCGAACCCTGGTAGCATGTGTACACAGTATACAAAAGGTGGCTAAAACTGGACGGATACAACGGGCAGGGCATGTTGCAAGAATGCCCTACAACTACCCTGCAAAGATGGTGTTTACCTCAAATCCGGTAGGAACAAGACGATCAGGAGCGCAGCAAGCAAGATGGTTAGACCAGGTAGAGTGAGATCTGGCGGAGAGTATCCGGTGTCCGAGGAATTGGAAAACGGTTGCCCACAACCGAGTTCATTGGAGAAACCTTGTTCAACAGGTTTCGTCTTAGGACGGCAAGCCACTTAAGTAAGTGAGTAAGGTTTCCTGCAACGGCCTCAGTCTATGAAACAGGAGGCGGGAAAGAATTTTGTATGCAGAATAGAGGAGAGTAATGCCCCGATAATTGCTGCGTTCGAGTCGGTGGCTCTTTATCTAAAAAGGCATGTGAGATCTTGCAACCAGTTCGTGGGTAGATTCTCGTCAGTCCACACCTTTAATATGACCTTGTGGATTGCACAATACAGCCGTTTGCTCTCGACTTCCAATAGTTCGGCTGGTATACTATCCTATCCACCTGGGTTGTCATTTGTCAGCTCTTTAGGGGACGATTCAAATATGACGTCCACCAAATTTCTGCTTTTTTGGACCCCCCCCTCCCCCCTCTGTCCGATTGTGTCACAAAACTCAACCTCCCCCTCCCCTTTGGACGTCACACAAACCTAAAATAGAAATAAAATAGCTTAATCTTTTGAGAAGTAGTGTAAGATTAAAAAATCATAGAAAATAACAGTCGCGTATTTTCTCGAAAAAAAAAAGAAATTTAAATTTTCTTGATTTTTCAGGATAAACTGATTTTAAAGTTATCTTATCTTTTTAACGACATTATAAAAAGATTCCACTTTTTGCTAACTTTCTCCATCCAGAGAGTAGACTTTTACTGATTTTTTTACAGATTTTTTTTATCGAATTGCTATATGTAATTTTATTAGTAACAAATATTTTAATAGACACGATTTATGAATTGCGAACAAAGGCTCTGTTAGAGCTTCAATTGCAAATCGTCACAAATCAATGAAGAAATGAAGTTTTGGTGTCAACTGAAGAGCATCACTCCGCTGAGAAATTCTGGGAGCACGGTGCCGGTTGTTTGTTTTCATTCGAACGCTCTGTTTTTCTATAAATTTGCAGTGTTTAATTATAGTATTTATTGATGCAGTTTGCGCGAGTGTACAGTTTAGAGTTTGCTGCTTTCCTGTAGTATGCTGATCATGTCGATTGGCAAGAGATAAGTATACATTTTCAAAGTTAAAGTGGTTTCCAAACACATGTCATAGAAACAAAACAAACCTGATAAACCCCAATAAAATTCTTCCAGATGCCAATTATCGAAAATTATTTTCGATATTTATTGACGAATAGTGGTTTCATTTGACATGTAGTTGGCGCTACGGTAGAAATTATGCTTTTGTGCTTCAAAATTAAATTGGTCTAGAAGAATTTAGCAATTATGACTTTGTTTAACTAAATACGTGCCAGAATAATGAAAATTATTCTGGAAGTATGGATATGTGAAAATATCCATGCGGGGCTGATTGTTTATGAAGGCGACCTCGGAATGTACGTGTATATCCAGGCATTCTAGAAATGGGTCGCTGGATGAACAATAGAGCTATCACCTTCCATCTCCAGGACTAAAATTATTTGCATTTACAGAAACCAACGTGTGGATGCAAGTAATTTTTTTACATAAAAGCGCTGCCGGTCAGCGGGCGATGGATTGTAACACACACACACACACACACACACACACACACACACACACACACACACACACACACACACACACACACACACACACACACACACACACACACACACACACACACACACACACACACACACACACACACACACACACACACACACACACACACACACACACACACACACACACACACACACACACACACACACACACACACACACACACACACACACACACACACACACACACACACACACACACACACACACACACACACACACACACACACACACACACACACACACACACACACACACACACACACACACACACACACACACACACACACACACACACACACACACACACACACACACACACACACACACACACACACACACACACACACACACACACACACACAAACTGAAGAGCATCACTCCGCTTTAAAACAGCTTCAATCTGCATCGGCGAGGCAGGTTTCACTACATCGTGACAATCGCTTTTAAAGTTTATTTTGTACTTGAGTTTTTGCGAGCGTGTGTTTAGCTAACAGCTACAGTCTTCGTTCATCGTTTGTCGTTGCAGCCCGATCTGCTGATACCGACTACTCGCGACGGCTCGTACTTCCGTCCGTGAGTAGAATCGAGGGCGAAGGTGATGATGAAGAAGATATAGTAATGCTGAATTTATATCCCAGTGCGCCACCAGCCTCACAGGCAACTGATTCCACTCGAATTTTTTGCCTCGGGTATAAGCTATGCAGGACGAAGACGATGTGAGGATGTGCGTGCGCGAGTGTGTGGGTAGCAGAATAGAATGTCTGTACTCAGCACCGGCGGCTGTTTCTTTTACGCCAGCGTGTGCGGCGTAAGCGTTGAATGCTATGTTTCTCATACTCTTTTGCATGTGAGTAAGCATGGTTGACTTCTCGCTCGATTAGAAACATTGACGTAGAGTTGCTTGAGTTTATAGTTCATTTTTCAACGCCATTTTCTGTTCTCCTGTACGAGGCTGAAGATCGTTCTTAGCCCTCATTTGTCGCACTTGTAGATCCTTCTCGAACATTGTTCACGTTTCGCGTTCGTAGACAATAACCGGCCTAATAAGTAGTTTGTACATGTACAGGGTACACTGTGTACGAGGGCCTAGTCTTTTCGACCTAAATGTCTTAACTCAACTTAAATGGCGGCCTCGGTTCTACCAACCAGTATTTCGATGTGTTTATAGTCAAGTCTTCTCTATTTTGTGTTTTAGTTGCGTGTTTTGATCACAATGTTCATGTCATTAGTCAAGCAGACGAATTTACTATATTTATTGAAGACCGTGCCTAGCAGCAGGTTTGAGAGACCACCTTGACGAACCCCTCCCCCCCATGAGAATCAAATAAACTCAATAATCTATCCGAAACCAGTACATAGCGCTGCGTACAACCGATTGCAGTCTTAATCAGTATAATCCGGTTGCCGGGAAAGCCATTCTCGTCCATGTTTTTCGATAGCTCTTTGCGGACGATAGTATCATATGTAGCTCTAAAGTCAATATGTTCGCAATTGGCGAGAGTCGGTGGAACGTGATTAAGAAGAGCACTTTGTAGGTGATATTGAGAGCGATGACTGCAGGATAGTTCTTTCTTGTAGATCAGGCAAATAACCCCATCCTTTCACTCCTACGGTAGCTATTATCCCTAGACACAATCGCGGACAAGACACTTCTAACTCCTACAAAATGTTAAAAATTTATTTGTTAGCTATTATCTATTCCAAATTCTTACAGTCAGACAAACTGCTAGCTACGGCCCGTCTTAATGAGCTTCCTGATACGATTCATCACCGTGACAGCCGACTTATTACTTTTAAGTTGCTTGACGCCTCTTTGACTTTGCCTATCGCTGGAAATTGCCCCCGCGTTTATCGCATTGACGAAATTGTTTTTCCCACAACCAGGTAGTCGTCAGAGCCACGTTCCTGCCGCCTCAAAATTGTTTATTAAGATACTACCATTCTTATCCCAAAACATTTCAACTTACGCTTTTGACGTTTGTGCCTCAGACAGGACGTTCCTCACAATTGTGTGAATTGTTGGTCAGAGACAAAGCTTTTGTGGGAGGCGTTGAGTTTCCGGTTGGAACTTTGGCGTTTCTTGAGAACGACGCAACTGTTCCAATTAAGTATACTCCTTTTCTTCTACTGTGTTACCTGACTCATAATGCACCCTTATTTCCGAAATTCTAAAATCTCTCATGCTTTTATTTTTGGAGTAAACATGTAATTTCTTATGTTGTATAGTTGATGTTTGTATGCTCTATTCGAATTTATGATCAATTAAACGAAAAACCACAAAGTTTGTGAGTTACGAGACCCTCCCCCGTATATAACGTATATTCGTTATGAGTCAGGTAACACAGTAGGCAGTGCTTATGCTCCCGGAACATTTGGGCTAGCTGCACCTTCTTCTGTCTGCGTATTCTCACGTGCTGACGAGTGACACTGCGCATCTTTGCCGTCTGCGCAGCGTTCTCCGCATCCATCGCCTTCCCACCAGTCATTCCACTGATCCGCAAATTTACATAAATTCTAACTAAAAGCAAACCACGATGCTCTATAATCGCAAGGTCTGCTTTGACAAGCGAATAGTCGTGGGTTCGAATCTTGGTAGTACCAGGCCATTCGATGTCAAAGCGACTTTAGCATGGGTTTATTTTCAACAACAGTCTCCACAACAGCCAAAATCAACAGTGTGTAATGTTTTGAATGATCGTCGTCGTTATCGTCAGCATAGACTCGGATTGCTCATGGTGCTGCAAGCAGTCGTCTCCATTTAACTCGATCTAGGGTCAATCGTCAATTTCCCAGGCATTTCGCAGAAATTACATCTTGTGCAAGGATCCCTCTTTTTCTAGTGCCGATGAGTTAGTTGCAGAGAACCGTTTCCGTCACACTATCGTTTGGCATCCTAACGACGTGTCCAGCCCACCGTAGCCTACCGACTTTCGTCAGATGTACGACCGGAATCTCTCCAAGCAGGTGCCCCTGCTCGTGTTTCGTACGCCTCCGCCACTTTCCGCGTTCAATTTGTATTTCACTCGAACACGGCAAGGACACGTATGTCATTCATCAGCAGCGTCACAGCTTCAAGTCCATACAGAACTACTGGTCTAAGTGTCAGCTTCGTACGGCGTACGCTGCGAGATCGAAGCGTTTTGCGAAGGGCAGACTAGGCCCGATTTTCCGCTTGAATAATCTGCTAGATCTCCTTACTACTGTTGTTGTCCGTGGTCATCAGCGATCCCAAATACACGAACTCATCTACCACTTCTATTTCATCGCCTTCAACGGTTATCATCCGTGAGAGGTGCGCCTTTACCTCCTTCGAGGCTCTTCCTGTCATGCATTTGGTCTTCGACGCATTCATTTAGACCCCCCTTTTAGTCTGACCACCACCATTGCAAAGTTTCTAGCTATGATATCAAAGTATAGTAATTTGCGAAGCCTACGTGTCTGCTATCTTTGGTGGAAATTGTGCCTCTCGTTTCGATGCCCGCTCGTCGGATTACCCTCTCAAGAGCGATGTTGAACAGTAAGTAGTCGTCACCTTGTCTTAAGCCTCGCGCGTTTCGAAGGAACTGGAGAGTGTCCCCGAGATGCGCACGAAACGCATCACTCGATCAAATGCGGCTCTGAACAGTCGCGTCAGTTTGTTCACGGCTTTATCACAAACATATCGTGTTTCTTTTTTTCTTGTCATTACTACGACTTATTGTTGATCTGCTGTGATATCACCCACACTGTGATATCACTGTGATATTAGCTGTAATCTGCACTGTATTTGTTTATCCTTCCTTCAATGCTTGCTCTACTCTATCCACCTCGTTCTTCACGCCTGTGCTGCCACCACCTATAGCAATCACTAGCGGCCAGAACATTTTACTATAAGAGTGACTTTTGCACTGACAACAGATTTCATCCGGGTAATAAAGAATTCAACACGCCCTCCTCCATGTCATGTTTACCTCCATTAAATTTTTTACAAGCCTCGCAGTCTGAATAATATTGTTTCAAGAGGTATACTCTTGAACAACAGGTGCTAACAATAAAACTACCACCCACTAAATCAAGAGAAATATAGTCACATTTGTCAGTATGATGTACTGTATCATGAGCTCCTAAAATGTGTCCATTTCACACCACATATGACACAAAATCGTACTCTCAGAACTCAGCAGCGGTTTAGATGTTTCAAAGATGCATCGCTTCACGGTTCTGTTCTTGGTTTGACATATTGGTAGCTCTAGAGTTTACAGACGAATATCGCATAGCTGACATAAAGATGTACGATTTCTCCTGCCAGTACGCCAACTATACAGGAAAACAGCCAACCGAAATGCATGGTCAGGAAATATTTCCCTGCATTTTATGGCTGCCCTTTGTCGTTCGCCAACCGTCTCTCAGTTCATTATCTGAGTTAGAGCACACAAAGTTGTGACGATGGTACATAAAGAGACCAGTGCGAGAATCCTGTTTTACTCATTGACCTATATATAGATCTATGGCACATTTCAAACTGCATGCAGCATCATTAAACTGGGTAAAGTCGAAGCTAGCCTGATTGTCACAAACGTCTGAGGTTTAGTTTCTGTTGATAATTAAAATAGCACTATTCAAATATTTCTATATTACACATAAAGTAGAAAATTGATACAATTCACGTGCAATAAAAAAAAGCTACTTAGTTGACTATATGAAAGTCATTTTAAAAGTAAAGAAGAAATGAAAAGCCAAGCAAAAATCGATCAGATTGCTCAGCGCCTAACGCTTGTCTGCTTTTTTTTTACCTACACATTCCGCAAAGGTAAGCAAGCGCACAAGCTTACATGCTTTAATAGTGAATTTCCAATCTATACAGGAAAATCACATGATTTGATAACGAATATGAACAAAACATACAAAACAAACCGACATAATTATCCTTTACTTCGTTTTGATCCTTGAGTTTGTTTCATTCACCGATGGGATGTTTTTGTATATTCAACTTGTGCTCATATTTCTGCTGGTTCGATATATATATGTCCTGAGGCGATGTTTATGCCACCTTTGCTGCCAATGCCAGCATGTGTCTCAACATTGTCGCTGAGTACATTTATGTCGGCATTCACACTTGTAGAAACTTCCTGTTTCTTTAGTTCAGTTATTTTTTTGTTGACATATCATACTTGTTACTGCAAGCACTTCATTCATTCCTGTAAACGCACTCTGCGTTTCACCGCAGGTCACGACAGACATCTATACGAATGCAAATTTCCAAATATGAATCAACTGCACGGACGGGGGTGTGAGTTGCAGTCCAGAGTGCAGTCAACACCTACGCAAGGGGGAGATTTTCGAATAGCCTCAAGGCGAGGGAGTCTCTTGCTAGCTATGAATCTCACTCGAAGTTCAGTTTGGTGCCTTTCTATAGTTTTTATTTCTTCTTGCATAGGAATACGGAAGGTGAAGTACTGTAAACACTCGAGTAGGCAGGGAGGTGTTCAGTGGGCTACATTACTGTGTAAAACCAACGAATAGGAGAGAAATTATATGTCTATTTCTCAGTCCTATATATTATTTGAAAGGCTGTACGAAAAGCTCAAGCGTCTATATTCATAAACTGCATAGATGCACATGCTTGATGCATCCACCGGTTTTTATTCAGAAACTTGAAATAGTGTTTTTTTTCGCGACCTCCCAGAGTGTATGTTTTAACCGCGCTGGCAGGGTTGTTTCTGCATTGCTTGGACAGCATTGCGTATACAAACACAGATTACGCATGGATAACTCAAGCGAGCTATTCGGAAGTTATTATGCATATACAAATATACCTCTCCAGAAAAAGACAAGTGGTGTAATGAGTTTGCACGGACTATAGAATTGTTTCAGCGTTCTGGCTGGAAAATTAATTGTTTATTTGATGATTAGGACTCACATCACTTGAGTGTATGTACTCGGTATACAAAAGCTAATTAGCTACAGATCTTTCAAATGTTGCTCTATTTAAAACTAGTAAATTGCTTACGGTAAACCAGCCCCTTGATTGCGAGACTCTTGTGATAAATATCAAACTTGCTAATGGTTGCGAAATGTCAGAAGAACACCTTGTATAGTTAAACGAACTTTGTGGCCAGGTCTTTGCTATGTAACAATTTTTGTAATAATTTCATAGAGTTAACTGTACCCAAAACCGCAAACATTAGGCTACAAATATAATAACAAGATCCTTTTTGGTAATTGTTTAGTAATAACCACAGACAAACAGACGGGACACTCACGTTAATTCCGTCGTCCATACAAAAACCATCAAAAAAGCATGTTGCGCAACATGGCCATACTGTGTCGAGTTTTCGGTATAAAACCATACAAATGTAAAAACCCTACAACACCAATAAAACCATGCAAATGCAAGCTACTCCGCAACATGCCTAACAGAGACTGCTAGTGTGCAAGTAAAATGTGTAGGACGATGGTTTTGAAGGATTTTCTCCTATGTGTCATGTCAGTTCGTCAATGTAATAACTTTTAAAAGTAACAACTTACTTACCAGGCATGTAATATTATTTAAATTGTTTCAAATATAGTTTCGAAAGTACTTTTACTCAATTTCAACTACTTATATTATTTGTTTTGAATATATAATACTAGCTGACCCGACAAACTTCGTACTGCCACAAATTAACCTGTGTTGTACATAAATCATGAATCTCGGATGATCTCGAGTTTTGCAAGTTTCTAAGGAGTTCAACCTTAGATGATTCATTTTGGCAGTTACGTAACTATGAAAGCATCCCAGATAACCAATAAGCATCACTAATGCTATTCACATGTAGGCCAATAAGCATTTAAGTCGCCTTAAATGCTACTTAAATGCTATTTTGGCAAAATATACAGCTACTTTACTGATAACCTTCTTATAGTCCTGACAATGCTAATTTACAGCTAATTACCGACACGAAGAATTTGAATACAATTATGGATGCCAATTTACAACACCTATGCCTTCAGTCAACACCTATGCAGTCAAAAAGCTAATATACAACAACGTGCATTATAAAATGCCAGATACGCTGATTTGCTGCTTATTTTAATGCTTATTAGTTACCAGGAATGGGTAATTTAATATACAAATTTGCAATTTTCTCTCACAGTAATGTAGAAAACAACTCCCCTGTCCCCTCATTGCATAGCCAAAAAGCGGATAGTCATATTCGCCATGATTGTATGACATTTCGCCGAATATCATTGTGTGAAAAACCTTAAGCGGAATGTACCATTTCACGGAAATTTTTTTTGTGGGAAGTACCATTTCGCGATCCTCTCCTTACTCGCTGTCGCTCGTTCCAGGAAACCCAGGTAGACCTAGGAAAACAAATAAACCTAGACAGTAGTGATTTCTGCGAGGAGTTGCCTCCCCCCAGTGGGCGGCCCTTCCGACGGCGGGTCGCCGGCAACACTCGCAGCCGTCTCGTCCTGAATAATCTAGTGTTACTATAAATAGTTTTTGTGGTCTTGTTATTGACTAATGTTTTATGGAAGAGTCTCGAATCTCTCGAGTTCGATTAGTTTTTGAGTTTCGCAAAAAATTCTGTTTTATTTGTATGAGAGTCCATATCCCCCTACCACAGGGGTGAGAGGTCTCTAACTATCATAAAATAAATTCAAGACTCCAAAATCTCCCACATGCCAAATTTGGTTCCATTTGCTTGATTAGTTCTCAAGTTATAAGGAAATTTGAATTTCATTTGTATGGGAGCCCCCCCCCTTCTAAACAGGAGAGGGGTCTTAATTCATCATAGAAAAAATTTCTGCCATCTAAAACTCCCACATGCCAAATCTGGTTCCATTTGCTTGATAAGTGCCGAGCTAAGAGGAAGTTTGCATTTCATTTGTATGGAAGCCCAAACTCTGGAAGGGGAGATGGGTCATAACTCGCTTTCTAAAGAGGAGAGGGGTCTCAATTCATCATAGAAAAAAATCTTGCCTCCAAAACTACTTACTTGAAAAATTTGGTTCCATTTGATTGATTCCATTTGATTCTCGAGTTATGAGGAAATTTGTATTTCATTTGTATAGGAGCCCCACTTCCTAAAGTGGGGAGGGGTCCTAATTCACCATAGAAGATATTCTTGCCAACAAAAACACCCACAAGCTAAATTTGATTCCATTTGCTTGATTAGTTCTAGAGTTATGAGGAAATTTGAATTTCATTTGTATGGGAGCCCCCCCCCTCCTAAAAAGGTAAGGTAAGGTTCATCATTGAAAAAATGGTTGCCTCCAAAAACACCCACATGCCAAATGTGGTTCCATTTGCTTGATTAGTTCTCGAATTATGTGGAAATTTGTATTTCATTTGTGTAGAAGCCCCCCCCCCCTCGTAAAGTGGGGAGAGGTTCTAATTCATCATAGAAAATATTTTTGCCTCCAAAAACCTCCACATGCCAAATTTGGTTCTATTTGCTTGATTAGTTCTCGAGTTATGCGGAAATTTGTATTTCATTTGTATAGGAGCCCCCCCTCCTAAAGTGGGGAGGGAACCTAATTCATCATAGAAAAAATTCTTGCCTCCTAAAACACCTACATGCCAAATTTGGTTCCATTTGCTTGATTAGTTCTCGAGTTATGAGGAAATTTGTTTTTCATTTGTACAGGAGCCCCCCCTCTTAAAGTGGGGAGGGGTCCAAATTCACCATAGAAAATATTCTTGCCTTCGAAAATCTTCACATGCCAAATTTGATTCCATTTGCTTGATTAGTTCTCGAGTTATGAGGAAATTTGTGTTTCGTTTGTATGCAAGCCCCCCCTCTTAAAGGGGAGAGGAGTCATAATTCCCCTTCTAAAGAGGGGAGGGGTCTCAATTTACCATGGAATAAATTCTTGTCACTAAAAACACCCACATGCCAAATTTTGTTCTATTTGTTTGATTAGTTCTCGAGTGTGCAGAAATTTGTGTTTCATTTGTATGGGAGCCCCCCTCTTAGTGGGGGGAGGAGTCTCTAACCATCATTAAAACCTTTCCTGGCCCCAAAAACCTCTACATGCAAATGCCCACGCCGATTGGTTCAGTAGTTTTTGATTCTCTAAGGAACACCCCGACATACAGACAGACAGACAGAAATCCATTTTTATATATAAAATAACTAGTATATTATCTATAATGCTAGGTTAACGGAAGAAATCACACATGGACGTAGGTCAGTATCAATAGCAGGCCATTGTAGTGATTGGGCCATCTTTGGGCATTCGCCTATAACTTTCGTTTCAAAAGTAATTTCGGTAATATAAATGTAGCATTGCAAAGGTTTAAGAATAAGATGTTTACTTTCTTACTTATATGTCCATGTCCGCCGGTCTGGCAAAACAAAATGATGAAATCAGAGACCTTTACTGCCGGTGGTTACCCGCCATGCCTTTTACCTGTCGTGTTTTTAGTCTTGATGTTGAGGAGACTACACAACTCGCTTATTAAGGTAGTGACGTATCTGGTTGGATTATTTTAGGGTTGGGAAATATCATTAAACATCGTTACTGATAATTATCAGTAGTTTCCAGAACGTTACTGATAACTATCAGTAAATATCAGTAATTTTACCCATCACGAGATTGAAGCAAAAAATAGAAAATTGTAATATTATAACTGCGTTATTCTTTATAAGTTTACATTGTAATTTATCAGGCGGGCTTCTTAGGGGTTCGCACAACTATGGAACATATTTTTACCACCCGACAGATCTTGCAGAAATGTCAAGAGTACAACGTGTCTTTGCAACACAGTATACGATACAGTCGATCGAGACCAGCAGCGGGTTTCCGACGGACACGACTCATCAGAACTATATAGGAATAAGTGGTGTGTTTCGCACGTCCCGGGGACTCACTTGAGTCCCTTTGAAAAGCTTTGAGAGGGGTAGCCAACTCCTAAGCTTTGAAAGCGAAGTCTAGGAGGATTGAGTTAAACATAAACACATCAAAGGCCAAATACATAAAAGGAAGAGGCTTAGGAAACAAACGCGTGCTTCGGCGTAGACTACGACGAACTAGAAGTGGTAGATAAGTTCGTGTATTTGGAATCACTGGCTACTGCGGCCAACAACGCTAGTAAGGAGATCCAGCGGCGCATTCATGCGAGAAATCGGGCATACTTTGCAATTCAACGCTACGATCAAGAAGCATACACTGCCGTACGAAGCTGACAATTTACATAATCCTTATTAGGCCAGTAGTTCTTTACAGACTTGAAGCCGTGTTCGAGCGAAAGGTACTGTGGACGATATTTGGTGGAGTACAAACTGATAGCGGAGAGCGGTGGATACGTGTAAATCACGAGCTACTCGCATTGCTTGGAGAGATTCCCATCGTATATCTGACGAAAATCGGTAGGCTACGGTGGGTCGGGCACCCCTTAAGGATGTCAGACGACAGTGCGATGATAACAGTGCTCTTCAAAAACCCCACCGGCACCGGGAACACGGGGGCTCAACGTGCAAGATGATTCAACCAAGTCGAAAGTGAATTGGCGACGAGTGGAATGAAGACGACTGCTTGAAACAGCCTGTGCCACCTCGGCTCTAGGCTGCTGATGACAACGACGACATATTGTGTCATCCTCCTCTATTGTACGCAACTACCGACCAATAAGTTTAATCTAACTAATTTTCCTAACGGGACGACTGTATCAGTAAACATCAATAACAGCGAACACTTACTGATACTTAGTGATCTTAATGCTTACTAATAACTATCAGTAGTTAATGATAGTTTTCCCATCCCTAATTTATAGACACAAAGTGTGCCTCTTCTGTAGAAGTCTGTTGTGCGTCTACTGTAGAAAACCACCGACCGAGAAGTTTTAATCTAACTTGTTTTTACTGGCAGGACGACGACACTATGCAGGTGACTTACAAGGTACTGCGCGTGACGCTGTTCGTCTGTCAGCGTGTTAGCCGCGATTCTCAGCGCGGGTTTTCGGAGAAAGGGTCCGTTCCTATGAAATAGACCAACGTCGTGTTTTTAGTCTTGACCTTGAACTGCGGTCAGGCATAGATATTCTCATTCTATATTGGCTAAGCTACCTCGCTATGAGCCTCTGGGTGTGCTTCTTCTACGCTGTCCTTGCGGATTACAGTCCAGTGCTCTGCAGATTTCGTTCGTTCCTTTCCACAAGATGTGTTCGATCCTCTTCCACCTACACGTTCACAAATTTAGTTGATGGCATCGGCGATGGAGTTCCTCATTGGATATCCAGCTGCCAAGCCACTAGGCAGAAATGATATATCGCAGGGACCGATTTCCACTTCTGTTGGGTACTCTTAGGCACCGATCAATAAATACCTGCAGTTTTTGCGTTGTCTCCACTGACACGTACCACGTTTCGCAGGCATGCAGTAACATAGATTTATCGAATAAGTTGAAAGATCGGGTTTTCGTACGAGAGTGATCTGGTCTGAGTGCCAAATGTTTCGCAGACTTGCAAAGGCATCGCTCCCAAGTAACAATGTACGTTTTATTGCACTCCTATTGCGGTTTTCGTGATCGATTTTGGTCCTGAAACCCACCATAAGAGTGTAATAAAACCGATATTGTTACTTAGGCTGGTCTTCCCGATACGTGTGGCTATATCAGTCTTGGTACCACCATCGGGCATTGCCTGGTTACAAAGATATTGAAAGGCGTCCACCTGCTCAACTTGTTGTCCCGCTACTGTGAAGTTGGTGAGATTGTCAGTGTTCACTATCATAGACTTAGTTTTGCTACGTTTACTGTGAGACCTGCTGCCTGGGACCTCTCGGAAAGGTCAGCTAACTTGCTCTGCATATCGTTTCGGCGTGTGCGAGCATGACAATATCGGTGGCTAGGTCAAGTTCATACAGCTGCTTCATCGTTAGAAGATTCCAAAGTAATCCTCGTTTTGGTCTACTGTCAAACTCTTCAACTAATAACTCATCCATAACGATGAGATCAGTACCATTAGTACAGTAGGTAGTACAGTAACCATTATAGGATCGGACAAAACGCCATTGTGCAACACCTTGCACGAGAACGCATCGTACTGCGCCTCGTTGATGGCTTATCTGAAACTCCTCTACGCGTAAATGCGCCCCAGATCTTTTCGTGGTTGAATCGGTCAAACGCTTTATCGAAGTCAACGAGC
Organism: Sabethes cyaneus; assembly: GCF_943734655.1. Lineage (NCBI taxonomy): Eukaryota > Metazoa > Arthropoda > Insecta > Diptera > Culicidae > Sabethes > Sabethes cyaneus. The sequence goes on from NC_071353.1 coordinate 64,126,632, forward strand.
ACCAGCAGAAGAGAGTCTTGGAATTCGTTGATAGGCTCCTATATAACGCGGAGCGTTGTGATATGATTTACACATGATCGACCTGCACGGAATCCAGCTTGGCACCGGAGATTAGCGTCGACCTTCTCCTGGATCCGGTTGAGGATTACAGAGTACTTTGAGAGTAATACATAGCAACCAGATGCCACGTCAGTTACCGCATCCGGTCAAAAAAGCAAAACCTTAGGCTTGAATGTCATTCTAAGATTTGACCCTTCTTTATCGACAGACTTCACACCCGGCTATTAGAGTACAGGACAGTTACGGGGCTAGTGTAACAATTGCTATTGACTCCATCTAGCAACACCGCCTAGCCGAGTTTCGAACATACCACGACTGGCTTGTTATCTCGAAAGCAACTACGCGGTTACCGCATTCAGTTGGGTTTCCTTTTTTAGGGGCTTTGACTAATATGCCCTTATGCAGTTCACCGGAAAAGTTGCGGTTTCCCATATATTACTAAAAAGCTGATGCATCATCCGGGCTGACAAAGACGTGTCAGCGTTGAGCATCTAAGCTGAAATACAGTCTGTCCCTAGCGCACTTTTTGATTTCATACTCATGGTTGCCTCAACTTCATCCAGTGATGTCACCACAGCAGAGGTTGGAAAACTCGCAAAATGAATAGATACGCCGAGCATCGGCAAACGGTTTTTATCATGATAAAACAGCTACGCGAGTGGTTCAATTCGCCTATAACAATGAGCATCATACACTCACGCTTCATAGCATCGCTGAATATACGAATATCGTGAGCAACGCAAAAGTGCAAATTACTGCTTTCTGGCGTCCCCGGACATTCTATATCCGATAAATCGAACACACTCAATGTTCAATATTCAATTTTTGAACGAATTCTGATGTTCACATTGAGGTTCTGTTCGTGATAAAATTCAAAGCTGATGAGTGCATTATCGGCGAGGCAGGCGAATAGTGTGTGTTCATGAGGGATGTTCATCGATTCAAACGATCACTTTTTCGCGAATTCTCCAACCACTGCACCACAGAGTTGACACGTTTAATGCAACGAACTAGTGTTGGTGTTGGTGTCTGACATTTGAAATTCGGAAGAGTTGTTCTTTACGGAGCGGCATCTTAGTATTCATTCTGGCATCACTAAGATGGTATGAAATATCGTACAACAAACGGATATCATCATTGGCGGCGGCGGTTTCTCCTTCGTCGGGTGCGAAACTAATCCACGATCTCTTGTCCCACCTACAAGCTCGTTTAACTGCTCTATCCAGTTCGGCGTATCTTTGACAAGCAGCTCTCTTAGTAGCTCTTGTTCGCGCTTGCTCACTGGTGGTTTACGCCTCTCTCCGCTCGTAGATCTTTCTCCAAGTTTCTTCCGAAATCCGCTCCCTCCACCCGTTGCGCGGTTTGCCGAGGGTTTCGTCACTGGTTGTGGTGAAGGCGTACTTGTTGCCGGTCCATTACTCATCGGCGGCTTCACTATAGGGCAGCTCCGAGACTCGGGATTCAAGTTATTCGACAAAAGCCCTTTTCACCTAATGACTCTTCAATAGGCGAACGTCTAAACGGCACACAACTTTCACCTCCTGTCCTCGGACACGTGCGACGCGCAAACGTGTCTCAGAGTTAACCAGGTCTATGGGGAAAGAGCAATCCACCAATGGCCATATTGTTATTACCACAAAGTTCTGCAAAAAACACCCCGTTTTCACTCATTTCTTTTAGTCCATGGCGTCCCGTGACACGTTCAAAGCCCGCGTTGTTTGCGCCAATCTTTGCGTGGAAGGTGCCTTAGTGGATTTTGTATGTCCTCCTTCGGGCTTTTCTCAGCCACGATGTTCAGCTGGCTGTAGAAACTCTCTTTCTGCTGCAGGTCGTCAGCATCTGTTGGCGCATAGCACCGAATTGCTGTAAGGTTTCTTACTCGTGCTTTGAATCTTGCAATTCTTTCGTTTATCTGTTCCCACTTCATCAGAGCCGCATGGGTTCCTGGGCTCAGTAGGAATCCAGCTTCTCTTTCTCGAATAGCAAGATTTGCCCGGGTGATGTTTTGTGTTCGCTAGTACCCGGTCAGCGGTCGACGGAGCTGCCGTCTTAGTGTAGAAGGGAATCGCTGTGTCCTCTTCTCTGCTTGCGTACCCCAGTCGGTACTACGTGTAGGTTGAGATAGAAGTTATTAAACAGAGGTTATAGATATTTGCACAAGTTCGCCCTTTGCAAGGCACTTGAAAAATTCCATCCGCTCTACACGCTAAAACACATTTCCCTTGACAACTCCACTAAAACTAAAGTTGAGCAAACCTGATAGCATAGGAACACTTCCCAGTCCCGAAAACCCTTGAAAGCTAGTTTTTATGATGATCGTCAGCAGTTTATGAGTCTATAGAGGTCAAGCAGATGGACATTCACATTTATATAATAATAATTTCCTTGTTACCAGCTGTCAGTATACATTAAATGAAATTTTTATACTCTCAAATGTTTCAACCACAGACAAACAGGCATATTTCTCTGGGAAAAGCTTAAGTAACTGGCAAATAGCTATGTTTTCGATGCCAACATGCTAGCGTTAGAGTAAACAAGATATCATATCACTGCTACTCTTCACACAAGCTAGCATTTCGACCGTCAGTGGGGCCCACAACCGTGAGTTAGCTGGAAAAATCTTGCAAAAAATATCATCACGCATGTTTTTCTAGGAGTATCCTGCGTATAAGCAAGTAAGTGGCCCTCCATTCATTAAAAAGTGCCGTTTTGACGAATACGGAGATATTTCCTACCAAAACTGAACTTGAAATGACTGTTACAGCTCTTGAAGAATGGGACAGTAAATGTTATATCTGTTAATCTGTGTTTCAACTATATTTTGTATTTTGATAAAAGGATTGTACACTCTTAAATGATTCTACCCGTAAATAGGTCGGATTTAGCTAAAGCTAGGTTAAAACTGCTCAAAATGCCCTTAAAGTGTAGAAACTCAAATTTTGGGTAAAAAATTTAACCAACTTTGGCTTCTTGCTATCAATAATTGAATTACTCTCTGTGATAAATAACGCACTTTCAAGTTCCTACTACCAATTTTTTGGTTGAAAAACTACTCAAAATTTGAGTTTGTACACTTTAGGGGTATTTTGAGTAGTTTAAACCTAGTTTTAGCTAAATTCAACCAATTTACGGGTAAACTTATTTAAGAGTGTAGGCTCTTTATCAACTCAGCACCAACTTGTCGAAAGGGCGGAACTGCAAAATATAAATAAACCGTGTGGGTGTTATATTCTGCTGGACTAGTATAGAAAGAAACCCGTACTCGCTTTGTTTACATTTTGCAGTTACATCCTTTTGAATAATTGCTGCCGAAATGTCAGTCATCAACAAACGTCAAGTAAACTCCCGTCTTGCCCCGACTGGGCATTTTATTTATAGTTTCCCTATAAGTTTTCATGGAAATCTGTATCGTAGCATTGCAAAAAGTTGGTGCGACATTTCGTTATTGGAACTAGATCATCGGCCATGTTTCGACAACCTCCGTAACAATTACGAGACTATTGCTGCAGTTTACCTGACCATGTATCGTACCTCGAAAGCAATTTTTAGATTGCAGAAAAAAGGACTATCTATCGTTTAAAATCTAGTATAAACGTTTGACATAATCGTTTACTTCATAGCTCGATGGGTTGAAGAAAGTGTTTCCTAAACTTTTTTTTTGTTAAACACCAAAAATACGTGCGTAATTACACAGTTAGGTCAACTTTAAATTGCTGCTGTTAAAACAAATGTACGCTTTTAACACCAGCCAATTGATTACCGGTTTGACATACGGCGGTCTGCTCTGCAGGCATCAGTCCAAAAATTAATTTATGTAGCAAAATTATGCTTTTCTTTTTAGAACCATTAAGATTGACACTTATACCAATTGCGTTCTTATTGTACTGCGTATCTATATATAAAAACAACTTACACACTTTACTGGTGGTTTCCAGTTTTAAACTGCATGGTTTTGCATAGCAAATTATCGTAATCAGGTGGCAATGTACATAAATTACACTACCCGTTTGCTTTGATGTAGGACGTACAATATGTTTAAGTTAACCAAGAAGATAAATGTCCCTACATGTGTTCTCACTAATTATAAATAAACAGATAGCATTATGTTACTCATTTTGTTTTTTATTTTGATGAATGATCCTGTTATTTGTGAAACATGTTTGTTATCATTTGCGTTTATCGTTTGTTAATAATGAAGCGCTTTTTTGTGCTTCGGCGTTCGATTCTGGGCCTATCTATATATCTTCAATGCAAACAACGTGGATTTTTACGATCATTTCAATAGAAAGAAAGCAAACCAGCTATCTTGATACGTTTTTCTATCGTTTAACAGCCAATTTGTGTTGTGGAATATCCTGAAAACTTCTGATACAGACACGATCATTTTGCTGATTGTGGATATCCCACAGAAAGAGTTTTCCATGTGAAATACAATGGGTATTACACGGTGTAGTTGAGCATAGTTATGAGCATGAGCATGAACGACCACACACATTGTAGTTGCACGTCCACGATTATTCTGAACTAATGAAGTAGCATTACGGGGCAAGAGATGAAATTCGTAGATCGTCGTAAGACTAAATTGGACTTGATGTTTCTATTGATCGAAAGTTAGAGGATCGAAGGCGTTTAATCACCCAGTTACCCATTTTTATTTGTAGGTGTGCGAGCATTTTTATTTGTAGGTGTATGAAAGTTAAAAATTAACATTACGTACAGATATGCATGCTAATAAATCGTATTTGATGCGCAAAACGTACATATCCGTATTATCTTGCAGGCGATATGCGTGATGAGGAATAATTATTCACGTTTCATCTATATAGGGTTTATTTCTAATTCCCATCGTAGTAAGGAAAGCCACTCTAATTTTCATCATTTATTAGGTGGATTTAATGAATACTCCAAAAGCTCTGCTGCTGATTTGACTCAAACACACTTACCTTCTGATCCGTGCCGTTTGAATTCACTAAAAAGCGAGAAGCATTTGATTGAAATTACGCAACTGACTTTATTTCTTAAATTCGTCGTACCGTTTTAAAATCCGTCCATCAAAATTTTTCATCGTCCGAACTAAAAATCACAATAATGTTTACGAAGCTAGCGCGCATATATTTGTGTAGGACAGCATGACAAATGTTATTGTGCAAAATTTCTGAAGGTTTTCCCGGCTGCAGTGTAATAACAATGCGTTGCGTGAGTTATTTTCATTTTATGAATGACGGAAATTAAAACGATTAGTCGACATTTTCTTCTTCGTTGCACGAAAAAACGTTGGAAATTTAGCTGCTAGGAATGAAAAAAAGCATTTAATAGATCTCATCTCACTTTGATTGATCGCGTATGAGAGGCAACAAACTAAAATATTAGGGAATAACTAATTTTGCATTGTGTGTCATAAAAATCGCTGATATTTTCAATAATTTGCGTTAGATAGGACGGGAATAGACAATTACGACGAAGCAGCAACATACCCTAAGTATTTATATACGATAATATCCGATTAAGCGCGATTCGCTCTGTACTGTTACACAATGCTGTGCTGAAAATCGTATGTGTGTCAGTTATTATCATTATATACGACTGAAAATCAACATGGGTGCACTTTATTAAGCTTTAGTTACGAATTTATTAGAAGATATTTATTGTAAGTTTCGTACATTGATGTACCTTTTGGTGCTAGCTGGGCAGCTTCAAAGTGCTGATGAAACGAACCAGTTGTCGTACGTTCGAATCTCGGTCGTACGTTCGAATCTCGGTCGTACGTTCGAATCTAGGTGGTGCTGCTAGAGTAAATAGGATCGTTGCCCTAGCCCCATAACTGTACTGTACTCTAATAATCGGCAGCCGACTGTCTGTCGATAAAGAAGCGTCAAGTGTTAATAACTCAAGGCTTTGCTTTTCCTCTGCTAGGATCGAAAGCAATTAGATACCGCCCTAGCTCTAACCGTAAACAATGACAATTAGCAACCACATCGATAGTGTTTTGGGATAATTTACCATCTCCGATGCACAACAATTCAATAATTATATCTTTGAATAGATTAATTATGGCACCGGTCACATTCTGGTGGTCCTTGGGAAAGGGAAGAATTGTTTATTCAACATTCGTTGCTATGAGGCCGAGTTTGCCTCTGCACTTCCACGGATAACACGGGCAGGACGTTTTTTTGTTAGTATGAGAGCGTATAATCCGATCTGTATTTACTGTGCTAGAAACTCTCTATAACGGAAACAAATTCCGCATCATTTTGCAACTTAGTAGACTGCTTTATTACTCCTGCTAGCTATATTTTTTCTTAATCTCAATTGCATCAATATTGAGAATCAAGCTACAGCCAACTTGCTCGTTGGGTTATTCAACAGCTCGTTGGACTATCTGGTTTGTTAGACCAGCATCGTAAATAGTACCTTGAAGCTAACTGGCCGATTCCGAAGATAACTGGCATCTGCATTCTATGCAGTGACTCGACAATGGCCTACAGGCTAGCACTGTTGAAGGCGTTTTTTACGTCGATCGTTAAAACGGCGTAAAATTGGACCGGACCGGGCGCCTTCTTGATTTTAACCATTTAGCCTACTACTAGTCCACCGTTAGAGACTTGCAGACCATCAACGAAGCACCTCTCTTCTACACTGTACGCTGTTGGTGGTCATATCGCAGGTTCGTTGCATCGGAAACGGTCCATCAACGATAGCATTCAACTTATCCGGGCTAGGGAGATGTAGCTGTCTCAGGACCTTCGACTTTCGGCATCACGATGCAGTAGTTGCGGTAGTTGGCGTTAGCTACGCGCTATAGCTCTTTGTAGCAGTTCCGTTTGCTCAGCTTTATTTCCTGTTTCAATGCAGTCTTTGCCATTCGGAACGCTATGCTACGCTCTTCATGGTCCGCTGCAGTTCTGGCTCTCTGGACGCGTCTTCTGGATCTGAGACAACAAGCATGAAGGTTGCTGAGTGTCTCATTCCATCAATAAAGTGGCCGTCGGGCGTCTTCTGATCTAGTTTTCTCGGCACGGTTGCAACGCCTTATCTCACCAACGTGCTCCTGAATTTGCGCACAGTAAGGATCAATCTTGCGCTGTCCGCCCGGAGTGTTTAAAGGAACGTCGTTGTCAAAGGCCGTCATCTTCCTACAATTCTGCTGTCGACTGCCACAACAATTGTTGTGTTGTGCCGCACTGATTGAGATTGATCTGGGTCACCTCCAGCGCTGCTCACCCATATTCGCTCCGGTTGTGGTGTGTATTGTTTACCTCTTCTTTTCTTTTGCAGAAAATGCACCTTGGCGACTTTGCGCCGTCGCTTGCAAAATGGCCACATTTCCGGCACGATTTGGATCTTCACGGTTTCGCGATAGCTTGCGTTTGATGTCTTGATTTTACCCTTCTTTAGTATCATGGGCGCTGCTACTGCCAAGATGCGAATCACCGCAGTCTGTGTTCCACCATAGGTCTTCCTCAACCGGATTTCCATCGGTACGCCTTCTCAGCTCCTATTCCTGTGCTGTTCGTCCAGATCACTGCAGTCGATCACGGTTTCATTAGGGAGTGCTTTTACGTTCGCTTCATTACCCAACGCCTTAGCAACAAGTTCCCTGAAGGCTGCACACGCAACCGATGAATCTCTTTGTAGCTCAAGAAGTATCGCTTTTTTTGTCCACCGGGTCCTTACTACTTTTTTTTTGAGCTCCTTCAGCTCGGAAGCTTCTGGTACTTTACGGATGATCGCAGCGTACGCTGCGTTAGTGCTCGCTTCAACAACCGGAGCGTATCCTTTATTTTACTTTTTGCTTCTGCTTGTTCTTCTAACTTACGACAGGACGCCATCCGTTACATTCGCCCTGGTCTGGATCATCTTCTACATTGTTTTAACCTTCTTTTGCTCCTCTTCTTCACCAGACGTTTTTCTTTGATGTGCGAAAATTTAACTCAGCAGATGAGTGCTATGCCCTGCTTTCTGCTCTCCAAGAGGCTTGATATTGCTAGTACTCGCCATGGCCAGTGTTGCGCACTGATGAGCATTGCAGCTTACGACTCCTTGCGTACACGTTTGCGTCTCCAGTTGGAATGTTATTGTTGTGAAATTCTCCGGATCGTGTTTCAATTTTCTCTTTCGTGCCGCTATCTCTACTCGTGGTTTGAAGTCGTCTTGTTGTGATCCCATGGTTATCATTGGTCATGCAAAGGTTGACTCGGATCCTTCATAGGGACTCAAGTCGGAGCCGGATCGGCGCAAGTTAACAATTGTCATCCGAGCCTACTAACCCACCACCTAATGGGGGCCCTGTAGCCTCAATGTTACCGAGTTTGCCGAGTTGTCGTGGGTTCGAATCTTAGTAGAATCAGGCCATTCGATGTTAAGTGACTTTAGCATGGGTTTATTCTCATGCCCCTCCACATCCTTCCTACTGCATTCTGCATTTACTAACAATGAAAGCCTCTTGCCAGGGCAAGTTATAAGACTGGAACTTGCTTGAGGTGCGAATGAAGCCTCTTGTTTATTTATTTATTTATTCATCTTCAACATATAGTTGCACAGACTGTTTACTAAATTAATGCCTTAATTCTAACTTTGTAGGTAGCCTTACTAATGTTAAAATCAAATACACTTGACGTTTCGTTAAAAGCCCTACAGCACATTTCCCACGGTTCATTACGGCCATAGTTGGTACGGTGGGGACGATGCCATAGCAGAGTGTAGTTACGCAGTTGCCTGTGAGGGATATGTATACATATCAGGCTAAGAAGAGGGCTGCAGTCAATATCGCCGTTGATTAGTCCGAAAACAAACATTCGCTGAAGTAGTTTTCTCCTGGCTGACAATGTATCGATATCGATAAGCTTGCATCGTTCGACGTATGGAGGTAGATTCATTGTATCGTTCCACGGAAGGACACGTAATGCGTATCTTACAAAGTTCTTTTGGATGGACTCAATTCTATTTGCATGCACAGCGTAATAGGGTGCCCATACAATAACCCCATACTCAACAACGCTCCGAACGAGTGTGCAGTATAGCGATTTCAGTGCATAGATGTCTTGAAAGTCATTAGTGTTCCTTTTCAAAAAACCGAGTGTTGCGTATGCTTTAGCAATAATCATGGAAACATGTGCCGTGAAGTTGACTTTGGTATCAATGACAACGCCCAAGTCCTTAGCCGTGTGGACACGGAGCAGGCTACTGTGTCCTAAGCTATACTCGTAATGCAGGGGGTCGCGTAAGCGGTTAAATGATATAACCCAGCATTTTGATGCATTGATTTGCATACCGTTCAATGTACACCAGTATATAAGAGAACGAATATCTTCCTGGAGGACGCAGCAGTCAAGTGTGGTTTTGATTTAGGGTTTAGGGTTCAAAGTTCAAATTATAGCTTGTTCCGCTTCCTGGTTCTAGGAACGAGATTGGTAATGCATAAGTAGTAAGGGACACATACATACACACATACACACCCTCACTCTGTGCTGAACTCTGCTTTACCGACCATGAAGCCTTTAGCCGGGGCTGGTTATAAGAATGATGCTAGCTCGAGGTGCGAATGAAGCCTCTTGTCCAAGGACAAATTATAACTAGTCTCCGCACTTCCTGGCTCTAGAGCTAGATGGTTGAAAAATAGTAAGAAGCGTAGAGGGGAAAAGGGGTGAAAACACACCGACACTAGCACGCTCACTCTATAGCGATACTGCAATAACAACGAAGTGTGGAACAACACCTGGATAAGATCAAAATAGATCAAAATGCTGGTCATAGTGATAATATCTACACACACAAAATCCACCGGCTTAAGTGCCGAGCTTTGAACGTATCACGAAGACCTGCCAGGTTTTAACGAGACGGAGATAGTCGTTGCAATAGTACAAACAACATTTCGGCAAGGTGCCACCCTTGCCTACTGAAGAAAGCTCATAGCATCGAGTCGTTGCCGTGACCAGAATACCATAATCAAGATCTCACTGATTTCGATACTGTTGTGCCGACTGGCACTCCAGGGGCTAAAGTATTTTAAGCGGCACTGGGTCACTTTGACGGAGCTGTTTTTGATCATTTTATAGAGATTCTACAAAGCCCTAGGCAGACCCCCCAGCACGCAGTAGGACCAGAGAGGATAGTTAAACCCCTGGGCTCTCGTCCATGCTGCCCTCTGAGTGAGTGAGGATGAGTGAGAAAGCTTCATCCAAAAACCAAAAACTATGTTTGACTCTATTACGTTGTTTATACTTTCTAGTACAAGGGTATAATCAAGGTTAGTCGAGAGAGGTTTTCTGATGTTCAAATTTGTTTTTCACCCCCGCTGGGTTACCCTTGACGATCACCGAAATTTTCAAAGCGGAAACTGTTGAATGTATACACAACGTCGATGGTTGCTAACCAATCGTTCCGCGCACTTCTGTTCTACTCACCTTGGGTATAATATGGTACTGACGTATCCCGTGATCCCGTTGTATTCAAGCCTGGGTTTTGCCATCTTTTAGCCAAATGTGTTCAAAATAGCAATATTTTTTTAATTTTGATATCTTGGAAGATGTATGACAATTTCATAATGATAAACATTAGCTAGGCAGCTGAAAAAATGGAAGTTTTTGGAAAACAATTTTTAATTCATCATATTTCTTGTCCAGATACAGTAAAGATTCTGAAAATGTGAACAAAATACTAGCATTTAAGCTCATTTATGTTCAGTCGATTAAAATAGGCAACCCGTGATTTATCCGATCCTTCTCTAACTGATAATCTTTTAGCCGGCATAATGTTTAGCACATGTCATATTGAATAGTGCTTTCAACTATTTTCGAAGAAATTGGCGAAAGTGAAAGAGTGTTTGTTTGTAAATTTTAAAGGATAACCTAGATTATTAGATTAGTATTTTCTGTTCAACTAAAAGTTGTGCGTTTGGATATGGCAGGCTTGATTTTGCTCATCTTACGCATACAGAGGCAGCGCAATCTACTTCTCACAACGAGCAAGTGATTTCGTTTTCTCTTCAATCATTTGCTCTCCCTCCTGATGCCTGAATAATTTTTTCTCTTACGACTTCCATCTTAGGCAGAAAAATCACGACTACAAACAGAGCATTTCTTCGCACACTGGAGATACGAGACTATTTGGTCCGTATCTCAAAGACAATATCGGACAAGCAGTTATTTGGACTGAAACGATTTGTTCCGTGACCTTGAGAGCATGCGTTCGATAGCGCTCCCGCAGAAAAAGAAAGATGAAACCGAAGTGATGCTCATTCGGGGGCAGAGCAAAGCACTGCAAAAGCAGAAAAACTCGTCGCTTGTTGGAGAAGGTAACATCCGACTGAGAGAAAACAAATCGACTCGACTTCTGCGCTTTGCAAGTAAAACGCCGAGAATTGAGATTTTCTGCAAAGCATGGCAGAAGCCTGTGGATACGTGAATGTGTGATTGTGACCTTGTGGTTTAACCCTTGCCAAGTATTATGTCAAGTATTGGTTATTTGTTATTTATTTATAAATATTCATTCGACACAATATTGTCTTGATGAACACTAATATATAATAGTTGTAAACAATCCAAAAGTTACAAATTATTACACATACTTTTACACAAAACTACGCTTAAACAGCACACAGCTATCGTCTCTGCAGGAGTCGTCTTTCAAAAGTGTCTATAGTGATGTCAAAATCGAACAGCTCGTTACGGTGTTGAACTTAGCAACAAACACAACTTGAGCTGTCGTACGCCTCTTTTCGAGGGTTTCGAGTCTTAGCAATTTGCACCCTGTGTCATATGGAGACAAGTCCAGCGGGTTGCTCCAGGGTAGCATCCGAATAGCATAACGGACGAACTTTTTCGTATTCCCTCAATCCTCATAATCCAGCTAGCTAGAAACGGACACTAGACTATTGAGCAGGTCTCGAGTAATGATCATATCATTGCGCAGTATAGCGAACGAAGACAAAACGGATCGCGGAACTCGTTAGCTATTTTAAAGATGAATCCAAGTTGAACTAACAGCTGAGATGAGCTTGAGATGATCTCTTCAAAGTGCAAACGAAAGGTGAGAGCACAGTCAAGATTCACTCCCAGGTCACGAATATGATTAACCCGTTGCAGCGTATGGCTCAGAATAGAGTAATTGAAGAACATCGGGTTCAGTTTGCGGTAAAACGAGATAACACTTCATTTGGAGACACTGATTATAAACAAATTATTCGTATACCACGTCTCAACCAGCTGCTGCAATCTCAAACAGTCAAGTGTGGTTTTTATTGGCAGGTATATCTTAACATCGTCCGCGTAAAATAGACGACATCCAGCAGGCAGCAGTATAGAGAGCTCGTTAATGAATAGCGGGAAAAGCAAAGGGCCCAAGTTGCTTCCTTCTGGAACCTCTGATAGATTACAAAAAAGTTCCGATTCTACTGGACCGATTTTAACACATAAACTACGGTCAGTGAGGTAAGACCTCATCCATACGATGAAAGCGACAGAAACTCCAAGTTTTTCAATACGATTCAACAATATCGCGTAGTCAACACGATGGAAGGCAGCTTTTAAGTCTGTATATATAACATCTACCTGCGCATTTTCCTCCATGATGCTTAAGCAGAACGAAACAAACGAACGGAAAAAATCCATGCTAATCAATGAATAAGTACTGCGAACTGCACATTACCGAAGTGGTATCTACATTCGTAGTTCTACGTCATCAACCCCTCGTTTATCGTTCGAAAGCCTACGCGTTTACGTAGTCACAGTCGATTTGCGATCTCTCTTTAAGTCCTGGATGATTGATTCATTTTGACGAAGCACAACTTTTATGAATTTGTTATTTTAATGTTTTAATTGTTATTGTTATTTAATTTATAGAAAAAATGTTTATCCTTGGTCATTTCTAATAGGCTGATAAATGTTCAAGCTATTTGCGTTCAGAACTGGGCAAGGCGATCGAATTTTTTAATATCCTTTTTACCCACATAGCTTCCCGTATGACATAATTTCACGTCAAAAAAATTTCCATTGTGCTTTGTTCGCAGAACGGCAGAAAAAAAAACGCTCTAGTAATCGAAATACAGAATCGCTTTTCCTCCCTCTCAGTGCAGTTTGATTAGAAGGAACTATCATTCAATATTAACAGCAAAATATATGTTTTGGCCTGCAATCACACTTTTATATTTGATACATTTTTTATGAGCTTTACCATAGACGCGTGTCAACAGGTGAGTGATAAGTTATTTTTTCGTCAGCTTTTTTACATATAAAATAAACCACAGTAACACTCTTGAAACACTATCCCTCGATAAATCAGTTACGTAAATAAGAACTTGATTTACACGATTTTGTGTTATTTGCTTATCGCGGCGAGTATGTATGTGTAGTTTGTGGTTCTACATCGTAAAACCCGAATTAATCCACCTAGCGGCGTGACCTAGCCTTTCTACTGCCACAATAATCATTATTTAATTTCTCAGGAACTTAATTGTAGATGTTATATTAGACTATATTTTTAAAAATCCGTTCCGTATTTCTCAAAATCCTTATTTGCCAGTAAAATTCACAACGTGTTGTGTAGAATAATTATATTTTCTTTCCTTGGGTGCGTAAATACATGTAAGCGTCATTTATGTTACTTGATGAACACCTTATTTAGTTTTATAATATTTATAGAAAAATAATGTAAACACAAAAGATAATTTTTACAGACTTGAATTAATATGTATAGAAAATTATAAATTAACCCTCTAACGGGTCTACAGACGGCCTTAACTTTCGGGCTTCAGAGCCACATACGAAACTTGTTTTGAATTGACAATATGAAGTATTTGTTCATAGCAGATTTTTTGATATTTTGATATTAATACCATGCATTCAAAAGTTAGCATCTTTGAAAAACAAGAGTTCAGAAAAATTATTATTATATTTCGTTTTTGAAGAAAAAGGATATCTACAACAAAATGATTAATCTCAAAATTTTACTATTGGTTTGCTTGGCTTCAATTTTGCAATATATCTGAATTAGAAAAAAATTACTGAATAGAGCATTAGATATGAAAACGAGAAATTGAACTATTTCTTAGCTAGCACTCCTTCAGATAATTATTTTTGCATGAAAATCAAAACTTAAGCTTCTTTTGAATTTTCTTTCGTGAAAAGATAGTCATTAGCTTGATCGCATCGTTTTTACAATGTTAGAGGGTTAGGAAAACAAGATGAGATCGAAAATAGTGCCAAAGCTGCGCCATAAACATGCTTGAGAATGGGAAATACGATCGATATGATTCCCAGTGCTTGTCTTTTTTTTGATTTATATATTAAAACATGATACATGACATAAGACATCTGTCATTTAAAATATCACTAACGAAAACAAATCTTACATAATGTCTACCGTGCAACGTTTACTTCCTATTTTTCAAATAACATTTCTAAGCTCTAGTATCTATGGATTGAAAAGAGCATATATTGATGCGCAAAATTTGTTTGAAATTTGTATAAATTTATTTGGAAAAATCAACTCACTAGTATTTTGATCCTATACACCACTATACTTATATACTTAAATTAACTGCTTTTCTCCGCTTTTTGCTTTTCGTGTACAATTGTGAGTAACAGCAAGTGAAGAAAATGACAATTGAAATCTAAAATCAAAGAAAAGAAGAAACTTTGCAATTGAATCCCGCTTTAAAAACTAAAACTTTAAAAACTTTTACCGACTAAATTCCACTATTTAATATTTATTTGCGACAGATACGTAGTTCGCCCACGACGTGCAGGCTTCATCAGTGTCTTATTTCAAAGCGTATACGTATCTGTCGCGAATAAATATTAAATAGTGGAATTTAGTCGGTAAAAGTTTTTTTCTTTTCTTTTATTTCAGAGTTCGTATTCCACTAAGAGGCTTCAAAAACTTCAGACAATTGACATGTTTCTCACTTTTCTTGAATTTCATTGCAAATTTAAAAATTGCAAATTGTCATCACATACATACATACATACATACATACATACATACATACACACATACATACATACATACATACATATATACATACATACATACATACATACATACATACATACATACATGCATACATACATACATACATACATACATACATACATACATACATACATACATACATACATACATACATACATACATACATACATACATACATACATACATACATACATACATACATACATACATACATACATACATACATCGCACACATTGAATACAATCAACATTTGATTGATAAGTTTTGATTTCACACGTTTTAACGGTTTAATATATGCTGCTTAAGTGTTAAAGTTTGAATAACTTTTGAATGAAGCGTCCGATTTTAAATAACTTAGTTTCGTTTGATAGATCTCAGCAGTAATTTTCAAATAATCATAAAATGTGCGATGTTTTTCATTAAATTAATGCTTATATGTTACATAAATATGTTTTAAATACTATTTTTTCACATTTCTTTATGTAACTTTCAAACTACAAGTCCAATCGTCATGAAATTTGGAAGTTAAGGTTTTGCAAGGCTTCCCTTTCATATGCAATCAATTTTGTTCAAATCGGTTAAGAGACCTATGAGATAATGAAGTCCCATATTTTTCGTATTTTTATACATAACTTTTGAACTAAAAGTCCGATCAGTATGAAATTCAATAGCGACCAATGGGACACCTAGACCTTTCATTTGACACTAAGAACATTAAAATCGGTCCAGCCATCTCCGAGAAAAGTGAGTGAGATTAAAAGCGTCACATACACACACACACACATACACACACACACACACACACACACACACATACATACACACACACAGAAAATGCTCAGTTTTCGAAACTGAGTCGAATGGTATATAACATTCGGCCCGCAGGACCTTCTTTCCATTTCCGGTTTTTCAAGTGATTTCTATACCTTTATACTATATATTTATATAGTAGAAAGGCAAAAAGTTGCGCTGCTGCTGGTGAAAAAACGGTTCAAATCTAAAATTGCAAGCAAGCATGGCTAAATTAAGGATCTTTGGTCTGCTTGGTGTGCTGTCATATATGTCTAAATTCAAAATAGATATAATTACGTAGATTTTTAATTTTTGCACGCAGCGAAACGTAATATTATTTTTCTAATTTTTTAAAAAGTGCACATAACTTCCTGTTTCTACTTTCTGATTTATTTTTGATTTTCAGCAGAGTTTTCACAGAGCAGTGAATATTTATTGACATTTTTAACATCAGTGCGAGGCAGCTATGTTTGTTTTTATAATCTAAGTGTAAACGGATGTCAAATAAAATCAACCCGTCGACGCTCCAGGTATTCCTGCAACTTTGATTACAGTACCTACTAATAGGAACTAGATTTGAGGATTAGTATTCGTATGGTAGATCCAAAGTGCAAGTAGTTAACGACAAAGAACAATATTACGAAAAAAAACTGTCTGCTTGCAGCGTGTGTACTATCATTATTCCGTACATAGGTGAGGTATGTCACATTTTATATACAACGGCGCTGATTGAGGGTCAAATGTAACGACGTCTGAATGCAGAGTTATCAGAGAGCGTCATAGAAAAATAGAGCGTGATAGATAAATAGACGGCGACTGCAAACCAAGAAACGAGAATTATCAAGTTCAAGGACAAAGTTGAAGTGCTGTAGCGAAAGAGAGTAAGTAGGTATCCGTGGGTGGCAAATGACGGTAGCTTTGTGGGAAACATAGGGTGGCATAAAAACGCTACCATGTGGCAAAACCCACACACCGAGATCGCAAATGCAGGATCAGTTCGGGGGTAATATTCCCAAATGGATGGCACACTTGCCTCTTGCCACGGAAGGGTGTGCTGGGGATGGAGGTGCATTTGTTTGGGTATGCTCGGTTGTTATGACGCGACGATTCGTGCCGGAACGCATCCCGGAATGGGAACACGATGATTTTTGTGCGCATACATACGCACACTCTCGGACAGCGCTGGTATTGATAATGCTATTCTCAGAAATTGCAATGTAAGTGCATTGAAATGTGTTGGTTGGCAGGTGAATGTTGCTAGGAGAAAGATTCATTCTCGTGCTTAGGTGAAGAGAGTGTTGATTTTCTCCTTTCGTAGATGGATGGAGTTGAAATGAATTGTAATGAACTTTGAGTGCAATTCAATTAAACCAGAATATCTATAAAAGCTGAGAAAACCCGCGAATCGTGTACTATTGGTGTTTTTCTGAAATATCTACAACTTTCCATTAGATGCGAAAATCAGTCAGTGAAAATAATCTTAATTAGTAACGATCTTTATGTTTAGTTCACACCACATTATAAAACTCACTATTTTCCCAAAATTTACTGCACTAGAAGTATGGCAATCCCAATGCTTTTATATGCATGTTTATTTCTGCGAAATGCGGTTTTCTCGCCTTTTGGTTGGCAAGTTGTTTCCTTCTTGAATCGTTGAAATGAATCAAGTATTTATTCAGATAGTCAGTATACAAAACATGTACCAGAATGAGCTAAAAATAACTGTTGAAAGTGGAAGCTGATCTTTGCAGTAAGTTTTAAGTTTCACTCTTTTGTCTGTTGACATCATTTGAAGTCAAAACCAAATTATTCTATATAGACAACTAAGTGAAGCTATACTAAAAATAGATTTTGTTCTTTTTGATGGATGGATATTAATTATAATGGATTTCACCAATATCGACACAGGCCAAGTTAAATGCATGTCCTCGTTGGTTGGGTAAAATTGTTGGTCTAATAGTTTTTGCTACCTAACACCCTAAAATCTTATCTATTTTCACCAGCGTTGTGCGGAAAAACATTGTTAGTAGATGTGAAGGTGTAACAGGACTTATACAAAGTTAAATTTATGCCATATTATTTGTCAGTCTGTCTTTAAGCGTCATCATCGATCAGTATGTTCCGCCATAACTCCGGAACGCCTCGACCGTTCTCCATCAAACTTGGCACATGTGTTCCTAAACATAAGGGAATCTGCACAGGAGGAGGGTTAAAAGGGGTTCAAATAAGTAAAAAGGATTGCATTTATCTTGCATTTAGATCGATTGCAGTTACGCAAGTGACCGGAAGACAAGAAGGCGGGGGGGGGGTTAGGGAGGGGTCCCCCGAGGAGGGGTTTATGAAAAAAGGTTTAGTCTCTTCCATTATAAGGATTTTCAGAGAGCAAAGGGGTGCATAATTAGCTACGTGACGGAAGGTGGAGCTAAAGAGGAGGGAGCCAACAGGGGGAAGGACGATGAACGTGAGTAAGAATGCAAGTTCCGCCATAACGCATGAACGCCTGGACGGCAAACTAGGCACACATGTTCCTAGACATAACAGAATCAGCGCAGAGGAGTTGACAAAATGCGGGTGGTTTATGAATGCCTACAAGAGCGCTATAAAACAATTTACATAAAACCATGGTCAACACATTATCGTCTTCATTGTTTCCACAGAAACGTCATTAAGAGCAGAACCTGCCTAGTAGACCCACCCTTGCAAAGGTTCTGGAAAGTATATTTTCGATGTACTTCAAGAATAAATTAAAACGTAAAGGAAGTATCACAGAGGCATTTGAAGTGATTTGAAAACGATACACACACTATAATAAAAGCAAAATGGTCATTATAAAAGTCTCTTTCTTGCCAATTTTTTTAGGCGCTTGCTAAATTTACTAGAAAATCCTTTATCGAGATTAAAAATAAACATTTTTAAATTTTTTTCAGCCTCAATAATTTTTTTTTAGCAGAATCAACTAAAACAATTTGACAAACAAATTCAATTGGAAAGTTTCCATTTATAGATGATTTATTGATTGTAATATTCGAATCAGTATTTGATGTATAATTTTTTTGGGCCAGATTAAACTTACCGTGTAAAATGCAGAAAAAAAATCAGAGGGGTTGTGTACAAGACACGACCGCATATATAGGTGACGCAGGACTACGTAAGTCTCTTTGTAGTGATATTAGTAGCATGTATTCATGCTTGCAATCATTCGATTCTTCATGCATACATGGTATATGCAACATATCTACATGCTACATGCGTTGTATGTAACATTTATCAAAGTAGTAACATTGCATACGTTCAATTCTCAAAAGATTGTACATTTGAAAACAATTTAACAAAATCAAGAACACAAACTATTACTTTCCTTACTGAAATTAAAGATTTTTTTTATTATCCATGGTTTCCCACGTTGAAAGGATTTTACCAATTCAATCCTATTTTATCAACAGCACATCTTTTCACTACACTTCTAATGAAACGGCAAGCATGCGTAGTCATACAGAGCCTTATTATTACCGAACACTACAGCTGTAGCACATTTTTCCAACACAGATATCAAATTCGCCGAGGTTCAATCGTCACGCAGTAAAGAATTTGCGATCTGTTGGGACGACAAAGTTGTCATTTGTTCTGGCACACTTCCCTAACACAGACATCAAATTGGACTAGGTTTAATCGCGTTCATAAGAAATCTGTTGGCACGAGGGGACTTTGTCACTCTGTCTGGCGTACTTCCCAAGCAAGGACATCAAAATGGTCTAGGTTTAATCGCGGTGTTAAGAAATCTTGTTGAAATGAAAAAGCTTGGTCACTTGTTTTGGTTTACTTCCCAAACACAGATATCAAATTGGTATAGGTTTAGATCATCGTAAAGAATCTTCCAACCAATCACGAAGCGAGAATTCTGGTAAAACATAGGTTCAGTATTTTCAATTTTTCAATAGTTCAACATTAAGAATCCATACTTTTCTGCATTTGTGTCAATTCTTAGAAGATTTTCCGATCGATTGGTGTAAGAATATTGAAAATCGATCGGAAAACCGCTGAGCTATTAGCGCTCAAAACCTTTCATTTTTCGTGACGCTCGCATTTTTCGATTTTTTGGAATGACACCCTATCTCAAAACTTGCCGTAAGACGTAGTCCTACGTCAAAAGTCCTAAAAACTAAGTGCGCTTTCAAATTATGATCTTTTCCTTTATTTTCAAAATAATCGTGATTATTCTGCGAAAAAGAAACTATTGTTGGTTGATATCATATGATTAATTTTGCATCTTTCATAACTATACAACAATCAGATGATGCAAAATAATGACATCTTCTGAATTATTGTATATTCAGATGACATAAATGAAATAGATAATCTGGAATTAAATATCAAGATAATGAAAATAACTTGGCGATGGCACGAAACATGACTTTTCTTGAGCTCTTTTTGTTTTGACTTTCATGACACTTCGCATAAATGCATAAGGTTTGGATTAAGCATTTGTGAAGATAATTTGAAGACAGCATGGTGAGTTTGTAAGTCAATTTGCCATCTGCAAATCTGCGTTTTTGCAAAATTTGTAAAATCGGGCTCAGCTTTCAAAATTTTCGAAAACGTTATAGTGAACTAACTACATGCAGGGGAATGCAGGCACTGTTAGGCCACCTTTCAGCATTTGTCCATAAGTTCTATTTACAAATATCGTTGCAAAGAACCAAAAATAGTTTATATTTCAGGAAAACCTTCAACTGATTGCTTGTAAAATTAAAAAGTATGGCA
Organism: Sabethes cyaneus; assembly: GCF_943734655.1. Classification (NCBI taxonomy): domain Eukaryota; kingdom Metazoa; phylum Arthropoda; class Insecta; order Diptera; family Culicidae; genus Sabethes; species Sabethes cyaneus. Next base: position 64,147,216 of record NC_071353.1, read on the forward strand.
AAAATGTTGTCAAAGTCTAGCCCATGCTGTGGCGGTTCGGCCACCGCCTAAAATCGAAGAAATATGTGTTCAAATTACATATAGTGACATAAAAAAATTGGATAGCATACAAAACAAACCATCTAAACACAAATATTCAACTTGTAATTAATTTTTTCGAAATTATTAACACAATGACCTCGCCATCACAATGCAGCTTTGTCAGGTTTTTTGGTAATACTGCTAAGAAAATTTTCTGCTCTCCCTTAACGGGCAACTAGTAGTCATTAACTTTTCGTCGGAGAGCTCACTTTCGGAAGCAGTTTTTGGGCCCAAAAGCGGGATTCTGCTTATAAATATGTAAATACTGCATTCTGCTTGCCAATCTGAAAACAGCGAATATATTTTCATTCACAGAATTTTTGTTTCAAACAAAAAAACTGTTTTTGAAATTGGCAGAATCGTTGACGACTAATTTCACCTTGAATCTTTATAAAAATGGATTTCTGTCTGTCTGGCAGTCTGGCAGTCTGTCTGTCTGTCCCTATGTTCCTTACAGAATCGAAAACTACTGAACCGATCGGCGTGAAAATTTGCATGTAGGGGTTTTTGGGGCCAGGGAAGGTTCTCTCGATGGCAAAAGACCCCTCCCCCCACTAAGACGGGGGGCTCCCATACAAATCTATGCATATAAAAATGGATTTCTGTCTGTCCTATGTTCTTTATAGAATCGAAAACTACTGAACCGATCGGCGTGAAAATTTGCATGCAGGGGTTTTTGGTGCCAGGGAAGTTTCTTATGATGGTTAGAGACCATCCCCCCACTAAGAGGACGGGCTCCCATACAAATCTATACCTATAAAAATGGATTTTTATCTGTCTGCCCGAATGTTCCTTATAGAATTCAAACCTACTGAACCGATCGGCATGAAAATTTGCATATAAAGGTTTTTGGTGCCAGAGAAGGTTCTTATGATGGTTAGAGACCGCTCCCCCCACTAAGAAGGGGGGCTCCCATACAAATGAAACACAAATTTCTGCATAACTCGAGAACTAATCAAGCAAATGGAACAAAATTTGACATGTGGGTGTTTTTGGAGACAAGAATTTTTTCTATGGTGAATTGAGACCCCTCCCCAATTTAGGAGGGGGGGGGCTCCTATACAAATGAAATACAAATTTCCTCAACTCGAGAGCTAATTAATCAAATGGACCCATATTTGGCATGTGCGTGTTTTTGGAGGCATGCATTTTTTCTATGATGAATTGTGACCCCTTACCTTTTTAGGAGGGGGGCTCCCATACAAATGAAATACAAATTTCCTCATAATTCGAGAACTAAGCAAGCAAATGGAACCAAATTTGGCATGTGGGGGGTTTTGGAGGAAGTAATTTTTTTAATGATGATTTGAGACCCCCCACCCCTGTGGTAGGGGGATAAGGACTCTCATACAAAAAAAACATAAATTTTTGCGTAACTCAAAAACTAATCGAACTCGAGAAACTTTAGACTCTTTCATAAAACATTAATCAATAACAAGACCACCAAAAACTATCAAAAGTAACATTAGATAATTCAGCGCGAGACGGCCTCAGGCTGCGAGTGTCGCCGGCGACCTGCCGTCGTCGAAATGGGTTGTATTGATGGCAAATATTTAATAATAGTTGTTTTCTACTTTACTGTGAGGAAAATTTGTATATTAAAACACCCATGAACTCCCCAGAAACTTGCAAAACTCGAGATTGTGACAAAGGTCATCCGAGATTTATGTACAACACAGTTTAACTTGTGGCAATACGAAGTTTGTCGGGTCAGCTAGTACTAGATAAAAAGTAGAAATAAATAAATACTCCCTTTTCCAATTTGTTAACTATTTAAGAAACTCGAAAACAATTACTTAATATTTCTAAATTGCAAACTGCTTTTAAAATTCTATTATCATTACACTTGAACTGATAACACGTGTATTTGTTATTCACGTTTTATTTTTTTACCTTGATTAAGTCATATGATTTTTATACAATTCATATACATAAATACCTTTTAAATAATATAACCAACACTATGACGATAAAATGTAGATATTAAAAATCTCCTTTTTTTATTTTCAGGTAAGCTGACAGAATGCAACTAAGCGTATTGAAATCGTGAGTAGCAATGCACCGAATATTAGCCATACACCTGAAATTTCCCGCCATTTCAATGAAAAGGGGTCATTAGCATGTATTATGCATTTTGGTAATTAAGTGCAGTTTTCGAAATCTTCCAACATTTCGTTTTGCTACGTCATATTTGGTACCTAGTAGTTTCTGTTTAAACTCGTTTGAATGCAGCTAGCTCGGAATATTCAGGTAAAAAACAAGTAGCCCAGTTTCCTCTTTTGTAATTATCGATTCAGGCAGAAGCTGTTTTTTTTTTCACAGAAGTAAGACCTCCTCTGCGTTTGCAAAATGGAGTTGCTTCAATTGTCTCAAGGTTTTGTGCCACTCACCTTTGTTAATTGTTATTATTGCCCTCCGTCTGCGCTCTCCGAAACAGGAAACCGCTAATAATAAATTTCACCTGTTGGGCTGTGCACCACGGTAGCTGCACTCAGACGATGATGCCGCGAATTTGCAGAGGCGATGATGTTAATGATGGGTAGTACCATCTTTTGATTTCTCCCATTCAATACCAGGGCGAAGAATGCACAAGGAGATCTTTTTTTACGCGGTGTTTTTTCTTTGTGTTCTGCGGCAGCCAACACCCTTGTAAGAAAAATCTCGATGTAGTATCAATTTAGATGTAGTCGTGATAAACTGCCTTGTTGCTATTATATTGCTGTATTATTACTTTCAAGTCCCTATGACTCTTTTTTTGGCTAATATAGGCTACTTGGAACTTTAGCACCGTTTGCATTATATTATAGAGAAAATATTTGATTTTAGTAGTTTGTTCAATTTATTCCATGACACGTGTCTATCACTCCCAGGTTGGGAAATTCAGTACCTACCTGCAAAGTTTTTCGTTTAGAAGAAAACAAAACAAGCAAAGTACGGTTTACATTCTGCTTTCAAAACTATACCTTTTTGGATTCAACAGACTTCACAGCTAGTTGTGCAAGTACCTATAGAGAAAAATAACGAAGCTAGTACTGCGAATTGAATGCTTCTAGCAGTCGCTTCTAGGCTGGACTCAAAGATACGACAACGATTAGCTTAACAAGTTGTTCCCCGAGGCTCTCTAGGAGGTGATAATAATGACACAGCATACAGCGCTTAATCTGTTTAACAGCAGTCGTAGAGACGAATAAAAATAAATAAAAACGTAGACTGAATGTTAAACAGCATTTTTTGAGTTGCAGCTAAGTAACAATTTATTATTTGTAGGACAAAACAATCTTTAGAACCTTGTTGAACTCCTATTCTGATGATTACTAATATGTTAAATTTGATTTTGGTTTATTGACAACGATTTCCTGACCTTTCGTTCAACTCTTGCCATTATATTTTGTACAGCCTTCTTGCCAGTGCACCTGTAACTGCCTCAAAAGATTTTTGGGTCTTCTTTAGATTCCATTTGGTTTCCGCCCAGTTCCCTTCGAGGCACGATAGTGGTCTACCAAGCCAGTCGTCTTATGTTCGAATCTCGACTGGGTGGTATTACTGGAGTCAGTAGGCTCGTTTCACTAGCCCCGTAATTGTCTCATACAACTAGTCCCCAGTTGGCTGCGAAGTCTGTCGAAAATGAAGGGTCAAGTCTTAAAGACGTTTATACTCAAGACTTTGCTTTGCTTCAGTTTACCGTTTGACGATGACCTAATATATTTCGGTGCTCTGGCGTGTTGAAAGGGTTCTAGTCTATGCGTACAATACATTATTTGCGGTATACCACTCCATGACTTTTATTCCGTGAAAGCGGGATGCCAAAACCAGCTAAAACAGCACGGAACAATCGTGTTGTTACAGGAAAGGCAGCGGTCGTTTTTCCAAACACTCGTTTACGTAAATTTCCTGGTTGACTATCATAATTCAAATGAAAATGTCACTTTTCAAGTCACACGACAAAATAGTCTTTCAAACCAGATAGTCCTTAGCGAACCTCAACGGTTTCATATCCTTGAAAATCTCGGCTATCTCTTACTTTCTCCAGCTCAGCCTTTGGCTTGGTATAGGTTTCGTCGTCCGCAACCACGCAATCAAACTTCGTCAGCATTGTTGTGTTCAGTTTCCGAAATCAGACGACCAAAATCTTTTTTTGTTTATTATTTTTACAAATCAACTGTAACCAATAGCAACCAAAGCTGTAGGTATGAAAAAATGCAAAGCTTTGGTGCTTCATTCCGTTTTAGGAACTTGCCGTTCTGTTTTTAGTGGGCAGACTTCGCAGCCATTTGTGAGGCAATGGCGAGGCCAGTGCCGAACGATCCTGTTGACTTTGACAGCTCCTCCCAGTCACGATTCGAACATTCGACAACTGGCCTGTCAGACTACTGTCGTACTTCAAAGTCAACTGGGTGAAAACTAGCGTAAGGTAAATAATCCTAAGAGTTGTATAAATGGATGACACATTACTTCACTATGTAATGATAATTGAATTGATAATATATTATTTCCAATGAAATGTTTTGATATTTCTATTGATCGCGTTAGAGTTTCGACGCAAACTATGTCTCCCATATGTGTATGTTTATGAGCAACTGTGTGTATCATTGAGTGAATGCTTGAAAGAGTGAAAAACAATCAGAATTCGTAAGACATTACTTCGAATTGTTCGCAATATAGGATAAGCCTGCTCAAATACATTATAGAACTAAGATGATCGTAATCAAATTCCTAGGGAGACAATTATAAAAACATTTAAACTACTCCAATCATGGCAAGACTTAATTGGGCTCAGAATTAAATAAGAAGAGGAGATGCCAAGACTTATTAAGGCTCTGCCAAAAGCCAACTCTAACGAGTTCGGTAGTTACTGCTGAAAAAGACGACCGACGGTTTGTTACCCAATTTAGTTTCGAAAGTACTAGATTTAAAGTTGGAGTTGTCAAGAATCAAACTCTGCCCATTCTGTTGCCAACTCAGGCACAGGCTATTCAACTCGGAGCTGGAAAGTCTGCCAATAACAGTGACTGTAATTAAAGGCCGCTCACAAACGGGGGCCAACCCTGTTTTGGAGGCAAAAGCTATTGAAGGCTTTCGCCGGGATCACGAGCAATTGCCCCAAACTTCATCACGAGCGCTAAGGTCACTCGCAATGATATATTTCATATGTCGCCGACTTAGTTTGGCCAAGTTATATCGTAATGGCGTGCAATACCGTCCCGGATATGCCCATGCATCATATCGCTCAAGACCAGCTGCGGCAGATAATGCACGAACACGGGTTTCCGGATAAACTGTTGTGACTGATTAGAGCTACATTGAATCGAGTGATGTGTTTTATGATTGGGCAAAATTCGCGAAAGTATCGATAATTGAATATCAATATCAAATCCGCCGCTTTATCGATACCGTCGATATATCGTTCGTGAAGCATTGATATTCGATTTATCGATACTATTTAAGGCGGCATTCCGGGATTAGGAAATGCTACACAAAAAAGGGATTCATAAAATTTTATCAATAAAAAACATGTTGAGCAAAGACAGTGCCCCCAAAACACGCACGCAACACATCACTCGCTCCAGTGCAGCCTTATTTCGGACACCTTTGTTTGTTTGAAAAACCGCACTCGTGCATCACCTGCCACAGCTGTTCGCGCCCAACTGAATCGTAAGCTGCCCAGGAATCCACTAAAATATGATGGGTTAGACTCCGATACATCTGGATGACCTGCCGAAGAGTAAAAATTTGATCCGTAGTAGCACGGACCTTTATGGAGGCCCATCTGGTACTATCCTACGGACCCTCCTGCCAGCGGGGATAGACGACGCAACAAAATCTTGGCGAGCACCCTGTTGGTGGCTTTGACCAGCGTTATGCTGTGGAAATTACAGCAATCTATCCGAGATGGGACAAACCACACCCTCAATCCACTCGTCCGGCAGCCCCGTTAAACATGTAAGTGACATTGTTCAAGGTTTTGCATAAGAGTCAATTCCAATAAAATAAATTTGAGAATTAAGCTTAGTAGATACCTGAAAAGAAAACAGCGCCAGAAAAATCCTTAAAATATTGCTTTCTTGAGCATTTCCTGGCCTAGTTTTAGCTTATATTTTTTCAGTTGCATATCCCACTTTATCAAAACAGTATCGGGATGAAATTATCGATTTAGCATAATATCGACGTCGTAACTATCGATGAAATATATCGAAATATCGGCCTTCGAGTATCGATACGATATCGCCCAATTGTGTTTCGTGCGCATCTCGGGGACTCTTTCGTGTCAGGCGCGGCGAGGGTTGAGACAGGGTGACGGCATATCTTGCATGCTGTTCAACATCGCTCCTTAGGGGATGATCCGACGAGTGGGCAGCCAACTCCTAGGCAGTCATCTGCACTGTGATGCCATAACCTGGAAATTTGCAGCGGCGGAGGTAATCTGCGCTAGACTGAAAGCGGAGTCTAGGAGGATTGGACTAGAAATAAATGCGTCGAAGAACAAGTACATGAAAGAAAGTGGCTTAAAGGAAACAAACGCACGCCTTCCGCGGATAGTCCCCGTTGACGGCGACGATCTAGAAGTTGTAGATGAGTTCAGGTACTTGGGATGGCAGGTGATCGCGAACAAACAACACTGGTAAGAAGATTCAGCGGCGCATTCAAACGGTAATGCGGTCTACTTTGCCCTTCGCAAAACACTTCGATCTAGCACCGTACGCCGTACGAAGCTGACAATGTACAAAACCCTTATCAGACAGGTAGGTTCTTATAGACTTGAAAATGTAATGCTGCTCACGAAGGGCATACGCACCCTTGCCGTATTCGAGCGGAAGTTGCTGCGGACGTTATTTGGTGAAGCACGAACTGAAAGCGATGAGTGGCGGAGGCATATGAACTATGAGCTAAAGGCACTGTTGTGAGAGATTCCCATCGTACATCTGGCGAAAGTCAGTAGGCTACGGTGAGTCGGACGAGAGTGCGACGAAAGCAGTTATCTTCTACAACCTTACCGGCAGTGATTTGCGATTGCTGAGATGACTGGGAAATTGGCTGCGAGTGGCCCGACATGGAGTTGAATGAAAACGACTGCTTGAAACAGCACGAGCACTATGTTGCTGATGACCGTCCCGGGCTCCGATATGTTATGGGCAGTAAGTCGCTGTGATGTTGATTGGGACTATCGAAGTGTTAACCTTGAACCCAATCGCCTCGATGACTTAGGTTTAACCTCGATAGCAAGCGGCAGTTAACGCTGCGTGTCACAGCACAGCAATGGCTTCGCCTGCTCTTCCTGCGCTGGTTCGGTCGAGTCTCAACAGTCGAAGGTCTAATCTCCGGTAATCTCCGTTGCCTCTCAGAGAGCAACGTTTCAGTTAACTGCGGAGAGGACTTGACGGTTTATATTTGCTATCGATGGATATTGCAGTTTGACGCTGGTCAACTAAGGTATTTCAGGATTGCTTGATGGCGGTAATCTGTGATGGCTAGAGGCCAGCGATCGGGCTGGCTGGATACATAAATTACGTAACGCAAAAATTCCTGTTTGTGATCCTCTCCCTCCTCTATGTAACAATCAGTAATGCTTGATCTAGTCAAGATCATTTTGGGATTTTGGCTCCATACTTGATATGGAGTAAGGAGAAAATTTCCGAAAAAGTTGTGCAAGATCCCGCAATTGTAGTGCAGATGTGCCAAACTCTCAGGTTCAGAGTTACAAAAGCGGCAGGTGTCAGATGACACCTTGCCGATATTCTTTAAATGATGAAGAGCGGGACAGTATCCGGTTAGGAATCTCGTGTTGGTGCATAGTTCACCACGAGTTAAATTGGGTAATTAAAGTGGTAGTTTAGATACCGATCGACTCATAACAGATGTAGCAATGATGTGGTTTTTATTATAGTTTTCTTTTTCAATCATAAATGAGTAAAAATGAATGAAAAGTTTCAAGGTCAAATATCCCCATAAATTTTTTTCGTGATCGCCTTGCTTCACAGACAGAAACGACAGTTAAATACACTATCTGTTTTTTTGTGATTTCAACTACTTTATGTTTAGAAAATAAAAGCAACACAGCCCCCTCGTTCCAACAGGTCGCAGATTTTTTACGACGTTCAGACTTGTACCAATTTGATATCTGTGCTTGGAAAGTACGCCAGCATAAGTGATAAAATCCTCTCGTCTTAACCAAAATTTTTAGCATCGCTATAAACATAAACCAATTTGATATCTGTGTTAGGGAAGCGTGCCAGAAAAAGTAATAAATCTCCTCATCCCAACAAGATTTCTTAGGATTGCGATAAACCTAGTCCAGTTAGATGTCCTGAAAGTTAACGTGAGCGACCAACCCTATCTTTCGCCCGATTGTATCTACATACTGCAAGAATTTTATCAAAACTAACGTCTTATATGAAAAAGCGGTTGACAGAATATTCATGCATGTGACGTGATATAGCAATTTGCAAAGTGAGGAAGAATTAGTGACTGTCAGATGCAACGACTATTCTCTCCAGCCGTCGGGACCAGCACTGTAATGACACCAACGTTGCGTTGGATAAATTCTGTAATTGGAGAAAATGTTATTTTCTTATTTAACAGAATGGCAGTTCTGGGCTTGCACTACAAATGGTACTACAATAGATCAACTTAGCATTGGCGCTCGATAAACCGTGAATCATGGTTCAGAGCAGCACTCTGCTGCTTTTTGATGAACCTTTGGCATAGGATAATAGACGCCTCCTTGGTGTGGTGAATGCAGCAAAAGCTGCTCATTTTCTGACAGGATTGCCGTTTTTGGCTCGATCCAATAAAAGGTTCGAACCTTGGCGAACGGATACCAACAGCATTTTCGCTGAGTTGAGCGACTGGGTCGTCCACACCGGCAAGCTACGGTTGCTGCAGGCGACATGCTACATATTTCCGACACGTACTTAATGGCGGATTGAGTCTCTGATGTTGACTTCTATTCACTGGCGATTGCTGCGTAGCCTCTTGCGTGGTTTTCGCGGCACCCTCCTAGTCTTCACAGGGTTGCATTGTTTAAGTGGCGGCGGGGTGCTCCCAGACGGAAGTTCAACACTTTCCAACCTTAACGCTGCGGAATTGCATTGTATTGGAGTACTCAGAAGGGAGTTCTGCTCGTACCGGCCTCGAACTTGCAGCAAAGGCTGTTGCGTTTGTGTTGATCGAACCTCTACTAACCTGTCGCATGCGTGCTAAACTTGTAGTTTAGCATGAAGCGCTTCTCAGCGATCTGGCTAGCCTACTTTTGGTCAACCTCTATCAGTAGTTCAACGGTATTTCCAAACACCTTGCGGGATGAACAGGGATGGAAAATCAGAATGATTTTGATCAATTCTGCGAGTTATCGCCACACACACAGATCACGATCTGTACAGTACATGACAAACAGTGAATCTTTAGCATTGATCACAAGATTTTGTTCTCTAAACAGTCTCAGCAGTCGATCACAGTGTTACATCTTACCTAACTGCGAGAAAAAATGTTACTAATGTTGTTTGTATTGAGATTTATACGCTACACACAACCAATCGTCTGTATTTGTTAAACTTCTCAACGCAATCATGCATTAAACATGATCTGTCATGAAGTTTATCATAATCTGTACAGATCACGACAAAGTACTCGTCGCTTACAAGTAGTAATGTTAATGAATCTGAATCTGATCGCTCCTATGATCTTGATCACTAGAAGCGATTTTTTTCCATACCTGGTCCTAAAAGTACTTTATGAAGGTATGAGCCTTCGGAAAGTCCTTCGTGTCGTAGGCCCGTAGTTGTGCACCTTCCCACGAAACGAGAGTAAATGTCGTTTGCTCCAGCCATTTGACCGTGTTCTAATCAGAGCAAGCCAGTTATCACATAACCGTCCTTGAATTGCCAGTTCCTGAGTTTGGGCCTAATGTTTGGAGTTTCGTGGTCAGCTTTATAATCCAGAAGAACGGCGCGGACAGTTTGCAGTTGATCCGCAATAAGCAGGGAAACAGGATAATCAGCCGTAGATATGGCAACGCTGAAAGCTTGCCTTATTTCTCTGTATGTGCACCCCGAGGGTGGTTTCGGTACCAAAGGAACCGCGCTAGCTCGATTACGTAGTCTCTTTTTAGTGACACCTTTGTTGTTGATATTCAACGACGCCGTATCAGCCGATCGCTGCCTCTTGGTAACGACCAGGTCCCACTCACCACGAAATGCAACATACACCTGGGCGGACGAATATAGGAGATTTGACAGCATGTTTTTTGACTCATTTCAAATATTTGTTGTCGATAACGCGAAAGATGAACTGATTCGGGTATCTAGCACAAGCGTCGCCTATGTCACATGCTACACGATTTTGTCGAATAACTCGACTGAGTTGATCGTTAAAAACTGGTTCCTCAATTGCCAGCATACGACGAGTTTTGTTTTGGTCCTGCAATGAGCTGCTAGCCTGGCCGTTCTACCTGAACTCGACACTCGACGGTGACTGAATCGAGTCGAGTTGCTTGCGTAACTTACATAATAGGACCCATAAAAGTGAGTTTTTGTTAAAAACAATTGACCTTAAATTGTTTTTTTAAATACAAAAAAATTTTATATCGAAAAAAGAACCGGTTTTTTTATAAACTTCAAAATAAAAAAACAAACAAGTGAGTTGCTTGAGCCATTCTTGAGATATTTATCGACTTTCAAAACCTGGTTACGAGAAAAATGGCGTTCAAGTTTTTATTCGCTGTATATACACGGACATTCATACTCGCGGTACAAACAGTTGTAACTTTGTAATTTTTGGAATTTATCCAAACTGTCACAGGCACATAATATTAATCTTTCGAAGAATCAATAAAAAAATCAATTTTTTTTGAATCAAAAAACTGTTAAGACCCCTTAAACAGTTTTTAAAATCGGGAAGAATGCATTTGTCAAAGAAAAAAATTCAGCAAATTTTTTAATATCACGAGAAGAAAAACTGTGGCATAAGAACTTGATGCTTTCCTGTAAATATTTAACTTTTAAAATAGATGCAGCTCGAAAACATTTGATTAAGCGCTCATTACCACGCTGTAAATTGCAAAGTAGCAATACCATACCTAGGGTGAGGGAGGATATTCTTAGCCCATTAAGCGAATGCTTTTATTTTCTCGGCCTAGGCCTAGTTCTAGTGAAAGAACAGCTGAATTTTATGTTCTTTCAACAAAAAATAATAGATTAGTTACATTTTTGAAAATATAATTGTAACATGTAAAAGTAGTATATCCGCAAAGTATTTATTTAGTGAGAGAAAAGAAAAATAGGCTGAAAATACCCTCCCGTACTCTACATATATTTTTGCACATCTCCTAACCAACGCAGAGTGTAAATGAACATGGCAGGTGATGGTTCACGCTCGAGATTAGTTCGTTTATTTTCCCTAATTTCGAGACGTCTTTCGCAGGACGAATAACGAAACGCTTTTAATTTTGATTGATTGGATACGCCGCCGCGTGTACCGCGTGATTTATAATTGACCCAAACAGAACTAAAACGGTAGTGTAAATTTGGCCAAAAACTGCACAATAAGCTTGCTTTTTACGGCTGTGGTGCGGCCAATGTGTTTATGTGGTTATAGTTGAAGAAACAAAACTGGACATAGTAGAATGCAATTTTTATTTTGTTTAATGATTGAAAAATTATCAAAAATATTAATTATTTTATAATTACAACTAAGTTTTGAGCGTCTTAGTCTACGACACTAATTCTTCAGGTTACAGGTACTTCTATTTTGGGTCTACTTTCTGTTCTCCACATCCTAACAGGAATTTTTTTTACCAATATAGGTACACTACTATGATTGCACATTCGGTTTGTGGTGATAAATTGGTTCTGCAGGTCCGGGTAACTGTAAAACAGACTTAAGTTAAAAGTATATGCCGAAAAAATATAGATAGTTCTCATTCATCACACTTTTCATGTAACATTCACGTGAATTATTGGTAACTCGCACTCATACTACCCACTTTACGTGCGATCCTGGTAAATTTTATCAACTTTCCTATTAACTAGTACATGAAGTTCATGTTAGTGGCTGTACGACAGTTTACATTATTTTTCACGTGGATGTGGCGTGTCGATTTTTTATAGTGCAGTAGAACTCACGAATGATAAAATGACAAAATACCATGCACCTAAATTGTATTATCACAACTTGTATGCTTCTGAAAATCAAAAAGGTACAAATTTTATGAATTTTTTATATGCTTTGTAAAAAAAATCAGTCCTGTGAGAGCATCAAATAAAAGACTAATACTGCTTTCCGATTTTTTACATTTAGTTCATCGTTTGGCTTTTCCCATACAAAATGACGACCATCTGAACCAAAGGTGTTTGAACTCATCTGCAAAAATAATATGTTACTGGGAAGAAATTTATCATCTTTGGCTCAGATGGTCATCGTTTTGTATGGGAAAAGCCAAACGAAACTAAATGTAAAAAATCTGAAAGCAAGGGTTAAACACGGCGGGGGTGGAGGTATGGTAAGGGGGTGGATTACGGCTAAAGGTGTTGCTAATTAAGTCTTCATCGATGGCATAATGGATCGAAATGTCTATTTAGACATTTTAAAGCAAAATTTGAAGCCAAGCGACAACAAAATGGGATTTAGTCAGAGGTTCAAGTTTTACCGAGACAATGACCATAGCACAAATTGGCAAGTACGGTGGAAAGTCTTTTAGTTCTGAATGACAAAAGTTAGTTTTCTACATCGTAGTCCCAAATGTTCATATAAAACTTATTCTACACCAACGACAGATCACAAAAAAAAACGACAGATCTACTACTTCTCCGAAGGTGATGGTATAAATTCAAGCACAAGTTTTAATCCAGTGTTGTGTTGTACATCGCAATATCCCGTAAAAGAATTACAAAAAGGTAGTTTCGAAGACATGGTTTAAATTAAGCGATTTGGCCTTCAACTAGGAAGTGTACCAGATAGCAAGAGAGAGAGAGAGAGAGAGAGAGAGAGAGAGAGAGAGAGAGAGAGAGAGAGAGAGAGATTGCCGAAAATACTCATTCCATTTATTCGTCGCACTATGTCAATAAAATGCTACCGTTCCTGAATAGCCAAAATATACCATATGTACCAAAAGACAGGAATCTAACAAATATGCCCTAGTATGCCGAGTTACAACAGGATCAAAAGCTGCATCCAGAAAATTCTTCACTAAGCAGCGCCGAAAATCAAGAATTGTTACCGTTCTAACCCCCAAGGCACAGTAACAGTCATGAAAGAACAATATCTCAGGGAGTTGATAAAGTATTGATGAACTTTGGTTGCATGCAAATAGTGGGTGTATAATATTAAAAAAAAGTTAAGAAAAAACAATGTTTTTTTTCATTTCTTGTTTTGTTTTTTTTTTCTATTTAACTTCACCGATCACTGAGCGATATACCGTACGTGAGAAAATGGTCGGAGTTAAGATTGCACGTCAATTGAAAACGGTGATGCACAAAACACGCACTCGGTGCACTCTATAGGTTCGACGATTCCTATACGATGGCATAATTTTTCATGCAGACTTCCCATAAAACGAACCCCAAGTAATATATCTTGAAATTTATAGATGCGTGCCGTACAATAAAATCACAGAGGTCATCAACTCTAACGTTATAGCCTTCAATACCGTTTTTATGGGACCTGTTATTCGAAAAAGTAGATTTTAATCACCTAGAAATGGATGGATTCAATTTACTTTAGTACAAGTTGTTGTTGCTTTTCTTTTAAATTTCCTAATCCAGTATAAAAGTGTCATCCGTTCAGAGATCCGCCGCGCTGTAGGTTGAGAAAAGCGGAATTTACTTAGATACTTTTTACGACCGAGTTAAGATTAGTTTTACAGTACGATGTTTTACGATTCCTGGAGCCAAGTCCTTTTGCTATTTTTCATATCTTTCATCCCAGTGGTCATCTCATTGGTCATCACCACTGGCGAAGTAAGGCGGAGCTAAGAGGCGGGACCATAAATTGCTGCTAAAGGTGAAACGGCTTCTAAATGAACCCTAAATTAAAAAGACGCCGTCCGCCCGGAGAGCCGACAACGATCGCGCCCCATAATGCATTTATCAAGTATATCATTTTATTGCAATCATTCTGTTTACTTGGGGAACTCGTTTGCATCGTTCTGTGAGCAAACGCTGCGGCACTATGGCTGAGCTTTGACCACAGAGGACGCAAAGCGTCTGGTGCTGATCGTTCAAAAAAACAGATCCGTCGAGTCTTACCCGGCTGTTGGTAATTACAATAATAAATTTTTATTTTACAACATGTCTTCAACAGCTGTATTATGCAGGAGACTTTCGGCTTGGTTTAGGTTCGAAGCGGTATCGAAAAATTTCCGGGCTGCGAAAGCTCCACGGAACGAGCATTTGCAATGAAGAGCTCTTCCCGCCCAGATCGTGATGCCTTACATTGTTGGAGGAATGCTACGGGATTCTGTCGGATCCTGCGGGTGCAGAGGGATGATAATTTGCTTCATTTAAGGAAATGATCCGTAGCACATCACGATGATGGAATATTTTTCGATTTGTTTACTACTGGTTGCTCACACGATGTTGGCGATCTAGCAATTTGTTAGGGTAATAAGCTATAATATGCCACCATAAAAGATATTGTTAATGATAGCTTCGAAACCGATGATCGTAGTCAGGGTCGTTCGATCACATCGTTTTTTAATCGGAAGGTGGTACCTACCAGACGAGCACTTAATAGGGTGTCTGAACATGGCTAACATTTTCAAACAAAAATGATGAAACATGATCCCCAACAGGCAATAATTTCGCACACAATATTACGGTTTGCCGTCCTCATGATCTGTCCCAAAATGTTTTCGTTCCTTTAGCAACCTTCATTGCGATATTTCTGATATCACTAATTGCATAGTAATGTCATTTGTTTCTGTTACATTCGATGTTTTGCGCCATTTGTAGTGAGAAGCATTAAAGCCAGCAGTAATCTATATGAATATCAACTTTTACTTACTCTTCGTGGAAGTTTTCTTTTCGTTTTCAAGCAATTATTTAAATCGGATTTTGATTTCAAATATTTGTCACTTGTAATTGGAGCTCGCGATCTTTCACGGGTTGCGACTCTCGTGCCGTGTTTCGGCATCAAAATGACACTAATTACGCTGAAATACCACCCGGCACCTTGATCCAGAGCTATGGTTGGTGCAAAAATTGGCGAATTTTCAGGAGCCGGGAGGCAGCCACTGCGGAAGCCAACTAGGAGCGCGGTCAAGATTGGCATTATCTAGACGTTTATTCCCGACTAGCGGCTTTTAGTAATATGAGCACACACAGCTGTCTCCGACGGTGGACATGACTTTGAAAGGTGTTTGGTGGAATCTATACACTCAAAATGAAACAAATTTTGAACATGCTTGCTAGATAATTTTATAATTTATATTTATTTGCTGACGAAAAAGTACCCGTAATGACGTATTATTGCTTATTTATTGATATTTTTTATAATCATGCAAGTCTGTAGTAGCTTATAATTTTTGCCATGAGTGTCATAAGTACAAATGATGGTTCTGCACATTATTTGATCACTCGTGAACTTTTGTGTGTAAGAGCACGTTATGTGTAAATATAGATTCAATTTATTTCAACACTACTTTTCGCATCGGAGCATTTACCGTAAATCAAACCGGTCAAACATGACATAAAACTGTTGGCGCTGCTTGTTCGATCGAATGTGGGGACGTATTTGAGAATCTTAAAAGTACGCTGCACGAGTAACGGTGAATGTCATGAGCCTATTTGGTTCGAAAACGCTTAGCAAAGAAGATCTATTGCGGTGAAAATGGAAAAGGCGTTATGTAATTACAAGAAAAATATTAAAATCAATTTTTATAAAATTATTTTGATGGACCTAACACTAAATCATTGATTTTACGAAGTGGTTGGTGTCTCCCAAAAGATGGAACATTAATCACTAAAACGTTACTGGGAATTGAGAAATCTGTATTTCAATAAATATGTTTTTTACTGAGCCATACATTTTACCGTCAACAATTTAACAAATTGCAGTTAGAAATGCCCATTCCGAAGTTAGTGTAAATTGCAATGTTTTAAATCTCACTCAGATTAACTGTCTCAACAAGTAAGTTCAAACTTGCTATGTAATTAAAAAATAAAAGCGTTAAAGACCATTTTAATTAATTATATTGGTATTAAAATATAGTTGAACGGTGACATAAGTGTTTGAATTGTTCCTAAAAATGTGCTGAATACGGAGATATAAAGTCTGCTTAGCCAAACAAAGAGGCGCCGCCCCCTTTGCGTCAATGACACTGATGCCGTTAGGTTTCATACACAAATAACGTAACGCATAGAGGAGAGAGAAAGAGAGAGCGAGAGCGAGAGATAGATAGATAGATAGATAGATAGAGAGATAGATAGATAGATAGAGAGATAGATAGATAGATAGATAGATAGATAGAAAGAGAGAGAGAGAGAGAGAGAGAGAGAGAGAGAGAGAGAGAGAGAGAGAGAGAGGGGATTGGGGTTACGTTACTTTTTGTTACATAGGAAAGTGGAGGCGTCATGAAAATAGTTACGTAACAAAATAATGTGCACCTTAAAAATGTATTTGCAATTATGATGAAAGAACGTGGAAACCAATGAATCGGTGGAAACGGTCTAATCCTTGGAGTGGGAAACAAGGAATCGGTTTTGACTTATAAAAATTCAGATACAAAACTACAGTTTGCAGCTAATGGAGGCGATCCTACTGTCACAGACTAACAGACGTAACACTGAAGTCTAGTTCCATCGCCAACAAAAACGATCATTTAAAATTTCCACTCTAGCCGAGACTCAAACAACAAGCCATGAGCGAGAGCGCCGTTCGCCTACATTAACGCTGCTAACAGATACGCAGAAAATATGTGAGTCGACTATCGACTGTAACGTGTTATTTGGATATAGATTTCTCGGAAATCTATATCCAAATATACAAATAAGTAGGAAAATTTATAGCGAGACACTTTACGTAGTGCGAAAACTGC
Organism: Sabethes cyaneus; assembly: GCF_943734655.1. Lineage (NCBI taxonomy): Eukaryota > Metazoa > Arthropoda > Insecta > Diptera > Culicidae > Sabethes > Sabethes cyaneus. The sequence continues at coordinate 64,164,323 of NC_071353.1, forward strand.
ACCATGTGACGCTTGTCTTTTTGCGCTTGTAGATTATCATACTATGTTTTACTGGAAAATTTATTCGAAGTGTTACGACTCTTAGTCAGTGCTAGCAAATATATTATATTAACAATATAGATCACTTCGCAAAATCCCATATATATCCGAAGAGACGCAAAAGTAACAGCCTCTTGCGGACAAAAAGGTGACTAAAAGCTTTTTGTAATAAAAATGTTTAAGCGTGTAACAAATACACAAGAAAAAGGTGCGGTAGATTGAATGTGCTATCTCTAACGCTAGAACGTCATTCGTCTAGATTGTAACGTTAGGTATAAAACTTAATTGTGTGGCTATCCATACTATGCTGGCTCCCTTGTTTACATATCAAACGACAGAAACCAGTTGTTTAAACGGCATATTTGCATATTTGCGCGAGCAAACTGAAGGAAAGCTGATATTCTTATGCTGATCCCTCTCCCGTTTTGTTTACGCTTGCGACTTTGGTTCTTTTGTTAATTCTATCTAGAATTGGCTAAACTCTGTAATGAAAGTTGAGTTGTTTCCGATAGACGTGTCGAATTTACGGTGTACATTGGTAACCTTTTATGCCACTATGGCGCTAGTAGTCGTGTCTTCAGGATTATAGAAGAGCGAACTATATTGTTAATCTATACCTATAAAAATGGATTTCTGTTTGTTTGCCTATGTTCCTTATAGGATCGAAACCTACTAAACCGATCGGTGTAAAAATTTGCATGTAGGGGTTTTTGGGGCCAAGGAAGGTTCTTATGATGGTTAGAGACCCCTCCCCTCACTAAGAAGAGGAGCTCCCATACAAATGAAACACAAATTTCTGCATAACTCGAGAACTAATCATGCAAATGGAACAAAACTTCACATGTGGGTGGTTTTGGAGACAAGAATTTTTTCTATGGTGAATTGAGACCCCTCCCCACTTTAGGAGGAGGGGGGGGGGCTCCTATACAAATGAAATACAAATTTCCTCATAACTCGAAAACTAATTAATCAAATGGAACCATATTTGGCATGTAAGTGTTTTTGGAGGCATGAGTTTTTTCTATGATGAATTGAGACCCCTTATCTTTTTAGGAGGGGGGCTCCCATACAAATGAAATACAAATTTCCTCATAACTCGAGAACTAATCAAGCAAATGGAACCAAATTTAGCAAGTGGGTGTTTTTGTAGGCATTTTTTTTCTGTGCTGAATTGAGACCGCTCTCCTCTTTGGGAGGGGAATAATGATCCCTCTCCCTTTTAAGAGGGGGGGCTTCCATACAAATGAAATACAAATTTCCTCATAACTCGAGAACTAATCAAGCAAATGGAACCAAATTTAGCATGTGGGTGTTTTTGTAGGCATTTTTTTTCTGTGGTGAATTGAGACCGCTCTCCTCTTTGGGAGGGGAATAATGACCCCTCTCCCTTTTAGAAGGGAGGCTTCCATACAAATGAAATACAAATTTCCTCATAACTCGAGAACTAATCAAGCAAATGGAACCATATTTGGCATGTGGGACCGAGAGTTGGTGTTCCGCAAAATGGTATTCGGCGAAATGGTTTGATGGCGAATCTTTAAATGCTATCCGCTTTATTTTATCAGGCTAAGCAATGGGGGGAGTTGTTTTTTACTTTACTGTGAGGAAAATTTGTATGTTAAAACACCCATGAACTCCCCAGAAACTTGCAAAACTCAAGATTGTGACAAAGGTCATCCGAGATTCACGATTTCTGAACAACACAGTTTAATTTGTGGCAATACGAAGTTTGTCGGGTTAGCTAGTATAATATATTTGGTGCTAGTCAATTTACAATTATTACAGCTGAAAACAATTTGAGCCCAACATGGGTTGTTCTTATTTTGAAGCTCTCGCAGATTTTGTTGAATTTGTTAAAATACAAAAAAAATGAACCGTTTATGTGCGCTTTATTATTACATATGAGAGGGAGAATGTTAAAAACCGGTATTAGTTACGCGTTACGTGATTTGTGTACCACGCCTTATCTCGTGCGATAACCAGTATACCGTAACTAGAATTTAAACAAGTTTAGTTTCTAATGTGCCGACTGGCGAGAGTTGAACTAAGGTATTTAAAAAGGCACAAGCCGCCTAGACTGGGTGGTTTACGGGTTTTGCGATATTTTATAGGAAATCACCATAATCCAACATTTCATCAGCCAATCAACATGTCCCCATTCCTGTCACTCAATGTTTTCATTTTCATATATATGAAGTAATTTGAACGAATTTCACGTAGATTAGATAGCTTTCATCCAACTTTCGTTAAGCTTATTAGGCACTTAGGTTAGTTATTTGTCGATCAAATTGTCAATGTGAAAGCAGTTTAACTTTTATATGAATTTTCTAAGAAATTGAATGTAATTTGAATTTTCATATTCATAAGTTCAGGTAGTTTTAGTATCTCAGTTGGAAACTGGACTCACATAGTAATATAACAAAGTTTCCATCTTCCGCTAGGTGAATTAATTCGCCTCCCAGCAGGCCTCGAGATATGATGCTGGCCTAATAAGCCAGTCGTCGAATGTTCGAATCTCGGCTGGGAGAGACTGTTAGAGTCAAAAGGATCGTAGCAACTGACCCTGCAATTGTTCTGTACTCTAACAGCTGGCTGCGAAGTCTAACAAAAGGTCAAACTTCGATAACGGAATGTAGCACCTAGGCTTTGCTTTGCTTAAAGGGAAATCGTTAGTATAGAGAACATACTTCAACATAAACGTGCACTGTCCGCACCAACGAGAAGGAAGCGTTCTATACGCAGCTGGAGATAACGTAAGACAGCTATTTGCCACGAGCCATCAACGGTGAATCAACTTGGCAGCTTCCCGAGGTCTGGTGATCAAAATCACTTTTTTCCCCGCAAAGATATCCACAAACCCACTTACGCGTACCTACTGGATGAAATTCTACGTTGCTCCTTGTAGCTAGGTGTTACGACCCTCGAAGATGGATGGAGCAGGATACGCTCGGCCGTCAATGGGGCCGCAACCGCAGTGCTAGGCGAAAAACCCTCCTTTACACGAAATGACTGGTTTAACGGGGAATGCCAACAAGCAATGGAGAGGAATATAAAGAACTTGCAGAAACTATCTAAGCATTGTCAGGAGGGTAAAATTTGGCCAAGTACCGACGAGCGCGGAAGTAGTTGATCACAGAGGACAGAGATCATGAAGACCTAGAACAACTAGGCCATTGAGACGCGCTAGTTCTATGAGAAGGTGAGCAAATGTCATAACGGACACACACCGAAGCCTGCCGGGTATGTGTAGGAAAGAGGAGGGAAATCTGGTCACAAAGAAAGTGGTCAACAGGTGGAACCAGTTTTGCGATAGGCATCTCAATGGCAATATAACAGAAGGAGAAGGAGCGGAAGTTAATCTAGGAGTGTCTTCGACTTCTTGGATGGAGTCTGCCAATGATAACAATCGCTTCTCTCCGACCCTTGTACGACACCCAGCTGCCGTTGCTCCGAGGGACATGGCAATATGGCATTTCGTCGATTGCCAGAGTAACTGCTGCGCCTTGTTGCAGTAGTTGAGTCTGCACTTTACGTCTTCGAAGCCCGCTTAAACACCACATTAGTCCACCTATGGCATATTTATTGTCCGCTTCTGCTGTGCAGAGCAGGCATCTGGGTGGTTTGTACATCCTTTTGCGAAACGGATTCAACTTGGACCGATGGAGGTTTCGAATTTTCCCGCTCGATGACCGGGACCCATGCACTTGAAACAACGCTGCACGCGCTGCTTGGCGATGAGTGCATGCATGGGTCAAGCGACCCTAATTTTGCCAGACACCAACATATTGCTAGCGATGGCCTCTGGCACGTTAATGGTTGCGATTTGCATATCACCTTATGCCTTTCACAACCTAATGTCTGACGGTGCCACCTGCACTTTGAGCTGATTCCTCAGAGCATTTTATTAGTCAACTGCCGTCATAACCTCATCGAGGTTTATACACTCGACCAGAGTACGTTGAGACGGGGTTTTGACCTGGCTCGCTTAGCCCAGGGACTTATCCACTAGTTCCTTATATTTTGAGCCTTCTTCAGCTTTGCAGCCGCGGCCTCCTTCGGTTTCGGGTAGGCGGTTTCCGCTTAACCACACGCCATTCGTTTTTGATCTCGGTTGCACCAGCCGGGACCCCGTCCGTCAGCATCGGCCCGTCGTCAGGAGTCACCGCATTGCGCTAGGCAAGTGCTGAGCGCGCACGACTTGGCGTGGCCAAGCCTTTGCGATCTCGCATCGTTTCAACACCTCCTGCCTCTCCACCTCGACAGCTATGACGGTAGTGTGAATGCTTACCGTTAGCTAATTAATGTCTAAACGGATACTAGGCCTTGAGTTGATGAACAAGTACAACTGGTCCACCAACCTTTTTTCCTTCTCCAATCTGCTACTAGCTAGAGGTGGCACCTCTATCACTTCTAGAGGTTTCGCTTCCGCTACTTCCTCTGTCGTGCAATCGTTCGAAAGCAACCTCTGTTGCTTCTTTCTACCGCTGTCTTCTGCTTTCTTGGCGAAGTCACCAGCTTCAGAGCTACCCTTAACCCCTCTAAGGTGTATCTCATTTTTAGCACCCTAAAATTCACAAAAATGGCCGTAACTTTTTGTTTTTCAATATTTTTTCACCAAATTTGAGAATTTTTCCGAAAATATTTTCTACTAGAGGACCCGGCCCGCGTTGCTACGCCATTCTAAAAAGGGGGTACATGCATAATACTAATCTTGCAACTAAGAGCTTTCTGTTTGACAACCCAAGATATTCCTAAATCATGCCGCAAATTTCTAATCCAACGCATCAGCATTTGTGACTCGAGCAGCAAGTCCAACGTAACGATTTGGGTTTTATTACCAACCCTTAAAATGCTAATGTTGGCAAAATCGTAATAAAATATCAGTGCAGTTCGATTGAAATGAGTTGAAAACTGGTCAGAAACCATAAACTTAGTGTAATCTCAACATTATTTTCTTCATGTTTTCATTTCAACAATGTATTTTCTCTTCAATTTTGTTTTTAAAATAAGTGTTATATTATCTTACTTTTATTTAATTTGACCCATTATCTAGGCTTCACCGATTTATTCTTAACAATTTTGTTCCAAATTTATCTTATATTTTAGTATGGACGGCAACACTCGCGAGTTCGATTACTTTTTGAATATTGCAAAAAAATTCTGTTTAATTTGTAGGAGAGCCCTCCCCCCTTCCAGAGGGGAGAGGAATCTCAATACGCCATAGAAAAAAATTTTGCCTCCAGTAACACCCAAATTCATTTGCTTGATTAATAGTCGAGTTATGGGGAAATTTGTGTTTTATTTGTATGGGAGCCCCCCTCTTAGAAGAAGGAGGGTTCTCAATCTACCATGGAAAAAAATTTCTGCCTCCAAAAACCTTCACATGCCAAATTTGGTTCCATTTTCTTGATTAGTTCCCGAGTTATGAAGAAATTTGTGTTCCATTTGTATGGGAGCCCTCCCTTCTAGAGGGAGGAGGGGTCTCAAACCATGCTAACAACATTCCTCACAACAAACGCAATGTGTATGCCAAGTTTCATCAAAATCCGTCAGGCGGTTTGCGAGTCTATACCGGACACACGAACAGCATTTCATTTTTATATATATAGATTTGCATAATATCTACAGATAATGGCCATACGTCATATAGCCCCGGAGTTATTCCGGAGTTCCTTGGCGTGACATGCCTTTTTAAGATAAAGTTGCCCAATATTTAAAATTTGTTTGAAATCTGTTGATTTTTGTAAACATAAACCCTAGGCTAGTGCAAAACCCTACTGACTCTATCTAGCAGTACCGCCTAGCCGTGATTCGAACATACGATGACTGGCGTATGTCGAAACGATCAACGAATTGGCGACTAGTAGACCAGGACTGAGAACTGTGGAGAGAAATTTGGTACGGCAAGAGCCACTCCGGCTCTCTGCTGGTAGAAGTAAGTAAATCAGAAAACACGCACACATGTATATGGCTCTGTGTGAATGAATAGAGCAAAATATAGGGCAGCTGTGATTGGTGATAGGTTGATTTTACCAGTTATAAATATTATTCAATATATGTTTTCCAATCCTAGTTCGAAAACAGAAAATTCTGAAATAAATTATTGCGCGTCCTATTTTACTTTTGAAGAAAACGGACATCTTGAACAAATTGAACGACATCAAAATTTTTCTATGAGTAATATACTTGCTTTATTTCAATTTTGTAATATATCTGAATTGAAAAAATGTTTCGGGAGAGCGTTAGACATGAAATGCGAAAAAGAGAAAGTGGACTAGTTTTTACCTGGCCCTCCTTTAGATAACTATTGTATTGCTTTGTATGTAAATCAAAACTTGAGCTTCTTTTGCGTGTACTTTAACAAAATAGTCATGGGCTTGATCGCATCGTTTTAAGATTAATACAGGAATTTAATCATGAAAAAGTTTTCTTTCATATATTCCAATCCTTTTGATGTCTCATGATATCTGAACCTTCCAATTATTGTTCAGAGCTCTCTAATAACGTAACGTGCAACTCCGTGAGTGAACTGCTTTAATCGTATTTGAATCAGGCTTCATTCTCGGTTTTTTCGCTCAGTAGATGCTCATTTGACTGCAGTACCTCAACTAAACAGAATTCGAAAAAGTAGTGTATATGGTAACTGTAGAGCTAATTATTATCTACATTATTGTTGAAGAAAGTATAAAACTATACTGCCAACTGAGCGCTCTTTTTGCTACCAACCAGGTTGCAGCCCCATAGCGCCGTAAATACAAAAGATAGAACTATACTTTCTTCAACAATAATGTAGATAATAATTAACTCTACAATTACCTTTTACTCTACTTTTTCGAATTCTGTTTCTTTGAGGCGCTGCAGTTAAATGAGCATCTACTGAGCAAAAAAACTGAAAATGAAGCTGGATTCGAATCCATGAATGTCCGACGAAACTGATAATCTGTCAAATTGTATGGAAGAACTGTCAAACTTTCGCAACGCAAACATATCAATTCTGCGCGGGCCTTTAGCCTTCGGCAGAAGGTACCAAAGTGGCATTTGGTGTCAAAGTCAGCGTTACGTTCCTCCCCTAGGAGTATGATCAGCTTGCGGAAAATTATTCTGGTATATCGAGTTTGCGCCTTATATTACATCTTTCCTACAATTAACAATGTGTTTCATTTGGCCATTGCTGTTTTTTGTTTTCTCGTAGCATCGAATTGTCCACCTGGGTATGGAACCCACAAAGTAAGACATGGTTGCGTATTAAATGGTAATGTAGCAACATCTGTTATTATTTTGGTATAGATTAATGACCCGCGGAGAAAGTGCAAAGTGTCGCTTACGATGATGATTTATGCGCCTTGACGGTGTGTCTTGGCGGCGAATTGAGAAAACCCGTTTCGAAGTACGTGCTATGAGTTATGACTTTAGACAGTATTCTAAAAACCGATTTGTACTGCATTAATATTCTTTTGATTTAACGTAATTGGTTTATTCATCTAGCAATGTATTCATTGATTTTTTTAAATAAAATTTCGAAATGTTAAGGCTGTTTTTAGGGAATGTATAATTTATAATGTCCGTTAAAATATTTTAATTAACTCTTCAAAATACGTCAACTTCACGGAAAACCAAAACTAAAAAAATCACCCATAGGGATCCCATAAGAAAAGTGCTAGCAGCCCATTGCGGATGGGGGGTATTCCATCAAGTATGAAAAAGTTTTTGTTTTGTTTTGCGTGCGTTTTTGTACTGCCGTCGTCTATTCGATACGCGACAACCTAAAGTCGATATTAACACACAGGTAATATATCTCAATCCCGACAACACAGTGGGACATGCACACGTGATACAAAATCCGATGCGTGCAACTACAACACCATTCTCATGTATTTTGCTCCGAAACATGGTAACATTAGCGCTATACAATTACGTCCAGGTAGGGTATCGAGTCTAGAAACCACACGGATCACATGTAATCGTCAGTGGTTTCGAAGTATCAACTTGTTTGCGCCGAACTCAATCTTCCCTCCTTTAGGTTCCTTTGGGGTAGGGCACCTATGCTCACTGGAGGAACGCTATGCATAAACAGCTGATGTGCGTACAATCTGTTGACCTATCGGTTCCGTACGTCCCCGGCGAAAAGGAATTATGACTGAATATCAAGTTTCGTATTCTCCGTAGTCTTGACTAAAACAATACGATTAGCTGTCATATTGTTGTGGTGCTAGTTTTATCGTTTTGTATTTTAAAATAAGTTAGAAAATCTGAATGAAAACGAATTTTTTGTTTGTTTTCACTATTTAATCTGTTTTCTGGTTGTGAAATATTTGGACATTGCTTGAAACATTAATATAATACTCAAAGAATACCACATAAGTTCATATGAGTAACGTTCATTGGTTCACTAGGTGGTTTGGGTAGTTGTTTCTAAATCAGATTAACTGCATATTTCATTTAATACCCGAGGTAATCGAAGTAGAAGTTCCGCAAAATACAGCTGGTCATTGCGAACTACCAACTCGTCACACTTCATTTGCAGCTGAAAACCGTTGCAGTGAGCAAATTGGCTTTATACATCGTTTAGTAAACTATTCAGACTTGTAAACGCACTATGGAACGTTTCAACTGTTAAACGCACTACAGAGATAATTTGTGTTGGAATGAATAACAATAAAATTTTCAGTGCGACTCAAAGAATAATTATTTAAGCTATGTTGTCAACTAATAATTGCTTTTAATCACATAGCTTAATTATTTATTACTAATAGACGAACCAAAGGTTAACCTAATTCACCTGCCCACAATGACTACAGGGTGAGTAGTAATAACTGTCAGTAAAGTAAATGGCCACAAAAATTCAATTGAGAGTGTATTTCGTGTAAGGTATATCCATAACATTTGTCTTAAATTTGTATCCTATTCAAATCTTAAACTCTTCATTACCAGTCGCAATTGTTGTTGGAAAGCATTACTGCTGACACACGAGACCCTGAGGCATTTCATCCCAAGTCTTCTTCATACGTTGCTAGAGAATATCCACAGTCATGGGTGCTCCCTAGTTTGCCTAGCATGTAACCCCATGCATAGATTTCGAGTCTTCGAACAAATAAAATCCGGAAAATTGTCCTCACAGCCTGTGTAGCTGTCGCCTGGTGCGGTGATGCAGAATCTCTTTGGAAGCATTCTTGTAGTGTATTTTGATGCTGGGAAGCAAATGGTTCTTCAAAACATCAGGGTAAGCGTACCCTTAGTGGAGGTAGTACTAATAGTGGTGGTACTTGAATAAAATACGCCCTTTAAGAGATAAAATGCAATTATGCTTCTAAATAACGACATATAATCGGCACATAGATTTTACAGGTTTACATGAAAAAATTGTCTCTTCTATTAGGGACGATTCAAATATGACGTCCATCAAATTTCTGCTTTTTTAGACCCCCCCCCCCCCCCTCTGTCCGATTGTGTCGCAAAACTCAAAATACCCCCTCCCCCCCTTGGACGCCACACAGGCTCAAAAAATAAAAAAAAATATTAAAAGGACAAGGTTTCGAAAAATTCCTTATTCTTTTGAAAGTTTAGTGTATGATTCATTAAAAGAAAACAGTCGCAAATTTTTCCGGAAAACTAAAATTTAAATTTTCCAATTTTTTTTTGGATAAATTGAGCATCTTAGAGTTATAGTTTTTTACCGAAATAATAAAAAGATTCCACGTTTGTTTTGCTATTTTGCTCCATCCGGCGAGTAGACAATTGCAGATTTTTTAACAGTTTTTTCTATCAAATTTCCAAAATAAAAAAAACTTGCTTGTAATTTTATTAGTAAAGATTATTTCTATGGTGCTTATTCTATGAACTACGAACCAGCACGTAACCGCAACGTGACCGTCAAATGCAAATTGTCACCTATCAATAAAGCAGTAAAAATTTGGTTTTCAAGTGAAGTGCAGGTTTCACTACATCATGACAGTAACTTTTAAAGTTTAAATTGTACTTTTCTATCAAATTTTTAGTATAAGGTTAAAAACTTTGAATGCAACTGGTATGGTATGAAAAATCTAGTCATTGACAAATCGTGCCTGACTTTCAATCGCCGTCAACTGAAACGATCATCAGTTTCAATTGAAGTTTGCTTGAATGGTTCTATTCAACAAAGAAAACAAGTCGCTTCATGTGTAAAGAGAATGAAAGTCAGAATCAGTTTCATTTATTTGTTTCGATAATATCGGGGTGCCAATTCCTAAAGTAAGATTTCAAAATAAATCTATCAAAATAAATAGATGAGTGATGAAACACTGAAAAATATATTTTTTTAGCCATTTTTAATCCTTAAATGCGCAATGTTGCTTTAAAACAACATAGTGAAAAACATCCCCAGAGTAAATTATGTTTATCGCCTTTAGATAAGTAAGTTTTCTTTATAAATGAATTTTTTCAACGTGCGCATTTAAGGGTTAAATTATTTTCGATGGATGTCACATTTGTCTACACCCCCTCCCCCCCTCTGTCACAACCTGTCACAAAAACGACACCCCCCTCCCCTCCATAAGCCGTGGACGTCATTATTGAATGGTCCCTTACAGGTAAAATGATATTTGTAGAAATATTCCGCAGGTTTTGTTAAGATTTTCTGTTTAAAATATAATTTTGCGTAGCTGCTAAAGTAGGTTTTGAATTTTATCTTTTCTGATATCATTTATTTATGAACTAGAGAAATTGAGTCTGTCGAGCATATAAAGTGTGTACGTAAATCTCATGCAAACAAGCAGAGCCAGTTTGTATAAATTTTCATCGCAGTAATTGAATGTTTAATGTGTTGCCTCCATTATGGGCACACGATGCCTCCACTCTAGAGACGTCGATAGTAACCATACCACCACTGTAGGCAAACCAATGATCGTAGAAAATTTTTTTCTCTTTAACAAAATTCGAATTTTTAACGATTCCAACCGTCATTTTTAGTAAGATTAAGAATGTTTCAATCATATCGTGCGCGTGTGCATGTATATTTGTTCTGATATCACTGCATTTCGACCAAAAATTTGAAATATTACTACTAAATACGCCACTACTGGTGCGCTTACCCTATCGATGTAATATTTAGTGTTGATTTTAACACCAGGCTCAATGAACAGCAGTGGAACCTTCAAATTTTTGGATAAACATCCCCATACCATCACCTTGGAAACATTCTGGCACCTTCGAACGGCCTGTTTGTCCTGAGGAATATCAGAAAGATGTGCTGCATATATTTTATCATTTTGTTGGTTGGTTGTTTTTCGTCCTAAAACAGAATTTCACAATCACCGTGCCATTTGACGTCTTTCGACTCTTGCAACTTTCTGCAAACTTTCGGTCAAACCGTGCACCCGTGTTTTTTTGTATGGAATCAATCACAGATCATCTTTTAAAGTATTCTTCATGGTTGACTGCGAATTTCACAATTCCTTGGCCATCTTACCTCTAGACTGATCTGGTTTCCGTCGAATTCACTCTCTTCGACGTTCGATAGCCTCCGGTGTTCTTACAGGTTTGGAGAGTATTTTCCTTCCTGGAGAGTTTTCCTGTATCGCTTGATGGTACGAAAGAGGAATCTTTCGTTTATTCCGAGTGGTTGCAGGTTCTTTAAAATATTACGCGGTCGAAAATTTTTCTAAAACAGACTTATCACAAATTTCCTTTTTGCGTCCATGATTACCACGATCCTTTAACGAATGAAAATTCAAAACAAACTGGTAAGCTGTATTGAGATTAGAATACACTATAAACGAAAAATATGCATACACATCTGTGAATAACTTATTTTGAATTAAACACGTCCAAAAACACCGACAGTTATTACTACTCACCCTGTAGATGTAGTAGTAACTGAAGATTAACAGAGCTTATGTATTGGACCGACTCTAGGCAGTTCTCTGCAAATATACTAAGGAACCATTAGCAACGGCACATGATCCTGTAAGTTTCAGGATTTGGGTGAAGAAAAAACTGGCAGACACGCTTTATCTCATCTACGAAAAGCGCGCGATCGGCTTTGTTGCTATTGCCACAGCATTGCACTGATTAACGCCGCTTACAAGGTGCTCTTTCGGATCTGATTACGTCATATATCCCCAATAAAAAGGGATTTTTGGCACAATACCAGACAGGCTTTTTAACCATACTAGCACGGTTGTTACAAATCTGTTGTGGTGACCGATATATGACTAACTTTAGTCGTAATCCGGTTGCTTCAACTAAATGGACTTAAAGTGTGTTACTTGGGAAGGGTCCCGTGCTACTACGTATCAAATTTTCACACTCCTTCATTCCTTCACAATCCTTTAGAAATGTTTGGAGTTCAACGTACCCATGCATCATATTTTTGTGGATTTCAGAGCAGCGTACGATTCAGTGAAACGCGAACAACTATGGTAGATAATGTACCAGTACGAATTTCTGGATAAACTGGTAGGGCTAATTGAAGCTACGCTGGAACGACTGATGTGCTAAACTTGCGCATTAGAATTGAACTCTCGAGCCCCTTTGAATGGCGCAGAGGATTATGGCAAGGGAATGGACTGTCCTCTATGTTATTTAACATTGACGGTATGCTCCGGCGAATGGACATAGAAACGAGAGAATAAATTTTCGACAAGAGTTGCCAACTTCTTGGTTTCGCAGATGATCTGGACATTATTGGAGTTACCGAATAATTAGGATAATTTATGTATTTTGGGCAGGTTAAGAAATCATTTCGATGGAATAGGAAATATCTCTTCGAAATACAGGTCGGGCTCGATTATCCGGGTGAAAAAAATTTTTTTTTATAATGTTAAACACGTTATGAGCGTTAAAACCTATTCAAAACCGTCTGTATCCAGCTTTTTACGAGCCATAATGGCGGACAGGTTCGTAATATTTTACCAGCATTTTTGACATTTCCCTAATACTTTCTTTCCGTGCATTCCTTTAGTTTTACCGTGAACGCGCGGAAAGAAAACGTGCGATATACTAGGGAACTATCAAAATTGCTGTTCGAATATTACGAACACGTCCGCCATTATGGCTCGCAAAAAAGTGGATAGAAAAATGTCGAGCCTGGACGAAGATCGGGACCACCATCTTCCCAAGAATCACGTCTAGGCTCAAATACACGAAATATTTGATTAAAGTTGTATTTTTTCTCCATCCAATCTTAATTATTAGTTACAATAGAATTAATACTAATAGTTTTTAGAATACTGAGACGACCTGTTAGATCACCTTCAAAAAGGTTCATTGATCTTTTGATCCTTAGAGCACTCTTTTCAGCTTCTAGTTGTATAAACTGATGCAATGGAAGTATATAGAGTAAAGTATCCAATGCCTTCGATGGTGTACTTCTCATTGCACCTGTTATTGAGAGAGTTGCTAGCTTTTGAGTGTAGCTTTACTCCAAACGTAGTGGCGGGTGTTGTGGGTTCGAATCCGGTTATAATCTCATACTATAGCTTGGTTCGACCCATGCACCTTCCAGCAATGGACAAAAGGTAGGAGTCAAAACGACTACTTGTTAAGCGTAGCTACCAATACCCTCCCTCCTCACCTTTCCGCTCTTTCCCCTCCTTCTCCAAAATATTTTCATTTCTTTCCCCTACCGTCCCTTCATCAATTGCAGAACCATCGTTTCAAAAAATATTAACCGTAGTGTGCCAAGCTCTGCTTTCTTTTTCACATAAAGATGCAAAGGCAGTAAGCATAGCATTGCCTCTATGGCTGCAGTAGGTGTTGTACGCATGGCAGCGGTAACTGAAAGACAGGCCAGGTGCTGAACTTTGTTTAGTTTGGCTTCAGCTGTCACTTCATTCACCTTCGGCCATCATACGACTGCATCATAGGGTATCCTGGGCTGTGCAACAGTAGTTGAAGCTTCAATCCCCACGTTTTTCCAAATAGTAAGCTGCATGCCTGGATAGCCGAAGTTGCTTTCTTAACAGCATAGTCTAGATGGGCAGCCCAGTTCAGTTTTTGTCAAGAATTATTCAGACGTGTTCGACTTCATTACTGAAGCTCAGTCTGACACCATTCAATATAGGAGAAGTAATAGTATGTTTCCTCCGCCTACCATTCACTATATAACGACTGTTTTGATGGGGTTTACATTGAGTCCCTCTTGTGAGCATTAGTGACCAGAGCAACGGGGGGAGAACTCCTCCCTGTAGACATCCATTGATCACCGAAATCGTGACCGAAGTACCTCCCAATGATGCTGTGATTTCTCTGCCCGAAAGCATTGCTGGAATCCAGCTCAATGTAGTGTGCTCGATTGCCTGTTGGCAGAGAGCCGTGTTAATTGTTGCGAAGGAAGTGTTATCGAAAGCGCCTTCAATATCAAGAAAAGCACGATTTCTCAATTAACGTCACTAAGCAGTACAATGCGGTTTCTGTAGATGTACCGTGTATACATGTTGACTTCCATGCAACGGAGAGTTTTTTAAAAACTCATTGGGGATAAAGTTATCCATGATTTTTGCCATCAGCTTAAGAAGCGTTGAAGCCAGACTTATCGGTCTGAAAGCCTTAAGGCTCAGACACAATGCATACGGATTTAACGTTGCGGAAATTTGACAGAAAACCCATGTAAAAATTGGAAAATTGCCGCAACATAGTAAAATCCGTGTGCATTGTGTTTGGGGCTTTGGCTTGGTTTTGCCAGCCTTACACACTTAAAAAAAAGTACCGAGTTCGGTAAATTACCGTAAATTTTACCGAACTCTGAGCAGCAGAACGTTCGGTAAAATTTTTTTATGATGCCAAACATTACTGATGATCCGTAAACGTCGATTGGCACCATCGAATTTTACCGAACGTTCGGCTGCTCAGAGTTCGGTGAAAATTTAAGTGTGTAGGTATGTACACCACCTTTGCTTTCCGCCAATGCTCCGGGATATGTGCCAAGGTGAAACTGGCTCGAAAGAGGGTGATGAGCTCCGACATTATAGCACTGTCCGCTTTTGTTACAAAATAGGTAAAATACCATCCGGACTTGAAGATTTCAATGGTTCAAAAAAGGTGAGTGCCCATTTGATCGATGCCTCCGTAAACAATCGGCGTACAAGTACAACCGAGTCATTTGGCACATTGTGTAACGACCCATGCTGCTGCTGCAGACCTATATCTCGTCTAATGGTCACTGTCGAGCCAAGGAATTCCGTGTTTATTAGAACTTCCAGAGTTTCCCTGGTGGTAGCAGTGAGACTTCCATCCTCTTTTTTCAATTGCTCTAGATCATTGTTGTAGTCCTTAGACATCGCTTTTTGCAGAGGCGTGGCCTCTGGCAGATTTTGTATGTGTATGCTCTCGATTTCCTTTTGGCTTTGCGTTATATTTGGCAAAGGAAGTTCTGTTGTCTTCCCAGTTAGAGGTGTTTTTGGCCCCATTGAATAGACGCCTAGTCTTCCGGTCCCAATTCCAAGTTTTATTACGTTTGTATAGTGGTTTTCATGACCAATTTCATAAAACCGCTAATAAAACTATGTGCTCCACCAGAACTTTCTGATGACCGCTGTTTTCTGGCCAAGTGGCCCACTCTTCAGAACGTTTTCATAACCGCTATAAGAATCAAGCTATAAGCTCAAGTAGTCGTATTACGCTCTGCTGAAAGCAGCAATAAAACCGGTTAAGTTTTCGCTGCTTGACAGCAATCGCCATAATTTAAAAAAACTTTTCGCTTTTCGCTTTTCTGGCAAAAGCGAAATAAGTTCGCTAGCTTTGTCAACTTGAAAATAAATCCGTGAGCAGAAAAGTTTAAGATTTACTGACAGATCATTCTGAACGATTTGGCTTATAGCGTTTATAGGTAATTTAAATACCATCTGAAAGGAATAGATTATCCAAACAGGTTTCTTGAAACAATTATTTGACTAGATGCCCAACAACACGAGACATGATGTTTACAAAAAGCTCATATATAGACTAGAGCGGCGTAGTGAGGCCTCCCAGAACCGTTTTTCATACGGAAGTCTTCAATCGCTTGAAGAGTTGTTCCGAAGACAGTATATCTCTATTCAGTCAGAATTACAACATATCAGGTATGCAAGAACATATGGTATGTACTAGCGGTACGTTTCCTGAAAATTACAAACTACCATTTTGCATTCGGTAGTTTTCGATCTACCGAACAACTTTGCCGAAGACCTCATACTTCTGTATAATCGCGAGTTATTTCGATTTGGAACCAATTAGGTTAAATTCCATTAGCTACGTAAACTCCAATTATGTCGGCATTAGCGTTCTAATTGGGCGGTTGCTGTATATATGATGTATATATGATTATAGCTACCCAGCCAACCAGCATTACCAATGCAATTCAAATGCAAGTCACCTTAAATGCTACTTAAAAACTATTTTGGCACTTTACTGCTAATCCTCTTATAGTGCTAGCAATGTTTATTTGCAGCTAACTACCGACAAACAGAATCAAAATAGAGCTTTGAATGCCAATGTACAACATCTATGGTAGTCAAAAAGCTAATAAACAGCAACGTGTTCTAAAAAATGCCAGATATGCTAATAAGCGACTAATTTACTGCTTATATTAATGCTTTTTGGTTGCCTGGCTAGTCTCTTCACTTTCTGGTTCTAGAGAGCGGTATCACAATAGATCAAAATACTGATCGTAGTGACAGGGTCCACACAGAAAAAAAAATCAGAGGGATTGTGTACAAGACACGACCGCATAGGTGACGCAGGACTACGTAAGTCTCTTTGTAGTGATAGTAGCATGTATCCACGTATGTAATAATACAATTCTTCATGTACATCACGATAAATGTAGCATTTGTTGAGACTAACTGCAGGTTGAGAAAATTCGATTGTTTTTAAATATATGTAAATAGCGACTCAAATCTTACTTCAACATCAAACACTATTTACCTCTATATGTATTTTGATGACATCAAAAAATTATTATGTTAAAATGGCTTGACTGTGCTGTACGTTGTGAAATTAAAATTTTTGCAAGTTGATAATTTTTACTCTTTTTCATGATTGCAAGCTACTATATAAGTAAGTTAAAGTTGTTTGGAAAATGGTAAGTACCTTCTTGTCTCATGCCGAGTTGACGGTCAAATAAAAATTGACATCACTAGGGATCCCTCCTGCCTTGTCTTGTCCATCATTTTTGAAAGATATTAATCTAAATGTAATACGTGACTATTGTAACAATTTATAGAATTGCAACTAACTGACGTAAAGCAGCAAATGAAACTTTCAAAACTATTTTCGGATAAGTTGCTGATTTCCCTCGCTTTGAGAATTGCTGCGTCACGTCACATACAAAAATATTCGCTATGGGCGCGAAACGGTGCTGCCACCGTCGCAAGTTTGTTCTATTTGTGCAGTAGGTGCACAGGTTTGTTAAAGAGTGAAAAGGATAGACAAAACTTTGCACCAAATTTTCACAAACTTTCCATATGGCAGTTCCATGAGAGTACAAGAGATCGATTTGTGCTTACATAGCGAATCCCTCCAGCCCTGTTTCCGAGTAAGACAACAGTTCCGAACTAATTCTTGCAGTATATGGATGCAAGCTGGCAAAAGAAAAGGGTGACCGCTCACTTTCTATATAGTTTCACCTTCAAGACTTCAAATTGGGCTGTTTAAACGATAACACCGGTTGAAGAAGAGGGGTGGTTTGGCACTCTGGCATACTTCCCAAGCACAGATTTCAAATTGGACTAGGTTTAGTCGCGTTCGTAAGAAATTTTGTTGGGACAAGGAGACTTTGTCACTCTTTCTGGCGTACTTCCCAAGCACAGATTTCAAATTGGACTAGGTTTAATCGCGTTCGCGTTCGAAGCGACTATTTGGACAATGCTTCATTATGTTCAATTTTTCAATAGTGCGTATTTTGAAATCAGTAGGTTTCTGGATCGAGGTTAATGCGTATACTGAGAAAACTTTTCGTATAGTTTCTATGTGTCCCACATATAGATTTTTGCAATGTACCCAGTAAATGATCTTTATGTGCCAAATAGTTATCATTTATGTGCAAGCGAAAAATTAGCACATACAATTCATACGCGTTTAATTTTTATGTGTATTTCTGGAAGGATCGTGTTTATATGCGGCTCATGATAATCATATGGATTTTCATATGGAAATTTACAATTAGTCATGTGCAGAATATTTTGAGTGTAGAAGATTTTCCGAAGATTGGTGCAAAAATATTAAAAATCGTTAGGGAAACCGCTAAGTTATTAGCGCTCAAAACCTATCATTTTTCGTGACGCTCGTATTTTTCGAATTCTCGGAATGACACCCTATCTCAAACCTTGCCGTAAGACGTAGTCCTACGTCAAAAGTAGGGTCTGTTTATTGCGGTTCTTCTCGATCTATGTGGAAAAGTTTTGATTTCGAAAAATATCAACAATTGCAAGGTAACTCATCCTCAGATTCAGAGTTTTCCCAATCACTTTGGATAATTAGACCGAGATTTCATACGTAACGTTTTCACGTATTCACGTACGTTTTCACTGTATACTCATGCCTCTCTACAGTTCTACAACAAAACAAAATAAGTCAAATTGCTAGGTTGAATACTGCAGACTTAAAGATTCGTTGAATTTTGAGAGTTTGCTGCCCCAGTTGAGTTTATGGCGAACTCTGTCTACTAGATAATATTGGAGTTCCGATAAAAAAACCCGAATTAATCCACCTAGCGGCGTGACCTAGCCTTTCTACTGCCACAATAATCATTATTTAATTTCTCAGGAACTTAATTGTAGATGTATAGATGTTATATTAGACTATATTTTTAAATATCCGTTCCGTATTCCTCAAAATCCTTATTTGCCAGTAAAATTCACAACGTATTGGGTAGAATAATTATATTTTCTTTCCTTGGGTGCGTAAATACATGTAAGCGTCATTTATGTTACTTGATGAACACCTTATTTAGTTTTATAATTTTTATAGAAAAATAATGTAAACACAAAAGATAATTTTTACAGACTTGAATGAATATGTATAGAAAATTAGAAATTAACCCTCTAACGGGTCTACAGACGGCCTTAACTTTCGGGCTTCAGAGCCACATACGAAACTTGTTTTGAATTGGCAATATGAAGTATTTGTTCATAGCAGATTTTTTGATATTTTGATATTACCTAATACCATGCATTCAAAAGTTAGCATCTTTGAAAAACAAGAGTTCAGATAAATTATTATTATATTTCGCTTTTGAAGAAAAAGTATATCGACAACAAAATGATTGATCTCAAAATTTTACTATTGGTTTGCTTGGCTTCAATTTTGCATATATCTGAATTAGAAAAAAATTACTGAATAGAGCATTAGATATGAAAACGAGAAATGGAACTATTTCTTAGCTAGCGCTCCTTCAGATAATTATTTTTGCATGAAAATCAAAACTTAAGCTTCTTTTGAATGTACTTTCATGAAAAGATAGTCATTAGCTTGATCGCATCGTTTTTACAATGTTAGAGGGTTAGGAAAACAAGATGAGGTCGAAAAATAGTGCCAAAGCTGCGCCATAAACATGCTTGAGAATGGGAAATACGATCGATATGATTCCCAGTGCTTGTCTTTTTTTGATTTATTTAGTAAAATATGATACATGACATAAGACATCTGTCCTTTAAAATATCACTAACGAAAACAAATCTTACAAAATTTCTACCGTGCAACGTTTACTTCCTATTTTTCATATAACATTTCTAAGCTCTAGTATCTATTGATTGAAAAGAGCATCTATTGATGCGCAGAATTTGTTTGGAATTTGTACAAATTTATTTGGAAAAATCAACTCACTAGTATTTTTGATTCTATACACCACTATACCTACATGCTTAAATAAACTGCTTTTCTTCGCTTTTTGCTTTTCTTGTACAATTGTGAGTGCAAGTGTGACAGCAAGTGAAGAAAATGACAATTGAAATCTGAAATCAAACAAAAGAAAAAACTTTTCGATTGAATCCTACTATTTAATATTTATTTGCAACAGATACGTACTTCGCCTACGACGTGCAGGCTTCATCAGTGTCTTATTTCAAAGCGTATACGTATCTGTCGCGAATAAATATTAAATAGTGGAATTTAGTCGGTAAAAGTTTTTTCTTTTCTTTAATTTCAGAGTTCGTATTCCACTAAGAGGCTTTAAAAACTTTAGACAATTGACATGTTTCTCACTTTTCTTGAATTTCATTGTAAATTGTCATCACATACACACATACATACATACATACATACATACATACATACATACATACATACATACATACATACATACATACATACATACATACATACATACATACATACATACATACATACATACATACATACATACATACATACACACATACATCACACACATCTCATACATTGAATACAATCAATATTTGATTGATATGTTTTGATTGCACACGTTTTAACGGTTTAATATACGGTGCTTAAGTGTTAAAGTTTGAATAACTTTTGAATGAAGCGTCCGATTTTAAATAACTCGGTTTCGTTTGATAGATTTCAGCGGTAATTTTCAAATAATCATAAAATGTGTGATGTTTTTCATTAAATTAATGCTTATATGTTACATAAATATGTTTTAAATACTATTTTTTCACATTTCTTTATGTAACTTTCAAACTACAAGTCCAATCGTCATGAAATTTGGAAGTTAAGGGTTTGCAAGGCTCCTCTTTCATATGCAATCAATTTTGTTTAAATCGGTTAAGAGACCTATGAGATAATGAAGTCCCATATTTTTCATATTTTTATACATAACTTTTGAACTAAAAGTCCGATCAGTATGAAATTCAATAGCGACCAATGGGACACCTGGACCTTTCATTTGACACTAAGAACATAAAAATCGGTCCAGCCATCTCCGAGAAAAGTGAGTGAGATTAAAAGCGTCACATACACACACACACATACACACACACACACACACACACACACACACACACACACACATACATACACACACACAGAAAATGCTCAGTTTTCGAAACTGAGTCGAATGGTATATAACATTCGGCCCGCAGGACCTTCTTTCCATTTCCGGTTTTCCAAGTGATTTCTATACCTTTATACTATATATTTATATAGTAGAAAGGCAAAAATGTGATTTTTAGCTGTCTTTTATTTCATTGTGATCGCGTATCTAGTTATTAATTACTAATCATCCCAGGGGCATGGAAAATCATGCAAACATTTGATCACACCCTTGCTTTAAATAGTTTTGTTTTATATACATGAATACGATTAAAACCGCTGTTTGCAATATCCGACTATTTCGTTTTCCAGTCATGTTGTCTTAATTGCAATTCAGTAGCTGCATGCTATTCCATGAATGTTAAATAATACACGTATGTTTAGGCTTATTTCACACCACAAGCGATACAATTCGTCTCCCATGGGCCGATGGGTTGTGCCAACTTTATTTATGTATTTTCATTTAATTGTATTTCCCTTCCGATTCAATGTTTTTGTTTACGCCAACTTGAATTCGATTTCGATTACTGTCGGCACCTGAGTGGCGAGTATTGCCAATTCCATCAGTTTCTACATCCTCTACAGTGGCTGGGATTGGTAAACTTATTACTGGGACAGACTTTAGTTTCGTTTTGGAGGACAATGCCGTATACATCTGTAACTTTCTACAATAATTTTTTTTATTTAGCTGTAAGATCGTGAGATTTATAATATTTGGAATGCAGAATATTGGTACAAACTATCGATCAATAAAGTCGTCGATATCTGTAAACCATAAATTGCTGACATAATGTATCTTCTACTACAGTACTGGACAAAATAAAGCACACACGATTTCGTAACGTGCTGCTCAAGCCAGGATAAGCGTTGCTTTGTTTCGCTGTAGCTGTGACTGTTTATGATGACGGCACTACGGAGAAGAAAGCATATTGATGATGCTGCTGCTTTAGAACATCGCATTGTTATCCGCAGTTTTGACTACAGTTTCTCTGCACTACGAATAGAAATCTTTTTTACAGCTCTGTTGGAGCTGTGGTTGTAAAAAATTGTCCCTATTACAAACACAATGATTTAGATTTATCGAATTGGCTACTGTTTTTAACACTGTTACTTAGTCTGTGCTGTTACTATTGCTGCTATGTCCCTAGTTATAATAAGGTTGCTTTTCTTTCTGTATACAATAACTTATTTACACTTTTGGTTGTAAACGGAACGCTTTATAAGCGCTTCTTTGGATTAAATGATCGTTGAAGAATTTAAGTTGAAATTTGGCCTTGAACTATTTAACTAATTACAAGTATTTAGTATTTAATATACGGGGTGTTAGGTAGCTTAATGCAAATATTTCAGGGAGTGCAAATATTTGGAGTAAATGATCGTTGAAGAATTTAAGTTGAAATTTGGCCTTGAACTATTTAACTAATTACAAGTATTTAGTATTTAATATACAGGGTGTTAGGTAGCTTAATGCAAATATTTCAGGGAGTGTTAGAGAACCATATTTGACAAAAAAAATCCTTCTAGGCATATGGCCAAAACTCAATCGTTACAGAGCTAATTATTTTTCACAGATTGCATATCAGTTTTCTCAGTTCTTCCAAAATCCAAAACACATTTACTTCGACATATAACGTTACAGAGTTATCAAACATTTGTAGTTTTCGGTTTCCATAAAATTAGTTCTAGCCCGATTCTGTTGCTTTCAATTGAAAACTGAGAAAATTTTACATTGAAAATTACCGTTAAATCTTTTACTTCATCAAATTTAGTAACTTTTCGAAAGTAAAAAGCTATGAAGTAAATGTTTCCTAAGGTGGTTTTATCAAATTTCCCCTGAAAAAGTGTTAAGTGTATTAGAGTTGATTGTTTTTATCTACTAAATTGAAGCTCTGGTATTGTTTTCAATTCGTTTTTTGCACGGTCAGTGGTCCGGTTTCGAAAAAGTGCAGACATTAGCAATTGGGTAAAAAATGCGTAATTTTTCAAGGGTGGTGTCTTTGGAGAAGTTTAATAATAAAATATAGCGCATCTTTCTGCACTATTAGGGTGACCGTGAATTTACCTATTAGGGTGATGCAAACTTTTGTTTTTTAAATAGTTTCAGAAATATTTTTTTGTCAAAAAAGTTTCAGAACATACTAAAATAAGCAGCTTTGCTGAATATCGTATCTATCTCTTACCGATGGCGAAATATAATGATGTTATTATATTCTGCCCAATAACTTTGCACACGATTTTTTATTGCTTTCAAGTGGTCTACAAAGTTATTCAGTATGCTAAAATTCACATTTTCTCTGAAGACTGTTTGTCGCTAGGACGCATGTTTAGTAAGTTATATAATATATGAATAAAAATATTCATATTATAAATAAAATAACAAATCATAAGAATAAAAAAAAAATTTTTTTTTTCAATTTCGGGCAACTTCGCACAAACAAGACAACCATTAGGTGAAAGTACTATATTTAAAAAAAAATATTTAAGAACCAATGAATAGAAAAGTACGTAGTACGTAGTACTTTTTCCGGCATAACCTCAACAATCGGTACTCCTGGAGATCATCCAAAGCTACCCTGAAGCGAATGACTTACTACGTGCGTGTTTCTGGGGCTCTCTCGAGTCCTTTCGAATCGCGCAGGGGGTTGCGGTAAGGGGATGTATCGTCCTGTATGTTATGTAACATCGCTATTGAAGGTGTGATCTGGCAAGCGGGTATCGAAATGAGAGGAACGTTCTTCAGTAAGAGTAGCCAACTCCTAGCTTTCGCAGACGACCTCGACATCATTACTAAAAACTTTGGGACGGCGGATGCTAGACTGAAAATGGAGGCTAGGAGAATTGGGTTACGAATCAATGCGTCGAAAACCAAATATATGGCAGAAAGAGGTTCCAGAGAAAGCAACGTTTGCCTCACACGGACAGTACCTCTTGACGACGATGAACTGGAAGTGGTTGATGAGTTGGTATATTTGGGTCTCTGGTCACCACCGATAATAATAAAAAGATTCTACAACGCATTCAAGCTGGAAGTCGAGCCTACTTTTCCTCCGCAACTCGCAAGATGCTTCGATCATGAAGCATATGCCGTCGCACAAAGCTGACGATGTACAAAACTCTAATCAGACCGGTAGTCCTTTACGGACTTGAAGCGGTAACTTTGCTCACGGAAGACATACGTGCACTTGTCGTATATGAACGAAAGATGGTGCGGACTATTTTTGGCATAGTACAAATATAAAGCGGAGAAAGACAGGCACTACTTGGAGAGATTCCCATCGTGTCATCTGACGTAAACAGGGATACTACAATGGGCCGACCACGTCGAAAGATGCCAGATGACTATACAGTGTTTCCTTCAAGTATCCCACTGGTACCAGGAACAGAGGGGCGCAACGTGTTAAAATGGCTCGACCATGTTGATGCCGACTTGGGTATATCGAGATGCTCAACAAATTGGCGACAAGTATCCTAGGACCGAGTATAGTGGACAGGAATTTTTGTTACGGCAAGAGCCACCCAGGCTCTCTGCTGGTAGAAGAAGAAGAAAAATAAGTCTATAGTCTATACCACCGTAGCTTCCCCGTCTGTCACGAGGAAATTGGGTTGAATGGGAGGATAAATATGTCTCAAACAAAATATATGCTGGCGGGCGGGACCGAGTTCGACAGGTCCGCTTAGCCAGTACCATGATAATCGACGGGGATGAGTTTGAGGTAGTCGGCGAACTCGTGTATCTTGAATCAACGGCAACACAGGTTTTATTTGCTTGGCTATAGTCACTTTAACAGCTCGGGTCATTCGTAACTTCTGCGTGCTTGAGATTTGAAACCGGGTCCTCGGCGTGAGAGGCATGTATGCTAATCACTACACCGGGATTGACCCCTGGCACTTCAAACACTAGCGGTTGAACAATGTGAGCTTCCATACAAAGCGCACATTGTATAAGAGGCTGTATTGTTATTGTCCTTTACTGGCATTAAACGTGGACACTGCTTGAAGAGGAGCTGTGTGCTCTCGAAGTTTTCGAACCTAGTATCCAAAATTCAGAAAATGGCTTAAACTGGATGGATGTTTAGGCAGGACATGTTGCTAGAATGCCAGGCAACTACTCTGCAAAAATGGTTTAACATAAAATCCGGAAGGCACAGCGAGCGAGAAATTGCTACCTATCGAGCAGGTAGAATAAAATCTGACCGCACCGGGTGCCCTTGGAACTGGAGATCTATTACCATGAACCGAGTTGAATGGAGGAATTACGTTATGCAGGCCTTGTTATAAGATGCAAGGCCAACTAAGTAAGCAAATAAGTTATGTTTTGCTACCTACTGTATCAAAATATGCGCGAAAGCAATATCCAGCTTGTATAAGATGGCAAAACCAGCTGTTTAGTTCCACTAAAAACGGTTTGCACAGCCGGCTTAACTCTCGATTGTGTATTATGTTTGATAATTTTTGTGAATCCATTCAAATAACCGGAGTTCAGAATAAAAATGGTCACATTCCAAGTAACAATTCTAAAGCCACTTGGTTTTACTTGAGTTTTATATGAGTGTTATTGCGGTATTAATCATTACCTTTTGTTTTATTATGGTACTACGTAATACCAAGAGGATACGAGTCAAGATACACTAGTAGCTAGAAAACCATAATAAAACTGTTAAATAAGCAAATTTATTGTGGTTGCGTATATTACCACGATAAAACTAATTGGCTGCACCACGTCCCTTATAAACTTATCATACGCGTGGCGTATCAATACAATATGGTGCACCAAATTGATTTTATTACGGTTACTTGTCAAACCGCAATAAATCTGTTAGTTATATAGAGCTATTGGAACGGTAACACCATGACCAATCAGATTTATTGCTGCTATTATGAAGAATATTATAGTTCAACAGCGGAATCATTTTTTTATGTGAGACCATATTGCCATATTCTAGTATTTTGTTTTAGTTCGCAAAGAACAATTTATCAAAAACAAGCGTTTTGCAGAAAGAAAGTTATTATCACTCAGTTTTCCTGTGACTGAAAGTAGCTAAATTGATTTTGCTAGAAATTGAGATTGACTTACTGAATATATTTATTTGGTTAAAACGACCAGTTTTCGAAAATTGCATACATAATTTTGATGGCGCGTTGATTTTATCCACCTATCATGTTAATATGCACGATAATAGTTGGCGAACTTATTTAGCTTTTCATCAGAGCAAGTTCTATGCTTTATAACTTTGTTGCGAAAGCTTCATTAAATTATGACGGTAGCTGTCAAGCAGCGAGCATAATCGGTTTATTGCTGCTTTCAACAGAGCGTGGTAAGATTACTTCAGCTTACGACCTGATTCTTCTTATAGAGGTTATGAAAACCTTCTGAAGAGTGGGCCATTTGACTGGAAGGCAGTTTTTTATAGCGGTCATCAGAAAGTTCTGGTGGAGCTCATAGTTTTATTAGCAGTTTCATGGAATTGGTCATGAAAACCACTAGAATGTAATAAAACTTAAAATTGTTACTTGGGATTAGCGGGTGTCCGTGGTACTCACATTAGTAACGAAAATTATTATGTCTCTGCTGGATATATGTAAACATGCTTTGAAAAAGTTTTAAATCATAGCTTTGTGAATTCGAATCAGCCGAATCGATCGGTGTGGTGTACGTGGCCTTGTTTTCAAGCTTTGTTCAACTTGTCTACAACTGCACCTCAGCATGAAAACTAAACTTTCAAGTAGCAGCACAGAATAATCCCAGCGGCGTTAACCGGATTTGCTTGTCACGGAGTAAATTCATCATTTCATATCACATAATTGTCAATTTTCAGACGCAGGAGAACAGAAAAAGATAATTACTTGCTACAGTTAAAAGTCATTACTCAACGCTTGCGACCAAAAAACCCGACATTGAAAATGTTACCTTCGGACGCAGGATCAGCAGTCTGAACAAAACTGTTGGAAAAACTTTCAACATTCTAGATATTCAGAATTATTAAAAGCCTTTTTGACACACAATCGGCTCTTTTTCGATACGATACGAGACTACAGAGACTGATAAGACACAAGACACCGTTTGAGACAAATCAAATCAAATCAAATGTCAAAGAGTCAGGGCCCAGATAATTATCACGTAATACGAAATTCGATCTTATTTGATGTCGTGAGCAGAAAAAAATTTTTACGCAAACTTAAATTTAAGGTGAAACGGTACTGAATCCCAGTGACAGGCTTGTTATTTCCTCACTCATTGTGCAAAAAGTGCAACTTTTTTTGTTCAACACAATGAGCAGAATTGCTTTCAGAAATGAGAAATAAATCCACACAATGAGAAACAGACTAAACAAAAAGAGAAAAACTGACGCGCAGAAAAACTTCTTAATGCGCTCTTTAAATGAGAAACTCTCGGTTTCGCTCCGCTCTCGGTCCTCTCGGTAGCTACAGCAGTAAGCGTGAAAACGAAACAACCGGTGCGCGTACAGAAACTATAGACTCAGAGGCGTCAAGGCACTCAAACGTCGTTAAATTTCGAATCTAAGCGGAGAATTACCTTTGTTCATAATGAGACTTTCCTGTAGGTGCGCGTCAAGAAGCCAGTGCATGGGAATTTCAATCTTGTCATATCTAAATAACATTTTTCGCACTGTTGCCGTTGGGACATGCCTAACCATATGATGCAGTTGCGTTCAACTGCATTAATGGATTAATATTTTTCTGATGGCAATAATCGCTATTTACAATCGTCGTTTTTTCTCAACGCACTACCCATGTTAACACTACCCGTAGTTGTCATACGTCAGCGCATCGCATCAACGTATTCAAAGTGTATTAACATTCTGTTGCTCCTCAATGAGTAGCTCAGTGTGCGGTTGCTCATACAACTGCGTTCAGCAAGAAAGAGAAAAGTTAAAATGAAACGGAGCAAAATAAATCGCGTTGAAGACTGAGCACAGTTTGAATTTTTCTCTTCTCTTTTTTTCTTCTGAGGAGGAATCATCCCTGCCCAGTGACGTAGCCAGGATTTTCAGGTGGGGGACAGCCATTTTCTTATTAGAGAAGTTTTAAACCTAAAAGGTTCACTCGCCTCTGAAGGGAAGCCAAGTTATAATGGAGAAAACCATTTGTTTAAGCAATAAATATATTGCTAATAAATATATACTAATGTTGCAGAATTTTCTTTCGAATTAATTAATAAATTTATTTAACTAACACAACTAACTTTCTAATGGTTTTCAAAAGTTTGCGTACAATATGATGTCTGCTAATTAGTTTGCTGTTGAGAAGAATGTTTTACAGAATTTTTAAGGACTGCACAGCTTCTAACACTCGCGCATCGAGCCTACTTTCCCCCCGCAAGACGCTTCGATCAAAGAGCATACGCCGCACAAAGCTGACTATGTACAAAGCGCTAATCAGACCGGTAGTCTTATTCTTCAGCTGACGAATTTCTCGCCGGATCTGTTCGACATCGGAAGCCGGCACGCAGTTGTCGTTTGTAGGCACTCCGAGGTTAACTTCCGTTGCATCTCCTATGACTATATCGCTATATATTGAGGTGCTCATTGAAATACTGCTTCCACCAATCGACCACCTCGCGCTCGTTTTTGATTAGATCCCCCCCATTGTCCCTACACATGCCAGGTTTAGATCTGTAGCTCTTATGAGTTTGGTTCACCTTCTTGTAAATCTTGCGCGTGTCATTAGCCCGGAATAGTTGTTCCAGCTCATTACGACCTCTGTCCTCCTTCTGGCGCTTTTTCATCCTCAGGATCATGGTCAACTCATTCATATTTGGCCAAACTCTCTCTCGTGAATATGCTTAGACAGTTTTTCCAAGCTCTTTTTTCCTCTCTATCGTTTGTTGGCATTCCCCGTCAAACTAATCATTTCGTGTACTCGAGGTTTCCACTCCTAACACGGCGGTTGCGGCCTCGAAGTTTTCAGCAACTGGCAGGTTGTTTAGCTGCCGAATGTTTAACCGAGGAGGACGGCTTTGTCGCGAGGTATAGACCGAGATAGTTTTAAGCGCACGTGTACTGCTACAGGGTAATGGTCGGAGTCGATATCCGCACCCCGTCGGGAGCGTACGTTGTTGATGTTCGAGAAAAACCTGCCCTCGATGAGAATATGATCGATTTGATTCGAAGTAGGGTACGGGTGGGTATTTTCAGCCCATTAAGCGGTAGCCTGAACAATATTCAGGAACTACGTTGAAACTATATTTATTCGAGTCAAGCTTTTTATACCAGTTGATAGAATAATATTTACTGAATATCGCCGTGTATTTTGGTCTTAATAAAACGCTACTGAATTTGAGTTATAGTCGCGAGAAATGATGAAGTCGTTGCGGCTAAATTGAGCCCATTTTCTATAGTGGTGTCTGTGTTTTTTAAATCCGACAAGCCGAAATAGCTAGCACAGCGATTAAATACTTTTCAAAAACAGATCAAAAGAGGCAAGAAAAGAGAGACCGAAAATTAACTCCTCGCTATTGCCTACATTCCGGGCTCATTGAAGATAATTAGTTTTGCACTGACAACAGCTTGCTGCTGGCGCTAGTGTATCACTGAATCGGTCATATACACTAGCGCCAGTTGTCACTCAAATACCAGATATGTCAGCACATATATTGGTAGTAGTGTAAGTAACGCACCATACGCTGGAATTAAAAACAAAATGCTGCTAACGGCTAGTGAATGAAAATTGATTTATATTTACATATCAGAGGGGAATTTTTGTGTTCTTCCGTGATAAAAAGAAGTAGAATTGTTCTGTGATAGCATATTCACAGCTGTTTAGTTTCTAGAATAAGTAAACGTGATCATAATTGTGTGTTTTCCAAACCATCATCAAGAGCGGATACGCGTAAGCGATTGCTGCTAGTTTTTTCAGCCTGGTTACGTGCTAGTGGAAAAACAGTGGTTTGGATGTTTATTGAACAAATTAAGGAAACTACTTACATTTTTATGAAAATAGTTATAACACATTAAAACCTATGAGTGCTACATTCGTTTCAGTATTGTTATATAGCGGCAAAGTTTTTATTTGGGAAATTGTAGCCAAAAAAGGTAATGTATGCCGAAATTAGTAGCGTGATGGGAATACCCTCCCGTACCCTACGTTGGTCAGGTGATCTCCAGGTAGCTTTGTGGATATCTTTGTGGGAAAAGAAAGTGCTTTTGATCACCAAGTCTCGGGAAGCTGCAAAGTTGATGCATCGCTGACAGTTGTCGTTTGTGTCGGTGTGCAGGCTATGGGGCCCGATCACCGGTCTATGCATTACTTCCCTGCCGACCTGGGCGTTCATATCCCCGATGACGATCTTGATGTCCTGTCGTAAGCAGCTGTCGTACGTTGCCTCCAGCTGCGCATAGAACGCTTCCTTCTCGTCGTCGGGTCTACCTTCGTGTGGACAATATACGTTTATGATGGTGTAGTTGAAGAAACGGCCTTTTATCCTCAATACGCACATCCACTCGTTGATCGCTTTCCAGTCCATTACGCGATCCCGAATTTTGCCCAACACTACGAAGCCCGTTCCTTGCTCATTGATGGCTCCTCCACTTTGGAAATATAGGGCTTTGCCGCCACGAATCCTCCACACCTTCTCGCCTTTGCGGCAGATCTCCTGCAGTGCCACGATGCCAAACTTTCGGGGTTCTAACTGATCGAGCAGCACCCTGTCGCCACCAACGAAATTTAGCGATTTGCAGTTCCAGGTAACAAGTCTCCGTTCTATGTCCTTTTTTCGGCGCCTTTGTCAATGCCGTATGTTCCGAGTAACAGAGAGCTCCATAGTTGAGAATTTTCAAAGACTATGAGAGATATAAAACTATGTCGGCTATATTGTTATTCAAAGACGCACTTGTGCCAAAATATTTCGGGGTGGTAAGGCCCCCAGGGCTCCCCCTCTGGCTACGTGGCTGCTGAATCCCAACATGGCTGGATAAATGGCGTCCATGTGAGAATATAGGTGCCATCTACAAAGACTATAGGTTACAGACAGGCGTACAGGTACAGATACACAAATAAAGGTAACTCTCCGTTTTGATTCAAAATTTAGCGGATTTTGAGTGCCCCGTCGCCTCTGTAACCTATAGTCTCTGTAGTGCCAGCGATCCGGCCATGTTGGGATTCAGTACTGTTTCACCATAAAAGCTGCGGAATAAAATGCAACACAAAATTAGCGCCCACTAACATGTTCATAGGTTTATGGGCTTTGAATATTCGGGATTGATTTTATGAAACAAGAAAACCCTAACATATTTTTAGAATTAATTGATAATATTTGTTATGAACCATCAATAATATTGTTTGTTTGGAGATTTCAATGTTATGGGCAGAATGAAAAATCACCCTCCCCGTCGCTGCGGTCATGTTTAAGTGATATGCAATTAGCCTTAAACTAATCTTAGAAACCAATTGGTGCAAGAAACAGGGAAATTCACTTAAGCCAAGTGGAAGTAGAATTATAAAATGAAAAAAATAAATAAATTCAAGATATGGTCGTGTGAAATCTTGCATAATAATAATATACGCAAGCACCCTAAAGCAAGACGTAGCCTCACACTTACAACAGCTAAACACCCTTCTGGCAAATGGCGTTTTCTACAAAAAAAGGCATTATCAAATGCAAGAGCATGTAAATGTCGATTAGTATAAATTTTCATCTAAACCGGTGTAGGTCGGTTTGAAGCTTTGACATTTTTCCTCATTTATCATGAAAAGGCTGGACCGACCTTTTCATAAAATGAGAAAACCTCGATCGGTTTACTATTTTTTTTAGAAAATCCCCCACCATAGTAGGCACGAGCTGTGAATAGTTAATCAATGGATAGATCGACTGAATGATAATTACGGCCGCTAGAAATCTCGCGTCATTAAAAAGTAAGCAACATAAATCATACATTGGTTGCTCGCGCAAACTCTGTCAGTCGTACGATTGAGTTGAAGATAAATGACATAATCAATATGCAAATCTTTATCTCGCCGTATCCTCCTCGTTGCAAATATCCGCTTCGCTAGGGTAAATCGCTCCGTTTGAGAATGTGTGAGGCATAGAAATCGCGCAGTAACCGTATCGGCTGGGAACGAGAAAACGGCGCTGCTTGGTGGGAGAAAAAGACCTTCACGAGAGCACAAAAAAGTTATCATTCAATGGTAATCGTCAATTTTTCATTTTCATTACAAAGAAGTAGTACAAAGCGCAACAATCAATCATACTGGTGAAACAACGCTACACGTAGGCTGCAGCGATTGCAACCGCCGTGCGAAGTACAGATCACGTACAGTGCAGTGCCTCGAGCCGAATTTCGCCCTGAGTACTTTGGTAAAGACATAGGTATTCGATCATTCCAGGAGACAAGCCCTTTCCATCCAAGACAAGCAACGAGGAGGCAATTTCTTTCTACTGGCTGTTCGCGTTTCGGATCAACTCAAGGTATAACAGAGACAAGACGGAGAAAATTGCCGACTCTAAGTCTACACAAAAGAGCGATCGATACGACAACAAAAGCCCATCCTGAATGGATAGGAAAAAATCCGAACGTCATTACTATCATTATTATTGAGTGAGTCCAGCTTGAAAATGGTTGAATCATTTACGCTGCCAACCTGTGACTAGCGAATCTCGGTGGCAATGTCTTTATAGCTTTATGACCTTAACCGTGGCACTTTATAACGATGCCACCTTAAGCCTTTTGAATCAGTTTCATGAAAAGTACCTTCGGCAGGCCGTGAAAATGCAGTCCGGACCTCGAATCGATGATTGCGATGCTGCGCTCTCACAGGTAGCCGGATTGTGCAATCGTTCCGGACGAATGCCAATGACTTTATTCCTGCATTCAACGCTTAGATATTCGCTCATTTGTTCTTTGAAGTCATCATTACAAACGATTGTTTATGCTGCGGGAAAATTCTGCGATAGTGGGCGCTAGAAAACACCTGTCCTACCTATCGGTGTCGCTTGGCATGTATGAAACACCAGCAGATGAATTAAATTATACATTTGCCGCATTGCTAAAATGCCCCCCCCCCTGCCAGACAGATTTTTACGTCAGAGAAATGCATTCCTTGGGCTTAGCAATGATGGATAGATTTGTGCTATTGCACGTTCTGGTCTTCAAAATAGATTGAATTTTCATTAGATAGATGTGCCATTGCGACGTAGTCGAATGAGAAGTCACGATAGCAATAGTTTTTGTTTAATTCTTCCAATACTTATTGGCGTTCAAGAATCGTACTGAGCATATACATACCCTATTCCGGAAAATTTTATTGTCCTTAGGTAGTCGACAGAATACTATGCGTGCCACACGTCTTTCAAATTGGGTGCGTTTCAGTTGCGTGTCAAAAATAAAAGATTTCCGGTTTCGACGAAAAACGTTTCAATCGTTTAACTACTGTATCTTTTTCAAACTTCCAATCAGTTGAATTATAATAAAAATTACGTTCCTTTGCGTATAGTGTTTGTATCCATCCAAATCATCGAAAATTGCAATTTTATGCGTCTGCTGCGGGCTTATGATTGCGTACGAATTTACACCCTCTGGGGGTTTTCTCCGCATCAACAAAATATCACCTATTTTGTGCTTCTTCCCACATTGGACATGAATCAATCAATGTTTTTGAGTGCACAATGTTCCGTGTGACCTCCGATTCGTTAATATTCTGCCCTGAAGGTATTTAGAACCGCAACGCAATAATGCACTTTGCCACCACTAGTCGTTCACAGTGTCCGTATTTATTTGCTCAAACTATCATATGGAACTACAACAAACTGCTGCATTATCGAAACAATTATCGCACGTCAGTCATTTAGTGCTGCTACTGAACGGAGTGTAGTCGATTCCTTACCGGCCGCATCCAATTCTGCTTCGGTTAACCGGTAACCGTCCAGCCGGACTAAACAGGAACGTATTTGGTGTTCACTCTTTGTATGTGACAAACGGGTGGAGTGATTGATTAAAAAAACAACTAAATTGTTTTCGGTGATTGTGCAACTGATGTTACCCGTCAAAACGTGCAACATTTGAATAAAATGTTGAAAATACGAATCTAGGTCCACTGATGGCTTCCATCAGGTGTTTGCCTATATCAGAAATGGGCTTCCGGTTTTTTAATATGTCTTAATATCAGTCTCTGATAAGTTTCCATGTTCTTGACTGATTATCGCGTTTGAAATATTGATTTCGATTGATTTGATTTCGATTGATTTGATTTCGATTGATTTGATTTCGATTGATTTGATTTCGATTGATTTGATTTCGATTGATTTGATTTCGATTACAGCAAAGCTCATCTAATATTTCAAAATGCCAATAAATCATATGTAAAGAAATCGAGTAAGAGTTGTTCCACAAACTGCGCAACCAGTTGTTAGTGTACCGGACAATTGCCGGCACCACTTGACTCTAACTGTTACTTCCAGTCGAGATTCGAATATACGACGACTGGTTTGTTAGACCAGTAGCGTATCGTACAAGGCCAGTTAGCCTTGTACTGCTACTCTTGGCACCCCATACACGCCCAATTGGCCACACTTGACGTTTAACTTTCAATTATGGCCAAAACATGGAATGTTCGCTTTGAGCATCGTTACTGGGAAATCCGATAGATGCATTATCGGTAGAAGATATGAAGTGTATACTGTGAAGAGGAACGAGCATCCATTCAAAATCATTCAATTTACTACCTTTACTACCTTCAACTATGTTCAGATTATTGCCGTTTGCTTCGGAATGATACGCTTGAGCGCCATCGTAAAATACATCAAATGTTTTTTTAACAAACCAATATTGACTCTCCTGACTTTTCATGCCTCATAATATGTGTTACTACAAACTATCTGACATGTTACAAACCATTTATCATTACACATCGTTCGGTTAGTTAGCTACAAATGAGTGAACTTCG
The DNA here is from genome assembly GCF_943734655.1 of Sabethes cyaneus. NCBI lineage: Eukaryota > Metazoa > Arthropoda > Insecta > Diptera > Culicidae > Sabethes > Sabethes cyaneus. The sequence continues at coordinate 64,199,222 of NC_071353.1, forward strand.
ATGTAATTATGCTTGGTGAGCTAAGCAATAACTGTAAAGTGTACAGTATCTTGTAGACTGACTTTTAATTTTTTTGTGAATTTGGTTTATTAGCTGATTGTCCGATCTTTCTCGGGGCCCCTTTGTCTCTCAGTCACTTGTACATCTGCTATTGCAACGAAAATTCTCCTAATGCAAGAAACAAACGACTTTTTCTCCATTTGAATGTGTTTATTCCCTTTGTTAGTTCCCCTTCTGTTGTCTCCTAGTCACTTGTTAATCTGTCTTCGTCTCGCTAATCCCTATAGCCTGTAATTCGATATATAGCCTTTTTTATGTTTATGAACCTCCCCCGTGGTAATGGTCACCCTGTTTCCCCTTTAGAAATCCTACCACTTGCATAACTGCCAGCGTTCCAAATGCAAGAGAAACGCATCCCTTTATCCTTTTGAACCTTCCTTCCTCCCTCTTTGTCAATTCTTCTGCACTGATTCTTTTATGTCAAAAAAAAAACATGTGTTTCACAAACGACGTTTGATGAAGAACCATCCAGGCGTTTCGAAGTTATGGCGGCTCATACACTCATACTAACGTTTCCTATCACCCCGAATTTCTCCATACATTTCCCTTGTGATCGCTTTGCTTCACAGGCACGGACGACAATTAGATAAACCAAGCAATTCGGATCCAAATGGTAACGTATGAGACCACTTTGTAAGCCACACCCCTTTTCCAGTCCAATCTGCATCACCGATGGCAATTGGCGGCAATACCGGCAATTGACAACTACACCGACACCGAAGGCAAACGGAATCAGACGGCAATGGCCAGCTTGATCCCCATACGATGCAATTAATGTTAGATTTGCGTTATCCCCATCGCAGACATGTAAAATTGTTCGATTGCTTGTCAGTGTCGTGTGGCATCCTGGTATTTATAGCATACTAGCTGAGTGCCCGATCTTACTCGGGGCGCCTTTGTCTCACAGTCACTTGTACATCAGTTATTGTAACCGAAATGCTTATAATGCAAAAATATAACGCTTGCTCCTCTTTTAGACGTTCCTTCCCATTTGTCAGCTCCCCCTCTTTTGTCTACCCGGACACTTACACATCTGTTTTCTTTACGGAAAGCCCTATAAAACCCTATACAGAAAGAGAAACAGACATTTATCCTATTTGCACCTTCTAGCAATGGCCACCCCACCCATTGTTTTGTTATTGTACTTAAGAAGTAGAAGGTGCAACAGTGTTTCTTCCAAGGATACATAAAACCTGTCATTCCTTTCATCTCACTTCAAGACAAATTTATTTTTAAACAATGTTTTTAGTTTCACCACCAGGAGCAAGTAGGCACAAATGATTGGCCGAGCCCACTCTGGAACATGCCACATAAAGTTGACCATGGGAAAAACATGGTGTTCTCAGATCAGCTCCACACTGTGTGAATGATTGCCCCTGTGACTCAAATAAAGTCGGCCAGCAACACTTAGCACTAATGGTCGAACACTGTTCATACGGGTCACTTTGATTCATACGGGTCGTTTGTGAAACACATGAGCATAATTACACTTGACAAATTTACAGCTGCGAGCATTGCCGTTTAGTGTTTCGTATTTTGATTTTTTCTGTTGTACGGATAATTTGTTACTGTCATGTGGGCGTTACTCCCCTTCCTGACAGCAACCTTCTGTCATCAGCTCCCTCTTTTGTCCCACCGTCACTTAAGGAAGACACATTTCGGAGTCTTCCCCCTGTTACTCCCCCCTCTTTTATCAACCCCTTCAATTCTGTTTCCCTTATATCAAGGAACATGTATGAAAGTTTGATAAAGAATGGTCAAGGCGTTTCGGAGTTATCGTCTCCCCCCCCCCCCCCTATCAGTCCTACCCCCTTTGTCAACCCCCGGTGCTGATTCCCTGATGTCAAGAAACATGTGTGCTTACTTACTTACTTACTTATGTGTCCATGTCCGCCGGTCCGGCAGAATAAAGGGATAAAGTCAGAGGTCTCCACTGCTGACGGTTACCCGCCATGGCTTTTACCTGTCGCCAGGACAGGTTCTCGTCTACAGCCCGGATGTCGTTGGCTAAGCTCCGTCGCCATGAGCCTCTGGGTCTGCCTCTTCTACGTTGTCCTTGTGGATTCCAGTCCAGTACTTCTCTGCAAACCTCGTTCGCTCCTTTCCTCTAGGCGTGTCCGATCCACTTCCACCTACGTTCACGAATTTCTGTGGCTATTGGAAGTTGATGACACCGACGATGGAGTTCCTCATTGGATATCCAGTTATCAGGCCACTAGGCACGAATGATGTATCGCAGGCACCGGTTAATGAATACCTGCAGTTTTTGCGTTGTCTCCGCTGAGACGCACCACGTTTCGCAGGCATTCAGCAGTACGGATTTCACGTTTGAATTAAAGATTCGGGTTTTCGTACGTAGAGTGATCTGGTTTGAGCGCTAAATGTTTCGCAAACTTGCAAAGGCACCCCTGGCCTTCCTGATCCGTGTGGCTATATCAGTCTTGGTACCACCATCGGGCGTTGTTTGGCTACCAAGATATTGAAAGGTGTCTACCTGCTCAACTTGTTGTCCCGCTACTGTGAAGATGCTGGAATTGTCAGTGTTCACTATCATAGACTTAGTTTTCGCTACATTGACTGTAAGACCTGCTGCCTGGGAGCTCTCGGAGGGGTCATCTAACTTGCTCCGCATATCGTTTCGGCGTTGTGCGAGCAAGACAATGTCGTCGGCTAGGTCGAGGTCATTTAGCTGCTCCATCGTTAGAGGATTCCAAGGCAATCCTCGATTTGGTCTACTGTCAATTGCTCCAACTAATATTTCATCCATAACGATGAGAAACAAAAGCGGTGATAAAATGCAGCCCTGTCTCACGCCAGCAGTAACCCTTATGGGGTCGGACAAGACGCCGTCGTGCAAAACCTTGCACGAAAACGCCTCGTACTGAGCCTCGATGAGATGGACTAGCTTATCTGGAACTCCTCTACGCCTAAGTGCGCCCCAGATGTTTTCGTGGTTGAGTCGGTCGAACGCCTTTCCGAAGTCAACGAACACCAACAGAAGAGAGTCCTGGAATTCGTTGATCTGCTCCAATATAATGCGGAGCGTTATGATATGGTCTACACATGATCGGCCAGCACGGAATCCAGCTTGCTGCCGCCGGAGAGTAGCGTCGATCTTCTCCTGGATCCGGTTGAGGATTACCTTACAGAGTACTTTGAGAGTAATACAGAGCAACGTGATGCCACGCCAGTTACCGCATTCAGTTAGGTCTCCTTTCTTAGGGACTTTGACCAATATGCCCATGTGTGCCAAGTTTGATAAAGAACGGTCAAGGCGTTTCGGAGTTATGGCCTCCCCCTATTAGCAACCCTCTCTCCTGTCAGGGATCCTCCCCCTGGGAAGGTTTTTGGGAACCTTCCAGTGCTGATTCTCTTATGTCATGGAACATGTGTGCCAAGTTTGATGAATAACTGTCCAGGCATTTAGGAGTAATGGCCTCCCCCCTGTTACAAACCCCTTCCCATTTTACTAGGTATGTTCCCCCCTATTAGCTCCCCTCCCCCCTTTGGCAACCCCCGTGATAATTCCCTGACGTCAAGGAACATGTGTGCCAAGTTTGAAAACGGTCAAGGCGTTTCGGAGTTATGCCCCCTCTATTAAGGACCATCCCCCGTAACAGGGAACCTCCCTCCTTCGTGTTTGCAGTGCTGATTCTCTTATGCCAAGGAACAATTGTGCCAAGTTTGATGAATAACCATCCAGACATTTCGGAGTTCTGGCCTCCCCCCCTGTTACGAACCCCCTCCCCTTTGTCAACCCCCCAGTGCTGATTCTCTTATATCAAGGAACATGTGTGCCAAGTTTGGTGAAGATCGGTCAATGCGTTCTGGAGTTATGGTAGAACATACAAACATACAAACAAACATTTAAACATTCAAACATACTCACGCTCACTGTTATATATATATATATATATATATATATATATATATATATATATATATATATATATATATATATATATATAGATTATAAGATTTGGCTTGAATGCGAAATGTGTGTTAATGACTCATTATTTGGGTAGTTGCCGGTAGCGTGTGACTGGCACAGAGAGTGTCAGTTGACAGCTTGTCGCGTCAAAGGGACGAGTGAGTGAGTTGGTGTTAGACAGGGGGGTGGTGTCAAGCGAAAATTTCGTACCTAGCATCGAAATCATCATCCCCATAAAAAATTCCTCCTATTTAGTATTTGCAGTAGTATTTCAAAAACAAAAATATTGCAAAAATTTCTTGGTCACTCTAATTTGGAAAAAATGGTAACCCTAAGAGCCAAATTTTTGGTGCATGTTAGTAACGCATCGAATATATGGAGTTTGACAAGCACACCATAGCCCTGGTGTTAGATAGTGAAGTGCAGGACATCACATGTCGGATAATCATTTTAGCAACAGCAGCCGACTTGGTTGCCGCCACCATCAACAACAGCTTACGAGTAGCAGCGGCAGTGCCAGTGACTGACTTGGTTCGCAGTCGGCTCATTTGTCGAACGATCGCACTAACGGACGGTCAGTGTCGGTATTTAGCACCGATGGCAATTGGCACTGAAAATCTTGATGTTGTATGCAACCAATATGGGCCTTTTAAGAGCCGCAAAGGAATTGAAGAAGGTTAAATAAAATTTTCTCGGTCAAGTTGGGCAGGCATTCATAATTTAAAATAACTTTTCTCGTTACTAGTTTTAGTTGATCGTACCTAAAACGTAACGTAAAGTACAGCCAAGTTTTTGTGGCACTGCAAGTCAAACTACTGCCTTAAGCTACAACAATATTCAATAAAACATTTTTTGCTATTGCTGATAAAGTCGAAGAGATATTTCCACATGAAAGAAAATTCAAAGGATGAACTTTTATTTGGAGGCCGAATGCCATAATAATTATGTGCCTTTTGAAATGGCATTTTGGCTCATTTACTTAGCAACATGTAACACATTTTCCTACTTTTTTTTTTCATATGTCCCCCCTCGATGGATCCCCCTCTTTTTTCAAAGAGGCACTTGCACAACTGCAATCGGTCTAATGGCAAGAGAAACACAACGCCTTCTATTTATTTAGACCTCCTCCTCTTGTAAGGGATCTCCCCTTTTGTCAACCTCCCATTGCTCATTCTCTTATGTCGAAGAACGTATATGCCAAGTTTGGTGAAGAACCGTCCAGGTGTTTCGGGCTAATGACGTCTCCGCCTGTTAGGGACCCCGCCCCCCCCCCCTTTTGCCAACCCGCCAGTGTTGATATCCTTATATCAAGAACCATGTGTGCCAAGTTGGGTGGAGAACGGTCAAGGCGTTGTCGAGTTATGGTGGAACATACAAACATACAAACGATAATGCTCACTTTATATTCAGGGTGTTAGGTAGCTTAGTGAAGATATTTCATGGGGTAAAAGAGGATCCCTCTTGACGAAAACAACCCTTCTACTTCTGAGCATAAGGCCAAATCTCAATCGTTGCAGAGTTATTAAACATTTTCAGTTTTCGGTTCTGTTTTCCATAAAAAGCGTAGGTACAAAATCTATGCTAGCTAGCTACTTTTATTCGAAAGCTGAGAAAATTTTGTGTTGAAAATTGGTCTTAAACCTTCTAATCCAAAAAATTTAGTAACCTTTTGGAAGCAAAAAGCTATGAAATAAGTGTCTCAAGGCATTTTTATCAAATTTCTCCTAAAAAGGTGTAACAAAGCTGATTGCTCTCATTTACCTATTTAAAGCTCTAGTACCGTTCTACAATTCGTTCTTTGACGTGAAACTCCAACTCTTTGAGTTTTGTTGCTTTTTTATTTGAAACGTATGGTTTTGGGTGTCCAATATTAGACACTCGGACTCGGACTATTTTAAGAGGCCAATTACATTAATTTTGATTTAGATGATGGACAAATAAATAAATTTGTCAAACTACAGCTAAATAATATCTTCTTCTATTATGAATAAACATAGGCTGGTGATAAAATCAACTAATTACAGCAATTTGCTTAATTTGCTAATAGCCAAACTGGCAAACAAGAGTGGCGATGTCTGACCGACATTTATGCTTCATTTGAAGGTTTGTTAGTTTTGCAGAAAAGTGTAAAATAATTTCGATGTGTAACTAGATATTATAAAACATAATTCTTTCGCATATAGCATCGTTCAATAATTTATTTGTTATCAATGACCGTAACTCAAACTCTGGTACGTGCACATGAAGCAACGTTTTTTCGTTTTTTCGTTTTATCATGATCTTTTCGCCCACTTGTCATCACCTTTACGTCATGTTTTCATCGAAATTTCGCTACCTTTTCGTCGTCTTTTTGTCATCTATTCTCTGTCTTGTCGGTGTTCTTTTGTGTCATCTTATTGTCTTTTAGTCGCCTCTTGTTTCTTCGGGATCGTCGTATTTTTTCGTATTTTCTTAGTTCGCTTGCCTTGCCATTTTTGAGCTTTGTCTGTTTTTTAATATTAATTTTAAAAACTGTATTATTTAGAGAACAATCTTGAACGGGTTTGCGCTTCGAAGGACAAAAAAATTATTTAACCGTATAATCACTGCTTCGTATGTGTTATGTCTGTCAAGGTACAAGGCGTACGTACTATTAAAGCAGTTCTGGGGTATTTGTTAAGCAATACGTTTAACAATTCGTTCAATTCACAACGGAATTAAATTATGTTTACGTAACCAACTGCATGAAACTTTATCCTTTAACAGATCTAATAGTTCTGTGAAATTACTCCTCGCTTTGTAGGGTAGGCTGCAAAATCGTACTCGGTTAATGGGTAAATCTGGTTGGGTCACCGAAATTCAATCCGGCTGTGTGCTGTTATTCTCCCTTATTATCAGTAGGACAACCAAGCGGTCAAGAGAAAAGTGTTTTGTACACATTCTATCCTGCACCGTCCACCCGTTTGTGGTCGACACTGGGCAAACTTTTTTGCCCATTTTTGACTAACCACGACTGGTTCCGATTTACTGTGTGAACATGAACGTTGCGTACAGTTTTCAACAATGTTGTTCTCGGAGCAGTCCTTTTGTATTAGCAGTAATTATCTTAGTTTTGGGCTACAGAAGGTGTTAGCATTGCCACAGACCCATGGAGTCATTTTCCTTTCAGCAATCGTCACCTGTAAGTAATATTAGAAGCTTATTTTAGTATTAGGGCATTACACATTATTTTTTAAAGTTTTTGTCACCCCCCTCTCTTGGAAATTAGCTTGAAAAATCGGCGGGCAAAAACATAATTTGTAGGATATGAGTCAATTTTTTTTATAAAATCAATTGTCTGCGGGCTCTACCGTGACCGCACATAATTGCGATCAGCTCCTAATTCCGATCACTCAACCTACATGGTCAATTTTTAGAAAATTGAGTCAAAATCTGTAGTAAATGAGCACGCTTAGTTATTGTGCTATGTGTTTATATGTCAGTTGTTGAAAAATAACTGCCTTTGGGGCACCATGCACTTCAAAATAAATTAAATTCGACAGGTAGAAGCAAAAAACGGCATCAAAATGTATTTTCTTAGCCGAAGTGCTAAGGGCACGATCAAATTTGCTAAGATCATAGCAGCGTGAAAACATATTACCTTCTTCGGTATTCTGTGATAACTAATAGATACAAGCATATATAACCGTTCTGTATCAAATTTGGCTGAAAAGATGCTGTATTTGCGGAATTTATTCCATTAAAGTAATTGATCGGAATTATGAACATAATTTTTTTTTTCTGCTTCTAATTCCGATCACTATATCAAAGTTATAAACTGGCAAAATGCAAGCTAACGAAGTTACTATTTGGATTTTAGGATTGATTGCAACATGATAACATGGTAGGATTATCGATATTTTTTGACGCAGGACTACGTTTTACGGCAGGGTGTCAACAGATCCCTGTCACGACAGCTGTCAGCTGAAGCCGCCTCCGATAGTGGTGGTAATAGAGGTAGACAACAAGTTTTGAAACAAAATGTATACGAGACAACACATGTATTTAAGGCTGCGCAGTATGACGAATGCAGCCTGTTGTTTTCGCTCTTTCGTTTATCGTAAAAAATAAGACTATCAAAAGTCAGAGTTTTTCACTTCTTATGCTGCCGATAACAGAAAAAACGAACATGTTTCATTATCTACATCCCACATGCAACAAATTTTCTGAAGCATAAAACCGTATGATTGCGTAATTCTTTCAACTGCTGTCAAATTTGATGTAAAATCGAGCCAGCAAGCCTGGCTCAACCGGCTTCAAGAAAAATGTATGAGAATGACGTTCGTGCCAGGGATGTGGGTGTCAACCAAAATTTGGAGTTAAGCCACCGGCACCGCTAATAGCTCTTCCAATTTAAAACGGATTTTGATCATAAACGATGCAGCAATTGTATGGCTTTCTTGAAAAGATTGTTTGCCAATCGCTAAATAGTGAAGATTAACGAAAGCTTTCAAGCTAAAAATTCTCCATACATTTTCCGTATGATAGTCTTGCTTCTCAGGCACGGACGACCATTACACACACCCAGCTTGTGGCTGGTGCTGATTAGCATAAGCAAGCATAAGCATAGGCACAAGCATAGGATTCCGCCCGTGTGCTGCTACTCCGTTATTGACCAGGACCGATGAAAATTGCAAAATGATGGCTGGAAAAAGCATGCTTAGGACAGCGCACTGTTCCTTTTTATGCAACCTTATCAGGTCCATGCGTGCTGATCAATACAGACGCCGGCCACGTCCGAACGCGGGTCCTGGTGGGATGGGAAGGAATGTTAGTCCAATACTTGTTGCTAATAAAGACCAGGGAATCCTTTGCATCTTCACAAGCATCAAGCTTGTGGCTGCTGCTGATTCAAGACAAAGAAGCAAAATAAACTTGCGTTTTGTTTTGTTTACTACAGAGCACAGTATAGCCTAGGTGCTACATTCCGATTTGGAATCTTGACCTTCTGTTTTTATACGACAGACTTCGTAGCCTGTAAGAATACAGGACAATTGTGCTACAAATCCTTTGACTCTTTCAGTCGATATTCGAACATGTGACGTCTAGCTTCCTGATCAGATGACTCTAGCAAAAATCTTACAGAATTATTGCTCAAGTTGATATTTCTATCAAACTTTATTATAAATGTTTCTACCAAGATTCTATCTCATTCTGTTACTTATAAATCGCTTTGTCACAATTTGGTTATACAGCAAGACAGAATACTGAATTTTGTTACTCATATGGATATAAACTAGATAAAATTATATCATAATTTGATATATTTGTAATATGCCTTGAGCAAATTTTGTTACAATTTCAGTTATTTCAACTGCTAACGAGACCAAGTTTATAGCAAAACGCAAAGGAGACTTTGTTATAAAACACTTATTATCTAGAACTCATCCTGTTATAAATTTGATATATTCAATTGATCGGATTATTAAACCAGTGCCGTACCTCCAAGCCAACTGAAAGGCTTTGCTTTTCTAACGCTGCAAACAAGCCACAGCGACAGCGCAGTTATGAACTATCTTATTAATGCGTGTTCTTTTAATATAACAATAACATATTATTTTGAGGACTTAAGTTTTCTCCTAGAACTTTGTTAATAGCTGGATGCGTGAGGCAAATTTCTATACTGAAATACTCCGACTTTGGCACTGGTAAAAATATTCGTTTTTGATATCACGAAATAGCTCACCTACCATAAATACGATACAGCAAGATAATATTATTATTATATTGTTTGTTTTTTTCTCACTTTACGCTATTTTACGCTACACATATACCAATATGGTGTAAAAAGTTTTCTTTAATATTCGAGGTTTCTTCGCGAAAACCAGCCTCACGTAGTTCTACGCCAACTACGCGGTCATGTCTGGAACACAACCTTTCTGATTTGATTTTTACTATTATTTATGATCAAAGCTTTATGAAAACGTCGAAGTGACCCAAATTTATTGTAATTGCAATAGTTGAACAAAGATAAAAGAAGAGGAAAGTTTTATAATCCGCTTGTCGATCTTTTGAGTACACAAATTTTATGAATATTAAACTAATGATAATAATGATCATTAACGCAAGCAGAAGATGAGTGGTAGGGGGATTGTCGTCAAACTACATAAAAGCAATACATTTCAGATCCATTTGGTACGAGTTGATAAAAGTTTTTTGCTTTAACAGCTCATCATGACGTGATCGGAATTAGATACACCTGTGATCGGAATTAGAATCACCCCTTATAATTGATGATCGGAATTAGGTGCACTGATGCATCTTACTATGATGCATTTTTTTAACTTTTCGTAAATAATTCAGGCATTCTAGTATTTTTCCATGAAACATAATTGAAAATACTTGCTAAAGAGACATACTGTGTTAATAAATATCAAAGCTATATTTTTCAGTAGGGACTCAAAGATGAATCATGCCTTAGGTGATCGGAATTAGGTGCTTTCACGGTACAACCTAAAAAACTCGAAAAATGTGTGTACAAGATGAGTTAACGCTTCTAGCACGAAATAGAAATGGAAATTCAAACAGTGGAATTTCCGAAAATCGGCAAAAAAAATTTTCCTTCGTGTTTGTCTTTTTTTCGTAGGTTTTTGCATGGAAAATAATAACGTAGGGTATTGTCGTTATCGTCGGGTCACTGTTATGGTCGGGCCATCACGATTTTACAGTTTTAGTAACTCATGATATCTATGATACAACCATTGTAAGACTTCGTACTGTGATAGCATACTTTTCACAATATTGTGAGTTTCAATCGTGTATTCAAAACACCCGTACTTTGAACTCAGACTAAATCTTACAAAACAAGTTTTCCAGGCGCAATGAACTTTTCTTCAAGAAATGATTCATGAAATGCAATTATCGAGATAAATTTTGAAAATGTATGAAGTGTGTTGTGCTGCACACGAAGACTATAGAAAAATCCCCTCCAGTAAGGTGTTTGTATTTGTAAAGGTCGGGCCACTTGAGTAGTCATAGTTGGGCCACTATAATTTTAAGCGCAGAAGCGCAATAATCGCTAGAGAATATCAGTTACTTAAAATGTGATGAAATAAAGCAAAATTAATACTATAAAAACCTAGATTTTTGTTATTTTCTTCATTATAGTTGTACACTTCGGAAAAGGCGATTGTAGGCGATATTGATTTTACAAGATCGCCAAAATTTCGCAAAAATGCAATTAAAAGTAGGGTATTCGTACCTATATGAGCCGTTGTTTACGGAATTCATTCTTTTCATGTCTCTATATTGAATTTCAATACGTATTTTCTGCGGTGGTCCAACCTGTACAACATGGCCCGACTATGATAACATTTTTCGTCTTCACGAAAAGGCCTATAACTTTTTCTTTTTCAAGCAATCAGTTCAAAACTTTCCGGAAATATAACTTATTCTTAGTCCTTTTGAAACGAAAGTTATGGGCGAATTCCAAAACGTGGCCCAACCACGACGACACTCCGCTATATATTAAAAGCAAGAATAGATTTGGTTTTCACTTTTTAACTTTAAATAAAAATGCCTAAAATACATATTTTTTTTGCTCGATTAAAAAATTCCCCCCCCCTTCAGTGGCCCAACACCGAAGGGACAAAAACTGTTATAAATATTGGTAATGGCCTTCATTCAACTCGTTTTGTATGTTATTATCAAATGAGTCAACTTTGAGATTATAATTAGATATGTGATGAATTAGCATAAGCATAGGATACCGCCCGTGTGCTGCTACTCCGTTATTGACCAGGACCGATGAAAATTGCAAAATGATGGCTGGAAAAAGCATACTTGGGACAGCACGCTATTTTTCATTGTGCAACCTTATCAGGTCCCTGCATGCTGATCAATACCGACGCCGGCCACGTCCGAATGCGGGTCCTGGTGGGATGGAAAGGAATGTTAGTCCAATACTTGTTGCTACTAAAGACCAGGGAATCCTCTGCATCTTCACAAGTATTTCGGGAAAGGAATTGTTGTTAGTAGATGGGCGGAGCTAGATGGATAATGTAATTATGTAAGCATCAGTCATATGAGACTAACCTGGATATTCGAAAATTTTCTTGTAAAGTCAGTGACTACAAAAATTAAGATATAAAAAATACCTCTTTAACAAATTTAATACAATACCAATGGTGCTTATATACAACCATAATTTAATTTATATCGAAAATACTATGCACATGCGAGATTTACGGTTCAAAAACCACGTAACAACTTGAACTTATCCGCGATCAGGGAAATCAGGGATAATGAAACGAGCCAATATAGTCCCTAAGTTGATAAGCATTTCCTCTTACCAACGCTAATATGCAGAGATATAGCGCCCTACACGCTTCTTATAATTAGATATGTGATGAATTTTCATTAAAATTGATTGGGATGGTCCTGTTAGATTCCTGATTGCTTATTTATTACATTTCCGTACTTTACTTTGTTTCACAGAAGTTCAATCTATCTAATGTATAAAAATTTTATTGAGCGCGGACCTTGAAAACTATAACAGAAACTTTTCCGTTCAAATGAATGTGTCCCAACCAAGAGAAAATAAAAATCAAAAAGTTAATCGTTTCCCGCTGTATTATGTTTCCGAAAATATCTATGCTATGGTAAATTAGTGTTATTTATTCTTTCGTCAAAAACTAAGCATCGTTTTGCGTTTTGTTGCAATAGCACCTAGTTACCTAAGTTCTTTCCGGATGTAGATTGATTTTTCTCGGTGAAGCAAATAAATTGGAACTTGTTATTAACGTTTCCACTTACTATATTCAGCCATCCTCAGAACTATTTTATTGAAATAGAATGTACAATGAACAATATTCGCATAAAAATTCAAATTGCAATTTACTTACAATTTTAGCAAACCAATATTTAAAATAAAGCTTAACCATTTGTTACCAGAGCAAAGCAAAGCCTAGGTGCTACATTCCGTTATCGAAACTTGACCATCTGTTTTTATACGACAGACTTCGCAGCCAGCTGTTAGAGTGCAGGACAATTGCAGAGCCAGTCGCTGCAACTCTGTTGACTCTAACAGTCTCTCTCAGTCGAGATTCGAACATACGACGACTGACTTATTAGGCCAGCGTCATATCTCGAAGCCAACTGGGAGGTCATTTGTTACCGTTGTTACTAATTACCAAGTGATGATTTTCTTTTAGCATGAACTTTGTAAATAAAACGTTGTACAAATGTTCTGCCATTGTTTTTTTTTCAATCAATTCTAGTTGTTTTTTGATTATTTCAAATTTCAACTCTTGACTGCTTAGAATCAATTTTCTTTTTAAAAGGTTCGTGACTACAACAGTCAGTTAATGCATCAGTTCAGAGAGGTACCGTTGAATGACGATAAGGAAAAAAAACAAAAACAACACAGTGACATCTGCTCGTTTGCCCTACATTCAAATTCACCATATCTACAATGTTAGATTTACAGTTTGCTCATTGTGGTTGTATGATTGAGTTAATAAGCAAAACGCAAAAACTCACCTCGCCGAGCTGGATCGCGTGATGCCAATCACTTGTGATTCTCTCCCGTATGGTTATCCTGCGGTGTTGCAAATTGTGTACGAAAAGGGTCGGGAAGTGTAAGAGGTATCTGTGAGCTAAAATCGCATAATTAGGAACAATGAACGAGAAACGCAACAGGAAGACTTGCCGCGAGCTGGTCGCCGTCGTACAGTGTGAAACTTCTGATCAGAATCTGAGGCATAGAAATAAAATCTGATAGGCAAGTGAGGCAAAGAACTTGACCTGCTGAAGAGAAGTGCTAGAACGGAAAGGACAAATTAGCCTGTCGCTTTTCGTTAAATGCCGTACAGTGAGCTGCCAAGAAGAACTAGCGTAATACCTACTTTGTTTGCGTTCGCCATCTAAGAGCAACGTTAACGGGGTTTGCTAAACAGAATCGCTTAGTATTTTACCTCCGCGTGGTGTATAGTTATTTTAACTTACCGATTTCGTTCCGGTTGTCACTGTCAATGACATAAATTTAGCACTTTCTCCACAGCGATCATGATGACTAGTGGTATTAGCAGTTTAAAAATTAGGCTTACGATATATATGCGAAAAGATCCATACAAAATAAAGAAACAACCTGAACCTGGGTATTTTATCCCTACGATTTGTTTGATCTATTGTGATATATCCCCTGTTTTCTATAGCTATGTTGTCAAGATGACGCACCACTATCAGAAGCGATCGTCATTGTTTGAGTAATACATTTGTCCAGCCCGGTGATGCACTGCGGATGAAGTGCACTGCGGCACTGGGAGTTGTTTTTGAAACATCAGAGGGTTCTAACAGCCCTCTTTCGAAGAATCTTAATCTTTTTGAAAATTGCCGGATATCGGCATAACAGGTGTTCCGAGTCTTCGTTTTCTATGCCACAGAAGCGACTTTTATCATATTGAAGTTTCCCCATTAGCTTCAGATAGCGGCTCGGGCAATATCCTGTTATAAGACCAGTATAAATGCTTAGATCTTTCTTCGAAAGCTTTAGGATTTTGAGAGTCATTGAAACGCTTGGAGAGATAAAGAGAAAGTGTTATTCCAATTTGATTCCACTTTCGTACATTCTCATGCTTTTAGCTCCATTTTTAAAGCTGAAATAGATAAGCCACAGAAGGGCTCCAAGTCTTGCAAGCGCTTCAGCTCCTCCAATTCCATCGATTCCACAATGACCTGGGACCCAGTACAAATTGACTTGATTACGACAAGACCATTTTTGGAGTGATTGAATACATTCCCAGACATGTTTTGATGTGCATGTCGCCGACTTTAAAGCGTTTAGAGCTGCTTGGCTGTCTGAAATGGTGCATATATTTGAATGTCTATAGTTCCTACGCAAGCATACAGTCGTACATTCTAGAATCGCTTATATTTCAGTTTGGAATACAGTTGGCCATCTGCCCATAGAAATTGGCATGTCAATTTCTGGGCCAGTTACTCCTGCTTCCACTTGATTGTCTATTTTTGAAGCATCTGTATAGAAGCAGGCTGATGAACTAGCAACCCAACCCCTATTTATATTCTATTTTGTTCAGATTAAAAGATTTAACCACTCTATAATAAAATCAACAACAACAGATTAAAAGGTTCTCTATTTTGACAGCATAGGCGACACGCATATCTTGCCAAATTCGAAATCATACTCTCACATAGTTTTAACCAGTGCCGATTTAGAAAAGTTTTGTGTGTTTCAAAATCGAACTTATTCACCCTACGGTAATGTTGCTCTAAAATGAAAGAGAAGTGTGTTGTGAGAAAGTTATCGGAAGGCTATTTACTATGATGATGGCATTGTAGCAGAGCATCACGGAACATAGTTCTAACACCGTTTGGGTATTTTCTCAAAATGCAACATTTTTATTCCTGCATGTTGCTTTAACTACCATACAAGTGAATAAAGAGTATCTTTTTGTAGGGATTAAACACGACCAAAATGTACACATTACTACGCGATGTTTCCGGGTGCTTCACGTAATAGGTATATCAAATCAATTCCTAGTTAGGTGATATTTAGTATCATCTCATTCTTGGTGAAATTCTGTGGCTGTTGAAACTTTCAGTACTGTATTGCTAATGTTCAGTACTGTGAAGCAAATCCGACTGTAACAATAAACATATATGATTATATTTTGTGTTTTATTATATGAAGTTAATGAAATTTTTTTTTTCAAATTGGTCGTATCAGCATACCTCTTATTTATTCGGAAGTGCTTCCTTGATTCACCTGAAGACTTAATAAGCATTATCGTTTTAACACATCTATAGATACACAGAGATAATCATTCACATGTTTTCTTATCTGTTACAGTAGATTGTAAACCGCCAAAACAACCTAAGATGAATATATATCACACGGTTTAGCATCATTCGGTTAAACCAGTTACCAGGCTAAAATAAACAAATCGTTAATTATTACATGCTTGTGTGAAAATGCTATTAATCGTACCTGTCATGTAAACCTTGGTAAAAACTAATACATCGCGACACCGCGTTCATTCATGTGTTTGTCAATGCAGGAAAAAACTTGATTCCCACGAACAATGTGTGTAGTAATGTTTTTTGAACGTGAACGTAGCAAAATCTGGCTTCAACCAACGGTATGACATGCTAGAATTCTAGCGTAATTAACGTTCATATCTGATCCGCTTATTCAAAAACCATTCTAACTACTGTTTTACTTACTCCACTTTAGGTTAAGTAGAAAAACGTTTAAAAGAATAATTATAATGATCATTAGTTGCGGCATTAGTTTAAACCGTATTCTCTTAAACAGGGATGGTTCAATCACTTTGACTCAATTATGATTCATTTGACAGTACCGCCCCAGCCGAGCAAAATTTGACAAAGTGATACAGGAGACATTTGTTGACTTAGTAATTATCTACAATTTTGCTGAATAAAGTTTTGCTGTATCTTTTGTATTTACGATGCTACAATGCTAGTGCATTTTTAGTAACTAAGTGAACGTTCATTTAGTCACTAATGAGTTACTAGCATTGTATCGGCGTAACTCCCAAAATTGAGTCCAAGTGATCGAACCATCTCTGCTCTTAAAACAATTTTTTTGACGTAGAACTACGTCTTACCGCTAGGTCAATCCAAAATTTAGATTGAAGTCAGCGTCACGAAAGAATGAAAGTTTTTGAACGCTAATAGCTCTACCAATTTAGAACGGATTTTGATGGTTCGCATACCATTCGATTCATAAGAAATGCAGCAATTTTAAAGCTTTCTTGAAAAGATTGTTTTACAATCGCTACATAGTGAAAATCAATGGAAACTTTTAAGTTGAAATTTTTCCATAAATTTTCCGTGTGATAGCCTTGCTTCCAAGGCACGAAAGACAAGAGCAAATATGTTCAAATGGCAAAGAATAGAATTAAATAACATCTGCACGACAAGCTTGCTTTTTCATTATTGTCAGTGCGTGAAGCCAGATCAAGATATGGCCTTTATTAATACCAATAAAATATTATTTTGAAGATTTTTTTCCTAGAATTTTGTTAAGCTGGGTGCGTAAGCGAGTTTTCTATCCTAGAATATTCCGATTTTGGCACTGGTAGACATATTCGTTTTTGGTATCACAAAATATACAAAATGCAAATTGCAAAATGTATACCAAAAACACGTGGATGGTAAATGGTTGAATAATGCGCTCCAGAACTACCACGAAGTTCCACAGCCTCTTATTTAGCAACCCCTATCTCTACCTCCTCGTGGTACCATCCGGGATACGTTCCTTAGTGGAAACCGGGTATGCGGACAGAGAAGGGGGCACTCATGCGAAGGCTGAGTGTAAACTCTCCGCCTGCAAATGACGGATCTCGGTAGAAGCATGTTCGATGAACCTGAAAATACTGAGAACCTGAGCAGAGGGTCCAAAGCCCCTAAAGGAGGATGGTGAATGGATAAACCCCTAATCCAAGGTGTCATGCGACCCGTGCCGAGGGATGAATGGTGGGGGGGGGGGGGGGTTCTATAAATACCCAGCCTCAAACGGAGCCTGTGGAGTACCAGAGCGCCCTCCACAGTAATTAGCCCTTACCGAAAAAAAATTTACTTCAGTGAGCGCGGACGGATTAGATAATCCGTTCGCAAGAGGCGGTATCCAGCAATCTCCGCTGATGGATACGAGCAGAAGCGCCAGCGTAAGCGGAAAGGGAAGCGGCATACCTGTCGCTCCAACTGCATCTACGCCGGACGCAGCGATGAATGGCCCGTCGCTAATAAAAGCAGTGGAAGGAAAGAGAGACATGCTACCAAGAGTGGCAGCGGCGTCTCATCAGCTCGATGCCATTATCGAGTTCGTGGCAGGCCGCAGCCCCCTATCGAAGGACCTGAAACAAAGTCTGCTCATGCTTCGGGGCACCATCCGTGCTGCGACGAAGGAACACGGCGAACTCGAAGCGCGAGTAAAAGTGGTAGAGAAGGCGTTTGTATCGAGGTCTGTACAAACGGATGCCTGCCTGTCAACGACTGACCACACCGTAGCCCTTGCGACTACGAAGCAGTCCAGTGATAACAAGATATCCACTAAAGGTGCAAGAAAGTCCCCAGGGGAACAAACCCCCACGGGCCCGAAGAAGCGCTTGATCGCTGAGGATCGTAAGCAAACTGTGGAGCCCACCGAGGGTAATAAGACGCAGTTAGCTCCCGACAATCAGTGGGAAACAGTGAAAAAGAAGAAGGCCAGGAAGAAAGAGGAGGATCGAACTCCACCGAAAGTGGCCAGAAAAAAGAGGAGCAAAGGCGATGCCCCTATCCTCAAAACTGAGGGGCTGAGTTATGCAGAAGTTCTGAAGGCCATGAGAGGGGACTGAAGGGTCTTGGCGCGGATGTGCGGAGTATCCGCCGCTCCCGCACCGGCGACGTGATCCTTGAGCTCAAAAAGGATGCCACTGAGAAGGGTTCTGCATACAAAGTGCTGGCAGAAAAGGTCCTTGGTGATGGCATACAGATCCGCGCACTAACGCATGAGATGACTCTCCAGCTTAAAAACCTAGACGAGATCACTGAAGCGGTCGAACTGACACGAGCTCTCAAGGAGCAATGTAACGTGGTGGTGACTACCGAAGCAGTTCGTCTGCGCAAGGGACCGGCGGGAACCCAGGTAGCTACAATAAGACTTCCACTGGTAGACGGGAATACAGCCCTGAAGGCGGCCAAGCTGAAGGTGGGATGGTCCGTATGCTCACTGAGCGTGTTCCAGCAGCCGGAGGCTTGCTTCTGGTGCTTTGAGCGAGGGCACAAGTCCTGGAGCTGAAAGGGGCCTGACAGAAGCCACCTGTATAGAAGATGTGGCGGTGCGGGCCATATAGCGAGGGACTGTTCTGCGCCGCCCAAGTGCCTGATATGTACGGGCCAACGGGATGCTAAGCACACAACAGGAGGCTCAAAGTGACCGGCAGGCGCGTCGGCGACTAAAACATGGGCGTAGTGCAGGTAACGCAACTAAACTTGAACCAAGCATACCAAGTTATACCAAGCAGTTACTGAGTCGTTGACGGACATTGCCATCATCTCGAACCCATACCGCATCCCTGCCGGAAACGGTAACTGGGTCTCGGATAGGTCCGGGATGGCGGCTATATGGACGACAAGCAGGTTCCCGGTTCAAGAGGTTGTGTCAAATGCAGACGAGGGATTTGCGGTTGCCAAAGTGGGTGGAGTGTTCTACTGCAGCTGTTATTCCCCGCCGAGTTGGTCAATCGAGCAGTTTACGCGGATGGTAGACCTAGTATCAGTTGCGCTGACTGGTCTAAGGCCGGTGGTTGTGCCGGGCGACTTTAACGCTTGGGCGGTTGAGTGGGGAAGTCGTCGCACGAACCATAGGGGTCGGATTCTGCTTGAGGCTCTGGCAAAGCTCAACGTAGACCTGGCCAACGTCGGCACCACAAGTACCTTCAGTAGGAATGGTGCAGAGTCTATTATCGACGTGACATTCGGCAGTCCTGGTGTGATAGGAGACTGGAGGGTAGACAGTGGCTACACTCACAGTGACCACCAGGCGGTCCGCTATGGTGTTGGTTAGATAACGAGGCGGCAGGCGGCGGGTACAGCCAACACTCCAACCACCCGTGGGTGGAAGACATCATACTTCGATCCTGAAGTATTTGTGGAAGCGATCCGAAGAGAGTGCGGTGCTCGCAATATGCCCGATCCGAACGCTGATCATTTGGTTGAGGTGCTGTCGCGAGCGTGTGACGCCACCATGCCTAGGAAAAGCCGACCTAGGTATGGTAGGTCACCGGTTTACTGGTGGACAGAAGAAATTGCGGAACTCCGCGGAGCCTGCTTTCGTGCAAGGAGAATTATGCAAAGAGCTCGTTCGGACGGGGCCAGAGCAGAATGTCGAGTAGCACTAGTTGCTGCACGCGCAGCGCTTAAGAGTGGGATAATAGCTAGCAAGCGAACCTGCTTTGAAAGGTTATGTGCCAGTGCCAATGCGAACCCGTGGGGTGATGCCTACAGGATCGTAATGGCAAAGGCCAAGGGCGTGATGGCACCCGCAGAGCGATCACCAGAGATGCTGGAGCGGATCATTGAGGGCCTCTTTCCGCGCCACGAGCCAAGGCTCTGGCCTCAGGCCGCTGAGTCGTCCTACGGCCGACGTTCCAGTATCTCAGACCATAGCGTAGGATGGTCGGTCTCCGTGCCGAACATCCAAAGTAACGTGGGCGACGGCGGTTTAGAGGTCGGGGAGGAAGTAACGGTTACGAACAAGGAACTCATTGAGATCGCTAAATCCCTAAAGGTGAGCAAGGCACCGGGACCAGACGGAATCCCGAATATGGCCATTAAAGCGGCTATTCTGGAGGCTTCCGAATTATTCGGGGCAGTAATGAGTAGATGCCTGGAAGCTGGAAACTTCCCGGACAGATGGAAGCGACAGAATCTGGTCCTATTGCCGAAGCCAGGAAAACCTCCGGGTGTCCCCTCGTCATATAGGCCGATCTGTCTGCTCGATACTGCCGGCAAGGTGTTGGAAAGGGTTATCCTTAACAGACTCGTACAGTACACTGAGGGTACAAACGGTCTGTCAAGGAACTGGGCCCGGTGTTGTGGAACGTCATGTATGACGAGGTGTTGAAGCTAAAGTTCCCGGTAGGGGTGGTGATTGTCGGCTTTGCGGACGATATCACCTTGGAAGTCTACGGTGAATCTATCAGAGAGGTTGAGTTGACGGCTGCCCACTCTATAAGCATTGTTGAAGATTGGATGCGATCCAGAAAACTGGACCTAGCGCATCATAAAACGGAGGTTATCGTGGTGAACAACCGCAAGTCGGTGCAGCAAACAAATATCAGCGTCGGTGACTGCACTATTTCGTCAACGCGATCCTTAAAACTCCTTGGAGTCATGGTCGACGACAAGCTCAAGTTCGGGAGCCACGTCGACTATGCCTGCAAGAAGGCTTCCACAGCTATTTCGGCATTGTCTCGTATGATGTCTAATAGCTCTGCGGTATATGGCAGCAAGCGAAGGCTTTTAGTCAACGTGGTCCAGTCCATACTCAGGTATGGCGGGCCGGTGTGGTCATCGGCGTTAGGTACCAAAAGCTATTTAGCCAAGCTGGAAAGCACCTGTCGCCTCATGTGCTTAAGAGTGGCGAGTGCGTATCGCACAGTTTCACATGACGCAATCTGCGTCTTAGCGGGTATGATGCCTATTGGTATCATCATCAGCGAGGACGTAGAGTGCTTCAACCAACGTGGAACTAGAGGCATACGGAGTACCACAAGATCGGCCTCGATAACCACATGGCAGCGGGCATGGTCTAATTCCACAAAAGGCCGGTGGACACATCGACTTATCCCGGAACTATCCGGGTGGGTCAACAGGCACCACGGCGAAGTAAACTTCCACCTGACACAAATTCTGTCAGGGCATGGTTGTTTTAGACAGTATCTGCACAAGTTTGGGTATGCGGAGTCCCCCGCGTGTCCCGAATGCGTGGACGTTGAGGAAACTGCAGAACATGCTTTCTTCATATGCCCTCGCTTCGCGGGCGTGAGAAGCAACATGATGGCAGTGAGCGGACAGGACACTACTCCGGATAACTTAGTCCAAAGGATGTGTTCTAGCTCGAACGTCTGGGGAGCGGTCAACTACCCAGATCGTACTTGAGCTACAAAACCGCTGGAAAGCCGATCAACGGCGAATAAACAGCCTAACTACCATAGTCCAGTAGTTATCTAAGAGTGTGCGTTAAGCACAATAGCCCCTCCCTGAAGTAATACCGATAAGGTGGTGCCAGGGGGGATTGAGGCTGGAGACTCGAGTAGGGTTTTAGTGGGTCTGGATCCTCACGCCCCAGTAGGGGGGTCGGGATACCAAACCCCACTCCCTGAGTTGTCTTCTCACGTGTCTGATTGCAGATTTCCCTACTCGTTAAAAAAATACCAAAAACACGTTACAATTATTTACTTAACGCTTTTTAACGCCATACATAGGTCAATACGGTGTGAAAAATATTCTTTATTATTCAAGGTTTCTTCACAAAAACCCACCAAACGTAGTTCTACGCCAGCTACGCGGTTGTGTCTGGAACACAATCTTTCTGATTTTCTTTTTTCTCTTACAACAAACACTTGCCATCTCTTTGACCACAATCAATTTGCTAACAACATGCTCGACATACTATACAACATATTCCATTCCATTTCCGGAAACCACTCAAAACCTCTGAACCAGAGATAAAGATCACTACATAAGCGAATCAATGCAACTTTTCATTTGCCGGCGGCAAATTGCCGCTAACGTTTGTCGAAATTCGTCGGAGCACTTCTGAGATAAACAAGCACAAGTTCATCAATTTATGTTACACTAACGTGCCTGATAAAACTATTCGCCGGGTAGTAACTTTATAAAGTAGCACGTTATAAAGCCCCCCAACACAATCGAGCCGGTTCGTGCACATGTTTAAACGTTTTGCACTGGACACTAAGCGATGTATTCACGAGGGAACGCCAATCAATAGATTCTATAAATAATTGACATGAACGTATGTTGCGCGATAAAATATAATATATCGTGAGAAAGTGTTTCAATTACTTGGTCCATTGAAGGGTAACAATTTACTAACTGAAGTACACCTACACTACGCTACGCTTCATTGATTTCGTACTGAAAGCTATAAGCATTTTTAATTGCATGAGGTGATAGTACTCAGTAAAATGTACTGGAAACAATTTTTAAAAATGTAACAATCACAAATGTAATTCAACCGAAAAAAATGATCCGATTTTGTTTAAACTTACGGTACTTTCTTACTTTTTGATAATAATTAGGCCCCTTTATTTTTGACGTAGGACTACGTCTTACCGCAGAGTGTCATTACATTATTTAGACTCTGGTTACCGTCACGAAAATATTGAAGATTTTGAATGCTAATAGCTCTGCCAATTATGAATGGCTCATAACAGATGTAGCAATTGTGGTTTCTACTATAATTTTCTTTTTCAATCACGAATGAGTGAAAATTAACGAAAAGTTTTAAGGTCAAATATCCCCATACATTTTCTTCGTGATCGCCTTGCTTCAGAAGCAGGGACGACAGCTAAGCACTTAGTTCACTAATCTAACACAGCATCAGTTTACTGTGTGCCCTCTCGTCCCAACCGATCGAAGATTGCATATTTCCTCATATCAAAAACGTAGATGACGTTTAGAATAAATAGTTCAAGTTTTGTCATTTGCCTCTTTCACATTACACTGCTAAAATTTGAAAATTACAGAAATGTGTTTTGTTCCCCCTTCATAAAATCGTAAATATCTCAGCGAGATTTGAACATACGTCCATACTTTCTTCGGCAAAGTTTTTCGTCATAAAATTTTACATTTATACAGTATAGCTACGTTGCTTTGAAACACTATTCGATATCGTGTTTTGACGTTTATTTAAATGAAGTTTCGAAAATTTTAAAATTTTGCCAAATTCAATAAATTATTGAAACTAAATATGACTCCAGACATGCCACCATAACTTTTTTATGAATGTATCAGATCTCAATGATTGTGAAAAAAATAGTTAGGTACCTTGTTTCATCTATTTTAACATTTCTAAAAATATTTTTTTGAATTTACTCCTGGAAAATGCCATTTTTTCGTAAAACTCAAATGTGCGACCCCTAAATCGCATCAACCAATGTTGACTCCATATAAAAGTGACACCCTAAGCTATCATTTGAGGGGTGAGCCCCCGGATTTTTTGACATAGTGCTATTTTGGGACACTCTACTGTACAGGCTTCGATGGCTCCACTGCATATTGTTCCGTTCACCCTAGCGTATTCAACAACTCTTTCAATCAGTGTAGCTGCCCCAGCAGCGCCCTGGCTCATATTTTTGTCCAGCCGCCAGCTCATTACAGAGGGTGTACGATTCAATTTAGAAAATATAAATAAAATTAGAAATTGAAACGAAATGCATTACTTCACTGACTGTGTCGACGATACACACGACACGGAAGATACGGTACGGTGGAAAAGCCGGGGGAAACTCGACAGACTGCAGCTTTAAAACAGTAAACTGCAAATACTTACACTTGCTCCTCTCGGTCACCTCTCGGTCGTGTGCTCCCGACCCCCCTGCGGCAATGATGGAGTAGCAGACAGTCCCCGTCATCGGAGAGTAGCACACACACACGCGATCGAATCATAAATAACAGTTACGGAAGCACTTGCAGCCGGCTTGAAATAGTTTCTCTTGTACGTCAAGTCCCTGACATTCCCGGTGCTTCCCGCTACATTCTGCTCCTCTCGTCGGTCGAGATCGCCCAAGGCGTAAAATTGCAAGGCGCGTGCACTAACACATCAGTGCAGTCCATTACATCACTGGTTCCTGTAGTAGAAAGTATATGGTAGTAGTCTACTGCACACTGATGCCAGCAGTACACACAAAGTTTGTTAGCTACTATTGTAGGTCAACTAGGTGCCGGCCGTGTTGCCGTTCTCCGACGTACCTACATGGTAACAAGTGCGACACTCGTCCGCGTGTCGTCCGTTTATAATATAGAGTCTATGTAAAGAATAAACAATTCCCCTCTTGCCACTGCCATTGATAATAGAACTATCTCGGGGGTGTTCAGAATGTGGTTTATTCATGACATTTTTGTTTGATTTCAACTGGTGTTTCTATGCTTTGCATACACAAATTAAACCACAGATTCCCAAACCTGATTCCACGGGATACGGGTTGGATGGCGTTTCCGTTCTTTTCTACTCTTTCAGTGCAATCAAATTAGCACCTTCTCCAGTAAAGGGAACAAACCACAAACAGCCTATGTAATTTAAGCTTCTATCAGTGGTTAGCGAGTATCGGTTTGGAAAAAAACCACAATTTTTATACCCGCTCTTACTTGATTAGTGCACCGTAATTTATGCATGCTCATTTGTAATCTCTTATTAATATGTATTCATGTTCATAAACCGGGCGATCATCATTTATTCGTACCAAATTGAAATATACCACACAAGTAGAGATAATCTAAAGTGACTTTTGGCGTATTGAACAGAATACACTTAGCGTACACATAACAATTGATTAGAAACATGTTTGCTTAACTAGTTTTGTCTTTTTGCAAAGAGCTAGTGATATAGAGTAGGGCGGGGCATAAGTGCGATGTTTGAAGTTGTCATCAATTTTCGCGAGATATAAAGAAGGACAACAAAATATATTTTATTGTGATGCAGCTACTCAATGTCTTTACATTCAACTATAAATCATCTGAAATAATAGTGTTATTGATAATAAATTCTTCATTCTTCTGATCAAGTGCCGATTCGCACTTTTACCCCACTAGCGGGGCAAAAGTTCGAATACCGCGGGGCAAAAGTGCGAAGCTCGAATCCATGAAATTAGCACAGCAGTAGCTAACAAAACCATATTATCGTCAATCTGTGGTATGTTTCGGCAAGGAATATTCTCAATTTACACCTTTCCTATTTTGCGCTGGTGTATTGCAGCCTCCGACAGATCGAAACTTTTCCAAACGTTTGTTTTTTGTTTCATCAGCGGAAAAATCTTCCATTTCTAGTATCTGTAATATAGTGCCGAAAGCTGTATAGGGTATTTTGCCTATCATTGAACGATTCCAATGATTGGACAGCGTCCAATAAAACGTTAATTCTAGAATACATACACACTCAAATCCTATCAAAGTGCACGAATTACTCACATTGATCAGTTGTGGATAATTTCTTGTAACAATAGCGTTACATAAGGCATGATTTAATAACAAAAATTCAAGTTGAACATTGCCTTATACAATATGGGCTATAACCTTGAATTTTGTTAGCATTTCAGATAAGAAACATGTCTCACTAATTAACGTTTAAAATAATTATATTACTATATCATGCTGTTCATAGCTAATGATATTCATCTATGCACTATTTGTCAACATTTTCAAGCAAAATAAAAAATTATTTATGGTTTTTAAAGTATTCAAATTTGACTGCTTAAGCATTGGACAATAAAGCAACGATGGTCCTAAGCTTGTACAAGAACTGACATAGCATGAAAAAACCGCATTACTTCGCATTATGCATGTGTATTAGACAGTTTTTATGTTTATGGCACTGTTTACAAATGGTTTCCATTTGTACGCAAAAATCTTCCGTTGGAAATTTATGTAATAGTAATAATTTTTTATTTTAT
Source organism: Sabethes cyaneus (assembly GCF_943734655.1). Classification (NCBI taxonomy): domain Eukaryota; kingdom Metazoa; phylum Arthropoda; class Insecta; order Diptera; family Culicidae; genus Sabethes; species Sabethes cyaneus. The sequence goes on from NC_071353.1 coordinate 64,225,391, forward strand.
ATACATGCTTTTGGTTTTTTTTTGTTTTAATACAACAATTCCACGAAAAATAGTCCTATTGCGAATAAAAGCTACTCCAGATTTGTTTAAACTATGTGTACTTGAACCTTATCTGAAAAATTTTATTATCGTGTATTTGATTTGGCCTGCTCCTCAATTAGGGTAATCACACAAATCATCATTTTAGTCTAAAGATTAAAGAAAAAATTAAGAAGTTTGACATCGAGCTAGTTTTTCGTTTTTTTGAAAGCTAAATAATTTTTTTATCATTACTTTTGAACAATTCTAAATATTATAATTTGATTTCTTTTATAAATAAAGTTTTGATGATGAGACTAAGATGAATGGTGCATTTTTTCAACTGCAAGGAAAAGAATATTTGTAGTTTTTCAGATTATAATCTTGCTAACAAATTTCTTTCGAGTAACCACGAGAGAAACAAACATAGTTTCCCTTGTAAAAACAGATCTTCCTATTAGGCCGCAGGAAATATAAATATGCTTCGAGGGAACCGTAAAGAGAGAAAATTTTGCGGGAAAGCAACAGAAATTAAGGATAAGAGTGTCCTAGATTAGAAGGGGAAATTAACATCCCTTAAGAAATATATTGTAATTAGTAACATGTTAACTAATTGCTGATTATTTTTAATGAATATCGGCACCAACTTTTCGAAAGGGCCAATCCGCAAAATTAGCTTAGCTTAGACTGATTGCACATATCAATGGTTGCACTCAGTGATTGACCCGAACCAGTGAAATTGCACAATGAATCAAGTGAATGAGGTTGGGAGTGACCGATCATCCTCACTGTGCAAAATTCAGTGACTCGATATATAAAGGGTCAATAACTGCGCCGGCCACGTCCTTGCAATCAGATGGGATTGGGGAAGGAGTGTTAGTGTAATCTTTGCTGTTTTTGGGACCGTGTTAACCTCTGCATCCCTGCAAAGATTACAGGAAGGAGTTGCGACTTGTTAGTAAGGCAGGTTTCGTTGGATCGGGATTCACCTTGATAAGTGATGTGATCGTTATTCTTTAAATTTATTTAGTTTTTAAAACGATTAGTAGAATTATTACATATTTAAATATTTTTAAGTCGACAGTCAAGATAAGCCTGTTTAAGATATTTTAGTTTTGCGAACAGATTTATACCAGAAAATTTTTTTAGCTTTGCTTGAAAATAGTGTAAACAACAGGCAGAGAATTGTTGGATCAAGGTACCGAGTAAAATATGTTATCATTATTGGTAGCGAAATAAACTCCAAACCGCTGGTCGTAGGGAGTTTTGCTATAGGTATCCGCGATTATGATTTGTTTCTGTAAATAGAAGTTTTTTGAGGACATCGCGCGTATGAGTTATGGTGTATACATTAATCGTTTCGTTTACTACAGAGAATGAGCATGATGTACTGATATTGGATCCGCGTGTTTTAATAGTATATAGTCAATATGTATGAAAAAGATTGACTATCGGGTATCTTAAACTTCAACCAGCACAAAAGGAAAAGAATGTTGGTTATCGATTACTTTGCTAATCAGTTCACTCCAAAGACTCTGCGAATAAATTAGTATACTCAATGACTTGACCACCTATCAATTGATCTACTTGAAAATTGAGCATCACTATGTCCAGCCCAACCGCTGCTTATTTCGAAGACTGAGTTCTGGAGTCTTCGCTTATATCAATGTATCGCAATCATACTCCTAAACCATTAAACAATGAATATGTTGGATGATTATAATCCCTTCTGTGGATCAAGCATTAATGCGTATGAAAACAAAAGATTCTTCACTTGAAAAAATCGAAATGGAGTATTCCGATGCAATCCGAAATGCTTCAGACTAGTCTCACATCCCCACAATCAAAAAAATCTATCTTCATAAACCAAAAACCACCGTAATTTGAGAATTTTGAGAAAATCAACTGGTAAACAATTGTCAACACGTCTCATTATCATAGAAAATCAACTATATATGTCTATTATATTTAATTTGAAACCAAAATCGCCTGAAAATTGAATAGCATGCATTCTTTTGCATTTTCGCTGTTCCTATAACAGAGTAAGAGTACATACTCGTCATTAACAACGCGCTCGCGATTTATAAAATGTCTTCCCAATTACAGGCGATACGCTTTTCTCCCTCGCACGCCTCTCATAACTGGTATGATATCGATATACAGACGCTATTCCAACCGTACGTAAAACTGTAGTCTCACTATCCCTAATGTATAATCCATTCACTCTATTCAAGGGATATAAAGAGTTAGAAAGAGAAGACGCGAAAACCGTCTCTACGAAAACAGCTCTCAGCTGTAGCCAAGGGGTTTCCAGCAGCAATGATTACTACGCACCTTTGAAAAAGTTACTTTTGATTACTTTAATGATTACCTCTGATTACCAGTAATCAATCTCTTGTGATTACTAAAAATTAATCATGATTACTTATGATTACTTAGGATTATCATTGATTACTATGTTGATTACCATTGATTACCTAATTAATTCGTAAATGATTACAAAAGTAATCTCTGATTACTACGCACTTATACGCTTTACTGGAAACCCCTTGGCTGTAGCAAATAGTTTGCACAATTCCATTATCACATGTTCCTAATTTCATTTGATCGTGATGCCAAGAGAGTTGCTGAATGTTGGAATGAAGTTAAATTAATACACATATACATATCAGAAAAATGTAATAAAATGATAAAATGAGACTCAACCTCGTGGTGTTATTTGTTTGACACCTATGCACATTGAAGTTTCTAAATAAATAAATTGAATATGAAGCGTGTTATAATGAATAGACAGTAAAATAAAATACACAATCACTTATCTTATTTACACAAAACTTCAATGCAAATTATCACCCATCCTAAAGAAAAAAACAACAGAATCTGACTGATCGGTTTATCATCTGCCAGCCATCCTTTCCATGCACTTGCAATCACATTGGAATCTTCATTTAGGTACGTATTTATTTGGTGCTTCGGTTCCGTGCCGCACACTTCGGTTCTTTTCCACACATTCCAAACTTTCTTCTTATGCAAAGAAAGCACAATATCTTCTTTAGTATTTTATAAGTTAATTTTAGCCTTCACCTTATAAATTTCACTTTTCGCGTACGCGTTGAAACAAATTAATCGATTCCGACAGCTTATTCGAAAATATCTTGCGCAATTACAAGCAAAATAAATAAAATATAGGAGCACGTAACGCGAGCGTATCCGTTGCTGCTAGCCGCGTTGCCAGCATTTTCGAAAGGGCCAATCCGCAAAATGTAAACAAACCGAGTGAAGGTTATTTTCTGCTGGACTAGGATAGAGAAAGAAACCCTCACTCGGTTTATTTACATCTTGCAGACTGGCCTTTTTGAGTAGTTGGTGCCGATATATCTTAAAATATATTCATTCTCAATGCTATGCTATCAAAATAACTTTAAGGTCGATACAATATATTGCATATATGTCCAACCATTGGACAATAAGTGTCCAACTATAGGACAATACGGTTTCAGAAGTGTTCAACGATTGGGCATTCAAGCGTTGTCAAATTATCGCATATTTTTCCGCGAAAAGCTTATTTATTTCGTGAAAATGGCCATGTAATGTGAACATATTTTGTATCTGATTCAGATTTTCATGTTTCTGTCTATTTGTAATTATTTGTTTAGAAAATATCGTTAAAACTAAAAACACAGGGACTTAGCTGTGCGATCATTGGCAAATTACCCTATAAGCTATACATTTTTGCCTCGTCCGTGAATCGCAATTTTGCCCCGTCCGAGAATCGCACCTTTACTCCAAAATGCGCTTGACGGGGTTTGATTAAATTATGGAAAAGCGAAATATATTTTGTAAACTCTTTTCACCGTATTTTCAAAACAGATATGCGAGTGATGTAAAACACTGTTACAAATTTTCAACAAGTAATATCCTCCTGTTGATATCGTATTACCCGTATAACAAAAAATTACATCAAAACCGCCCTAAAATAACATTTGCGCATAACTCAGCAACTATGCTTCGTAAGCAACCAAAGTTTACGTTAGATTCAAGCAGTCAAAGTAGTCACCCATTAATGCCAATGTAGTCAATTTACTCGGAATCTGCACCGATAAATCATCAAATCGCATCCTTACTCTATAACAAAGGTAAAAATGAAGTTTCAACCAAATTTATGGTTGTTTTCCAAACGGATATGTATGAATAAATTGAAAATATTTACATCGAAAACTCAATTTGACAATACTTTAATTTTAATTCAAAACTGTTATATTCTTGATTCAAATAGAATTTAGTTTTGAAACAAAAATATTTTTAGGTTGTTATAAAAATTTCGTTTGAAACAAACTGGAATTTTTTCGCTCCGTGTTTTTTTTTTCCGTGTTGGGGACTTACCACCGCGACCATTATTTTGATCTATTGTGGTGTGTCCTCTTTTAATTTACGCCATGTCGTATCGGTGAGCTATCAAAGTTTGATGAGCCACCTCAACTACTGTCGGCATTTATCCCAATCGGGTGATGCATTTCGTATGAAATTTATCACCTGATTAGGAGCAGCATTCCAAATATCGCAGGGCTGAGTCAGCCCCTTATCAAGATATCTACGTCGTTTATGATATAGTGCAACACAGTCGCACAACAAATGTTCGGAGCTTTCAATCTCATGATTACAAAAGCGACAGTTAGCTTCATTAAGTTTACCGATGAGTTTCAGGTGGTACTTACAAGGACAATGTCCTGTTATCAAACCGGTGTATGTGCTCAAGTCGGGTTTTGAAAGGTTTAATAGTTTTTGTGATTGAAGAGCATTTGGCTCTATAAAACGTTTCGATTGCCGGGCATTCGAGGTAATATTCCAGTTAGACTGTACCTTTAGTTTTTCCCAATTCCTAAGTTCCATTTTAAGGGCACATGAAGATAGTCCAAAAAAGGGTTCGGGTCCTATGAACTGCATAGATGATCCCTTCTTTGCCAATTGATCAGCGGTTTCGTTCCCTTTGATTCCGCAGTGACCAGGAACCCAATAGAGGTTGACCATATTGCGACAGGAAAGTTTTTCCAACAGTTTTATGCATTCCCACACCAGTTTAGAAGTGTGAGTTTTTGATTTCAAAGCATTCAGTGCTGCTTGACTATCCGAGCAAATACAGATATTTGCATTTTTGTAGTTTCTTTTTATGCATATCGATACACATTCTAGTATTGCATATATTTCTGCTTGAAATACAGTGGGATGTTTTCCCATTGCAACTGAAACGTTAATCCCTGGGCCTGTTATACCAGCACCTGCCATGTTATTTTGTCTTGATCCGTCTGTGTAGAACACCAGTGATCCTGAGCGAAAGTTTGGTTCTCTGGCATTCCAATCAGAGCGAGTAAAATCAAGAACACGAAATTTGTGATCGAAGTAGTTACGCTTAGGCATATGATCTTCGTTCATTAATATTAAGGGATTTACGGAAAACTCTTTGAGAATACTCAAGTGTCCAACGAGATCACCATCGAAGAACCTCATGGATCGCTTGAGCCTCAAAGCATTTTTCATAGCATCCAATTGGATGAATTGATGTAGAGGAAGAAGATTGAGTAGAGCTTCTAAGGCTTTAGAGGGAGTGCTACTCATAGCTCCTGTTATGGAGATGGTAGCAAGCCTTTGTAGCTTGTTCAACTTAATTTGAGCCGTTTTTTGTTTTGTTTTCGGCCACCAGATAAGCGATGCATAAGTGATTCTGGGTTTAACTATTGCTGAGCGATTTATTCGCTCCGTGTTAGAAAGGAAACCTTTCCCCGAACAACCCCGTTGAGAATCGCGGCTATAACACTGATGGACGAACAGCGTCGCGCGCAGTACCTTACAAGTGGCAAGGACTTGCATAGTGTCGTCGTCCCGTCAGTAAAATGAGTTAGATTCTCGATCCATGAATCGAACTTTTACACCGCCAATAAATCGAACTTTTGCCCCGCTAGGCGCTTGACAGCGTTTGATTAAATTATGGAAAAGCAAAATATATTTTGTAAATTCTTCTTACCGCAATTTCAAGAGAGATATCTGAGTGATGTAAAACGCTGCTACAATTTGTCAATAAGTAATATCCTCCTGTTGATATCGTATTTGCCGTACAATGAAATATTACATCAAAACCGTTCTAAAATAACATTTACCCATAACTCAGTAACTATGATTCGCAAACAACAAATGTTTATGATAGATTTAAGCTGTCAAAGTACTTACCCATCCATGCCAATGTAGTCAATTTACTCGGAATCCGCACTGATAAATCATTGAATCGCACTTTTACCCGCATCGCACTTTTACCCCTCCTTACTCTACATATATTGTCTTCTACTTGTCGTAAAGTAACTCGTTATCGACGAGTTTAAGAAAATGAGAGAATAAAAAAAGTAGGAGAATAAAATTAAACTTAAAATTGCTAACCCTTCATATTTACTAGGTAAAATCAACTTTTCAGGTTAGTAAAGCAAAGCCCAGGGTGCTATATGCCGCATTCATAACTTCACCTTCTGTTTTTATTTCTCAGCCAGCTTTTAAGTGTGGGACAGATGGGGGGAGGGCTATTGTTACGATCTTATTGACTTTTACAGCCTCTCTCAATCGAGATTCGAACATGCAATGTTGGACTGTGTCACTCCTTGGCAAAACACTTCTATTCAGGGATGGTTCGATCATTTTGACTCAGGTTTGATTCATTTGACAGTACCATCCTAGCCGAGCTAAATTTGACAAATTGAAGTATCGGACATTTGTAGATAATAACTAGGTCTGCAATTTTGCTGAATAAAGTTTTGCTGTATCTTTTGTAGTTACGGTGTTATAATGCTAGTACCTCTTTAGTAACTAAATGAGCGTTCATTTAGTTACTAAAGAGGTACTAGCATTGTAGCGCCGTAACTACAAAAGTTACAGCAACACTTTATTCTGCAAAATTGTAGGTAATAATGAGTACTACAAATGTCTCATACATAACTTTGTCAAATTGTGCTCGACTGAGACGGTAATGTCAAATGAATCAAAATTGAGTCAAAGTGATCGAACCATCCCTGCTTCTATTAATTTGGCAACTGTTTATGATATCAGTTTTTTGACGTAGGACTACGTCTTTGTTTACTATACTGGGTAGCACTTTGTGAAAATGAGAATAGAAGTGTAACGTTTGAATGAAAGATTTCAAATGCTTACTACTTACGGTATCAGTTGCGCCTGCTCACTGTTTTAGTAAGTCAAGCGATACTCATAAACATACACATGCCAGAAATGCAGTCTGCATTCGGCCTTGCTCTAATGATGTGACATAAAGGAAACCCCAAATAAACAAATAAACAAATAAACCCCTCACAAACCCGATCATTCTGATTTAAATGGTACCGTTTAAATTTTCTGCATCAGAAATAAGAAGAAGAAGAAGACGAAAAAAAATCAATCTGTCACTGAGCTGGCTTCTCTCTCTCTCTCAGGATTTATGCAGTCATCAGTTTCCCGGGGGTCTCAGAAGTAGCAAATTGCTTTGAACGTGGTGCCGGTAGGGTTTGTTGAAGAGAACTATTTTCGTCATACTGGCGTCCTGCATCCTTACGATGTGTCCGGCTCACCGTAGCCTGCCGGCCTTCGCCAAATGTACGATGGGAAATTATCGAACAGTGCCTGTAGTTCGAGATGCATACGCCTTCGGCACGCGCCGCTTTTACTTTATACTCAGCCAATTATCGTCCACAGCACTTTGTCGTTGAACACGGCAAGGGCGTGTATGTCCTCCGTGAGCAGCCCAAGAGCTTCAGGTCCATCAAGAACTACCGGTCTGATGAGGGTTTTGTACTTTGTCAGCTGCGTATTGCAAAGTTAGGCTTCTCGATCGTAACGTTTTATGAAAGGCAAAGTAGGTCCGATTTCCTACTTGAATGTGCCGCTGGATCTCCCAACTAGTGTTGTTGTCCGCGGTCACCAGCAATCTCAAATACACGAACTTATTTACCACTTCTAATTCGTCACCGTCAACGGCTACCGTTCGTGGGAAGCGCGCGTTCATCACCTTTGAGCCTCTTCTTTTCGTGGATTTGGTTTCCGACGCATTTATTTTTAAGTGCTATCTTCCTAGACTCCGCTTGAAATCTGACGGAGATTGCCTCCGCTGTCGGAATGATCCTGGCTATAATATACGTCATCTACGAAGCCTAGGAGCTGGCTAATTTTGCTTGTGATAGTGCCTCTCGTTTCAAGACCGATGTTGAACAGCAAGCGTCGCCTTGTCTCAACCTTCGCTGCGTCTCTCAATCCAATGTAGCGTGAGCACCTTGCACTCCCCCACATTTCTGCAAGATCTGTTAGATGATAAGTTTGGTCCCATGAAGTCCGCCTGATAATTCTTGGGAAACTTTTGTGCTATAGGTGAAAGTCAGCGTAACAGGATCTGAGAGACTACATTCTAGGCGGCGTTTATCAGCGTTATGCTGCGATAGTTGCAGAATTCATCCTGTTTGTAGATAGAACGCACAACTCGATCCATCCTTGCTTGCTTAATCAGCTCCAGGCCGTAGTTTCCTCTGCTGTACGAAGAAGTCGTCTCCATTCCACTCGGTCCATGACCGCAATTCGCCAGCTACGTAGTCTACGTAGGGTCCGCAGGTTATCTTCCACTTGATCGATCCATCTTGCTCGCTGCGCGCTCCGCCGGTCCGTTCCAGTCGAAACATTATTGAGAACTTTTTTAACCGGGCTGTCGTCCGACATCCTCACGACGTGCGCAACCTGTCGCAGGCGACCGATTTTTGCGGTGTGAGCGATGGGTGGTTTCCTAAGCAGCTGATGCAATTCATGGTTCGTTCGCCTTCTCCACGTTCCGTCTTCCATCTGCACTGCGCCATAGATGGTGCGCAACAACTTCCGTTCGAACACACTAAGGGCGCGTTGGCCCTCCACGAGCATAGTCCATGTCTCATGGCCGTAAATAGGGTTGGGAGTACCGACAGGATTTTTAAGAACCGGTATTTCGGTACTGGAAGGATCAGTACCGGTAATACCGGTACTGGTACCGGTACCCAAAGTTTTAAAAAGAAAATTCTTGTTCTTTGAAAAATCTGCTAATACTTTCATTTGAGGCCCAATTCTTAAGTCACTTCACCTCACCTTGCAGTTACCATTTCATTTGTACTGTCACTTAGGTAACAGGAGTCACCCAGGTACTTTCAAAATCGCTAATTGTATTGTCATCTAAGATCTATGAGAATAGGGCCCTTGTAAAAATGAACAAAGCTAGTGATTGCAAAAATTGGAGTGGTTCCAAACGACATCTGGCGAAAGTCGGGAGGCTACGATGAGTCGGCAATGTCGCAAGGATGACGGATGATTGTGCACCGAAATCTGTTCTTTTCAAAAGACCCGCCGATACCATGAATAGGCCCCTCTAGACCAGGTTGAAGCCGACTTCGAGAAGCTCAATGAATTGGTGACAAGTAGCCTAGGACCAAGTACAGTGAAAATAAGTTTTTGATACAACACGACCCTCCGGTTGTATGCTGCTTGGAGAAGGAGAAGCTTGCAAAATTCAACTTTAAGATGCACAGAATATTCAATGTACTGTTCACGTCGCTGAAGGACAGGCTGTACTCAGGGTAGCGAAAAGCATACTTGCTCTTCAATCCTTATCCTTATCCATTCCGCAGAGCGTTTTGGTGTACAGGTATAATCGAACTCCTTAAAGCTTGAACAGCTATAGGCGACTGAAGTCCGTTCTAATTTTTCCTTCATGATTAAATAAAAAACTAACGCTCAACAATTTCCTCAATCTCGTTACTGGTGTTAAATCGTTGTAGTAACTCATCCGCTAGCTTTATCAAAATATAGCGCGCAGGTTTAGAAATTATTTTAAAATTGTTATCTTCGATTTTACGGCCTAATGTTAGAAAACATGCATAATTGATCAGTACCGAAAGTACCGGTTTTCTCTTGTGCCAGTACCGGTATTTCGGTACTGGAAAATCAGCCGGTAGTACCGGTATTCCCGGTTCCGGTACTCCCGATATCCCAACCCTAGCCGTAAAGGACTACCGGTCTAATCTGCGTTTTGTAGATTGTTAACTTCGTGCGGTGGCGAATTTTGTTCGATCGCAGCGTCCTACGGGGTCCAAAGTAGGCACGATTTCCTGCCATAATGCGTCTTTGTATTTCTCTGCTGGTGTCGTTGTCTGCAGTAACCAGTGAGCCCAGATACACGAACTCTTCTACAACCTCGATTTCATCACCGTCTAAATGAATCCGGGGAGGTCAGCATTCATTTCTCTAGAACCTCTTCCTTTCATGTATTTTGTTTTAGATACATTAATGACAAGTCCAGTCCGTTTGGCTTCAGCTTTCAGTCCGATGTACGTTTCCGCCATCCTCTCAAAGGTACGTGTAATGATGTCAACGTCGTCAGCGAAACCAAGAAGCTGGATGGACTTCGTGAATATCGTGTTGCTCTTCTTATCACACCCTCCAAAGTGATGTTGAACATCAAACATGAAAGCCCATCACCTTGCCGTTACTCTCTTCGAGATTCAAAGGGACTCGAGACTGCCCCTGAAACTCGAACAACACACATTACGCGATCCATCGTCGCCTTGACCAATCGCGTTAGTTTATCTGGAAATCCGTAGTACTCCTTCCATCTATTCCTCCCGTAGCTTCTACTACTCGGAAATCTTGCAAAAAATCTAATTTAGAGCCATTGCCTGCTTTTCTAGGCCATGCTTATAAAGCTCTACTGACAGGTGATTCGTACCGACGGCTTTGTTAGTTTTCAGCACCCGATTTCTCGTTCAGTTTCTTAGTCATCAGATGCGGGGACATTACTACGTCCTTCCGTTCCGCCTGCCTCTGCAAACTACACCATTGAGGTGTTTTTCGAAGAACTGCTACCACCTCGCGCTCGATTGTGATCGAGTTTTCCCTCCCTCGTCACTACACATGCCAGGCTTTCAGGCTGCAGTGTGTAGCCTCTACGAGATTGGTTCACACTCTCGTAATACTTGCGCGTAACGTTAGCTCGGAATATTTTGTTTTAATTCTTCACGATCTCTATCCTCATTCTGGCGCTTTTTACTCCTCTGGATCGTGGTCAACTAGTTCCTTGCTTGGCGGTATTTGGCCAAGTTCTCCTTAGTGTTAATACTCATCGATTGCTTTGATCTTTGCACTCTCCATCGGATACTAATTCTCCTACTGATACTCAGCATTAGCATGATTGTCTCCATACATACAATAAAATACTAAAATATTAATGCATTTGTTTTCAAAATGAATATGGAAATGTTCATATTTGTATAACCAACAATTTGCGACCCCATGTTTTTAAGCGATTTTCTTAATTGGAGGTGCTTTGCTATCCCCAATAAGAAACAAACACCCTGTATTCATATAATGCTGGAGTCAGGTGTCAGGCGGAGAATTGGTCTAAACGGTTAAATGAAAACGGTCAATGGATCCAAAAACACACCGTGAATTCCATGTAAAGCATACATTTGTGTGTCGTGAAACAAAACAGCTCTTTTCCAACCCAAAGAAAAAAAAGAAAAACGATTTTCGCCTGAATGTTCCGAGACCATTGCCAAGCATACTTACAAGTAACGAACTGGGCTGGTCAATTAGAAACATTTAACCAAAGCCGATTCGCAAAACTGCTAAAATGCTTTTGTTTGTTACTGCGCATAGTACATTGTTTTAAACGAAAAAGGCAAACGAATGAGTACACGTGAATCTCCCGCACTGACGAAGTTAGTTGCAACAATGAATATCTTTTAGTGGAATACATAACGACTCAGTCAACCAGAACAAATGGCGTTATCGACATGTAATTTGCCCTTTCGTGTGCGTTCGCTTCCGTGTAACCCATCCAACTGAAAATTTATATAGACGAAGCCTTATGCTACACTTGGTTACCCAAACCTGCTGGCTCCACCACAATGCCAGGTTTACTTCTTTATTTGGACCCTACTTTTAAACATCCCCTAGCATGGCCACCCTTAAAACAAGTGATATCGTAGTTGTAAGTTGTAAGCTTTGGAACTAGACATGCTTTGGTGTTTGTTATGAATTCCAGACAAGCTCTTTCCTATCCGGCACACTTACTGGTCGAAAGTATATGCAACGTTAACTTTATTACTTTCTACGTCAACAGTCTGTTATCTCCAATGGGAACATTTTAATGATTTTTCTTTTTTTATCAAATTTCAGCAAATCACTCCAGTGTGTCACCAGAACCTGCCAATATTTTACCAGGTATTTCATTCAACTTGTTTTTATCCAGATCCTCGAAAAATTGCTAGCAGTATTTAATAACCACCACATAAAATAATATGCCATCATAATACGAGAAATATTAACACAAGAATAAACAAAAACTACTTAAGCTACTTGATACTAAAGTTGAATTTAGTATTTAAAATTTGTATGTTGAAAATCTCATCAGCATGAAAATCTAATTGCTTAAAAACAATCATGATATGAGAAGAGTAGCAGATTATAGGGTAGAGGATCCATATTTCGCCAGGAGGCATATTTCGCCAGTTGATGAATCCAAACCCTTTTTGCATATTTATGGTAGACTTAAAGCCTCTTCCTAGGTCTATTGTAGATAACCACCGACTGAGAAGTATAAATCTAACTGGTTTTTACTGGCAAGATGACGACACTATGCAGGCCCTTACGACTTGTGTCTATAACCCAACCAGACGCGTCGCTATCTTGATGAGTGGGTTTTACAGTCTCCTTTTGTCCAGCGCCTCTATGGTTCAAAGGTATAAGTACCAGCGAACCACATGCCCTGGCGGATGTTGTGGGTTCAAATCCGGTTATAATCTCAGATTATAGCTTGGTGCGACTCATGCACCTTTCAGCATTGGACAAAAGGTAGGAGTCAAAACGACTACTTGTTAAGCGTAGCTACCAATATCCCCTTCTCACCTTTCCGCTCTTCCCCCTCCTTCACCAAAAATTTTTTATTTCTTAAATATATATCAATATATATGTATGACCGCATTTCAAGGTCAAGACTAAAAACATGAGATTAGTCTAGAAAAAATACATTGTCAGAAATGAGGTTTGATTTCGTTTTAGATGGGCTATATCCCAATTACCATAAATATCTCAAGAACCGCTCAAACAATTCACTTGCTTCTTTTTTTGTTTAAAAACTTATAAAATTATCTTGTCTTTGACCCATCCTTTTTTCGATATTGCAATTTATGTATTTTTAAGAAACGTTTAAAGTCAATTTTTCGACGCAAAAACTGACTTTTATGTTTAAATGTCCGCCATTTTGTTGTGCGTTCGAATTTTCAAAAACAAGATAATTTAATATACTTTCATGTCGTTTTGAAATTTTTCATTTCGGATAAGCCCCCAAGCGCCAATCCATGGTACCGCAAATCATGTTTTTTTAGAATGATCATGTTCAAGGAGCCGTAGGGGACAGATTTTGTCACGTTTTTGACCCGATTTTATCACGTTTTTTACCCGATTTTGTCACGCTTTTGATTTATCAAAAGCTTAGTTTGAAAATCATTTTCAAACATGTCAAATGTGTTAAGAACTGAAAAGAACTGTGTTGATTATCATGGAGTTTCCACAAAAGTTGTTTCTTATCTTCACAACTATAATAGCTAGAAGGTCACTTTCTTTGGCAAAGTTCTTTAAAATAATCTTTTTTTAAAAAAAATTGTAGAACATTGTTTTGCTCTATCTCTTACTGCTTGAAAAATAAATTTTCTATCTTACTTTTAGGGGGGTTAATCAAAGAATCGTTCATACCATAAGAAAGAGCTTTTTACGCTGTGAAATTTCTCTGAACATAGTCAACCAGTATAATCAACCATTTCAGCGCAATTAAAAAACGCGTGTTTTCATACCTGTGGGACCTCACAGCACAGGTGACAAATGTCCACAGAGAGGTAGAAGGAAGTGCGAAAGGTCCTAAAAGTGATCAGAATGAAATATATATAGTTCGTTCTAAGTTATCTGCAAAAAAATAAAAATTGAAAAAATACCCGATTTTGTCACTGTCCCGTTTTTGTCACCCCTAAATTCATCATGGGGGTGACAAAATCGGGTCATTACTGTATTAGTATAAAGTGCAATGTTTAAAATGCCCGAATCGATTCGCGATTTGAAATATGGCAAAAAATATGGTGTAAAAAGTACTATGCCCCCTTAAATGCTACTTAATTTTGGCAAAATATACAGCTATTTTACTGCTAACCTTATTATAGTACTAACAGCGCTAATTTGCAGCTAATTACCGACACGAAGAATTTGAATGGAATTTTGGATGTCAATTTACAACATCTATACAGTCAAAAAGCTAATATACAAAAACGTGCAGTATAAAATGCAAGATATGCTGATTTGTTGCTTAGGTTAATGCTTATTGGATACCTGGGATGGGCAGTTCAATATACAAAATTGCAATTTTTCCTCACAGTAAAGTAGAAAACAACTCCCCTTATTGTTTAGTCAGAAAACGGATAGCAATATTCGCCGTGATTGTTCAACATTTCGCCGAATACCATTTCGCGAAAAACCTTAAGCGGTGTGTACCATTTCAATCTTTCGTAGAAAGTACCATTTCGCAGGCGTGATCCTCTCTTTACTCGCTGTCGATCGTTCGGACCCAACTGAAGGAAAGTAATAGAGGTTAGTAGACCTAGGAAAACAAATAATCCTAGACAGTGATGATTTCTGCAGGGGATGCCCCTCCAGTGGCCGGCACTTGCGACGGCGGGTCGCAAGCAACACTCGCGGCCGTCTCGCCCTGAATGATTTAGTGTTACTATAAATGTTTTTGGTGGTCTTGTTATTGACTAACGTTTTATGTAGGATTCTCGAATTTCTCGAGTTCGATTAGTTTTTGAGTTCCAAATTTGGTTCAATTTGCTTGATTAGTTCTCGAGTTATGAGGAAATTTGTATTTCATTTGAATCGGAGCTCCTCCCCCTCCTAAACAGGGGAGGGGTCCTAATTCATCATAGAAAAAATGCTTGCCTCCGAAAATCCCCACATGCCAAATTTCGTTCTATTTACTTGATTAGTTCTTGAGTTAAGAGGAAATTTGTATTTCATTTATACGAGAGTCCCCCTCCTTAAGAGGGGAAGGGTCCTAATTCATAAAAAAAATTGTTGCCTCCTAAAACCCCCACACAATTTGGTTCCATTTGCTTGATTAGTTCTCGAGTTAAGAGAAAATTTGTGTTTATTTGAATGGAAGCCCCCCCTCTTCAAGGGGACAGGGGTCATAATTCCCTTCCAAAAAAGGGGAGAGGTCTCATTTCATCATAGAAAAAATTCTTGCCTCCATAAACATCCACATCCCACATTTCATTTGTACGGGAGCCACCCCTCTTAGGGTGGGGAGGGCTCTCTAACTATCATAAGAACCTTCCCCGGCCTCAAAACCCCTACATGCAAATGTTCACACCGTTCTGTTTAGTAGTTTTCGATTCTATAAGATACATGCCGACAGACAGAAAGAAATCCATTTTTATAGGTATAGATACTTGTTGATCGGCTATTCGGTGATTGTACAAGAAAGTGACATTTTGAAATGGATGGTTGAAAACGGAAAAGATTATATACGGATATACGGGCGACGGACATATCGAAAAAAAAAACGAAATCGAATCCAAGCACGGAACGGATTTCTTTTCCATGTGTGGATTCATTACTGCGACCAGTATAGTTGATCTATTGTAATATCGCCCGGGTGTTTGCAGTATGACCTGAACTGCATTTCTTTTTGCTATAATCGCTATTGAGTGAGCGATATGCTTATTTTAAATTGTATGCGTGCTTGCGTGTATTGGGGTTTACCCTTCCTTCAAAGCTTGATCTACTTTACCCACATATTGCTCGCTGCCAGCGCTATCCCATACTATAGCCGTCCCTGACGAGGACTCATTCGTACCTCTGATCAGTACACTTAACTATAGGAGGGACATTTGCACTGTCAAGAGGCTTCAGAGGGTAAATATAGAATTCAGCACGAAAGAAGGGTAAATGGAGGGGCCTGAGAATAAACCCATGCTAAAGTCACTTGACGCCGAATGGCCTGATTCTACTAAGATTCGAACCTACGACCACTCGCTTGTCAAAGCAGACTCGGTAACCTTGCGGCTACGGAGCCCCCCGGACGGAACGGATTTCAAAAGAACTCGTCCAGCAACTGGAAACGGTCCTATGACCATTTTGCCATTTTGTCGAATACTGGTGTTTTTTATTATGCGACATGACATATATTACTTACTTTACTTTAGTGGCAACGGTCCGTTACCGATCCTGCGCCGAACAAATTATGGTCCTCCAGTACCGTCGGTCCTGGGCTGCCGTTCGCCAATCCCCACGAACACCAGCTGAACGTGCATCGTCTTCAACAGCACACACCCACCGGGTGCGGGGTCTGCCTCGGAGTCTACGGCCTCTTTCTGGTTCCCTGCTGAAAATAGTTTTGGCTACTCTTTCATCGGGCATTCTGGCCGGGTGTCCAGCCCACCGCAGCCTGCCACATTGCACTACCTTCACTATATCAGCATATTTGTATACTTGGTACAGCTCGTGATTCATGCGTCTGCACCACACTCCATTTTCCATTTTGCTACCAAGTATAGATCGCAGAATTTTACGCTCAGAAACCCCAAGCACTCGCCGATCAGCTTCCTTTAGCGTCCATAATTCGTGTCCGTAGAAGGCCACCTGGAGGATTAGTGTTCTGTTGAGCGCCAGTTTTGTGCGAATTTGCAAACTACGGGACTTCAGCTGACTACGTAAACCGTAGAAAGCCCGATTCGCGGCTGAAACTTATCGTTTCACTTCGCGGCTTACATCGTTTGGATCCGTCCAGCGTCGCACGAATCAGCGTAACTAGTTTCGTCGGAAAACCATGTTCTAACATTATCTGCCACAGCTCATTTCGTTTAACTAAATCGTACGCCACTTTAAAGTCCACAAACAGATGGTGTGTCTGCAAGTTGTACTCCCGGAACTTGTCTAGCAACTGACGCAGGGTAAACATCTGATCCGTCGTGGAGCGACCCTCACGAAAACCAGCTTGGTACTCGCCGACGAAGGGCTCCGCTAACGGTCTCAGTCTGCAGAACAGGATACGGGAAAGCACCTTGTAAGCAGAATTGAGCAATGTAATTCCTCGATAGTTTTTACACTCCAGTCGATGTCCCATCTTGAAAATTGGGCAAATGGGCCATCCAACCACTCCTCCGGCATTTGTTCTTCCTCCCAGATCCTGACAATGATCCGGTGGATTGCTTCGTACAGCCGCTCGCTCCCACCTTTAAGAAGTTCAGTAGGGATGCCGTGCTTTCCAGCAACCTTACCGTTTTTCAGCTCACTGATTGCCTTTTTAACCTCCTCCTGTGTTGGTGGCTTCACAGCTTGACCATCGCTTACAATTCCTGATCTCCGCATTTACCTCTCCTTGCAAATTGCCAGCACTATCATTGCACATCACAGGCATGGCAAAATTCCTGCATCTCACCGTTTTATAGAAACTCCGTGTGTAATTGCTGGCGTATCGCTTCTCTGCGCCTCGTACTCGCGTTTCTTTACACGATGGATTCTTTTTTCCGCATCTCTAGTCTCTCTGTACCTCTCTCTGTTTTGACGCGTTGCCGCAGTGAGCCTGCGACTCCTGGCTTGGTTCTTTTCATCTATCACTCTCTGGCATTCGGCGTCAAACCAGTTGTTACGCTGTCTTCCACGCGTCGTGCCTACCACTTATCTCGCAGCTGTTCCGATGGCACCATGGATGTTCCTCCACAGCCCATTTATATCTGCTTCTTCTACCTGCTGTTCTGCGATTCGTTGGTCAAGCTTCCTGGCGTACTCCACTGCTACGCCATCTGCCGTTAACCGCTGGATGTCGAAACGCAGCGTCCTCTTAGTGCGAACTTTCGCCGAAAAGACCGTACAGCGATAACATCTGAAAAGTGTCGACCGTCAATCAAGACATGATCGATCTGAGAGCTAGAGTCTCCATTTGGATGCCTCCGTGTGTGTTTCCGAATATTCAAACGTGGAAAGTAGGTGCTACTGATGACCATCCCTCTGGCCGCGGCAAAATTTACGAGCCTCAGACCGTTATCATAGGTCAACAGATGCAGGCTATGTCTTCCAATAACTGGACGGAAGAATTCCTCCCTCCCGATCTGCGCGTTTGCATCTCCGGCGATGATTTTCACGTCGGTCGTGTTTTGGGCACTCTCCATAGGTCCTCTCAAGCGTGTCGTAAAATTCGTCTTTAGCATCATCGGTATTATCATTTGCCGGTGCGTATAAGTTGATTAGGCTATAGTTGAAGAATTTGCCCTTAATCCTCAATACGCATATACGGTCATCTACGGGCCTCCACCGGATAACTCCTTGCTTTTGTTTTCCCAATTTTCCCAAACTCCACTCCGAGTTGATGCAGCTCTCGAGCAAGCAAGCCAGCCCGTGCCGGTTCATGGAGAGTTCGGACATTCCAGGTACCAAGTTTCCAATCATTATCCCTTAATCGTTTCCATGTCCCTTGTCGTGTCCTATATCGATTATTCCGTCCTGAATTTCTTTCTTCGTTATTCGTGGTAATTGAGTTTTCGGTATACTACCTCACCGGGGTCGCGATACCTACATCCCGCTGATGGGTCTGCCATCTTAGGTATAGCTTGCGGGATACAGCATTTCATATTCAGCCGCCCGTTGCGAGACAGACGCTGTGTGAGCCGCCCCTCCCCTGGAGAACAGGCGCTCTAGTTCGCACCTCCTAGCTTAGTTTCTTCAGCAAGTACGTGAAGCATTTCCGGGTAAGGCCATCAACCGTCATCATTTGACTTAGATCTGCGTGGAGGCGCTAGGTGGGAGCTTGAGAGAGCCAGAGCTATGTTTGACGCTCCTTCCAGGTAACTCTCTCCATTTCATACATATATTACTGATGATTCATTTCATGACATATGTTACTGATGATGAAATGTCCCTTTATGGGAACTGGTTCCAGATTCATAGTGCGCTGCCACATCCGGAAAGCGAATAGCCATCATCTGGATGGTTCGTAACTGTAGCAAAGTAATCGATATGACTACAGCCGATGATTTGCTTAACAAAATTCACATAATTTGACAGTCCCCCAAGTAACACCGGAATAATTCTGGGACCATGCGACATAAGGTCATGTTCTGTAGGAATTCTGAAAAAAGAAATATTTTTCGGGGAAATTTCCAAATTTGGTGATAAAATAAAGGAAGATAAAATATTTACGGCCATCTTAGTACATTTTTCGATGATTTTAGGTGTAGACCTTAGAAGGGGTAAATACAGTAAATTAAAACGTAATCCTGCTTCGAAAACTGAAAAATTTCTTGACAGATTTTGCAAACTCAAATAGATCGATTAACGAACCGTCATACAGCACTTACTATCATGCCATTACATTTAACTTGTCACTCATAAATCAAGTTTTACTAAGTCTTAGGTATAACTAACATTTGTACGAATAATAATTATGGTTGATCCAATACGCTGGCAAAACAATAACGCTTTAATTCATTTTGACTATAAACACATCATGCGTTATCAGAAACCGGACCTGCGTGTAAAACTATTAACTGGTTAAAAACCTGTTTACCAAAGTAAATGCAAGGCGACACTAAGCTGTAATTGAAAAACAAAGGCAGCAACGGCAGAAAGGGTTTTCTGCCTTACTGTAAATCATGTATTAAAAGAAACTGCACGATAACTTTACTTGTACAGGTATTCATTACAAGCCAGTGACTGGTCTGGTTCTGGCTACCGGCCGGCGGTAGGTTGACCTGCCGCCATTCTGCCATTCACGCTCGTTTTTGACCAAGATGACACACTCTGCAGTCTACTGAATGCAAAGACAGACGGCACACAGTGCCATACTGTTATAGAGAGAAGAAATAACGTCAACTATCTAAACGAATCATCACGACGTGCCTACTCACGGGAGTAATTTTACAAGTGTCACAGGGTTTCTGCCATGCCTCCGGATACCAGTAAAAGAAAAGCTCAACGTGTGACTTAGAAGGATTTCTCGCGTAACTTTTCAAAAGGACCTAAGTAACATTGAGAGATTCTCTTTGGTCTTCCTCTCTTCCGATTATTACGGCGACATAAATGCATTTCAACAAAAGTTTTCTTGACGATTAGGTAGATAGCGACACCAGCAACCGATTTATGCAAGGTTGATGTTTTAAAGTGCATTTGCATCGCCGTGGCAACCGAAAGAGAAGAGGCACAAAGAGAATCTCTCATTGTTACTTAGGTCCTTTTGAAAAGTTACGCGAGATTTGTCTGGTGACATAATACAGAACGAAACAATTCAGAACACCCAAATGCAAGTCACATGGCACATTCAAACCAAGAAAAAATTCTAAATTACTTTAAAATTTGTTTGAATCAATAAGTTAATTCACGATAAGAGGTGATTAAGTGACGCAAAAACGATAAAAAGTATTGAACATCGATGACAGGTTATGCCTAAAATATAAATGCCAATTACACGAAGCACTTGCTTGCTTCTTCACAAACCATCAACCGACGGTCATTGAACTGTGATAAGTTTTTTGTCAATGTTGTGCACCGTTCGACCAGCATTCGCTGACTTGAAAATATGGGAACAATCGTTCGCACAGTTTAACTGAACGACAAGCGGCAAGTAGGTAGGCAGTTTGAACCCTGCAGTTCTGAAATATGCACCGTTTGTTGACTCTTGTAAACCGCTTGTACGATCTAAGCCACGGTCTCGACGAACATCGTTATAGCAAATATTGGCCAACAGAGGACCATGAAAGTACCAATAAAAGGGCTTACAAACAAGACAGCAGTAGCCGCCCGCTGAAGCAAACGTCTTTTTTCTGCACTCAATATTTACACTTGAATATGTGGTTAGTTGAAAAAAAAAAAAAGTTCACAAATGTCCGGCATACTCGCTAGAGTATATCTTTCAGTGTGAGAATCACACTTCCAGAGATAGCTGCACCGTCAGACTTAGTCGTTGATTACCTTTATCAGCTGGTGAAAGTAAATACAAACATATATTTGCAATGCCTTGAAGATAGCCTAGACTTAGGCTGAAGTATATATGCAAGATTGTGACCGTCTAGTCTGCAACGTGAGTGATGTTCGTTTCCGGCGTGTGCCAACAATGCTTTTGAAGTTTGTAACAGCTTGTTTCATTTGAGGATGCTCACAGTTTTTAGACGAAGAAAATTAACATGGACCCATTCATTAATGACGGCAGTGAAAGACGAGCACTTGCTCTGTTGAAACTTAAAATGGCTTTTGGTGACGTTTATTTTCCGTATTAAACCAACGTTTCGAAGTAGTTCCATTCATCTTGAATGTGTTTGGAGAACGTTTATCGACGGGCAGGAGACCGTGGAAATCGAAAGCAAAAAGCCTACAGAAAGAGTGACAAGCGCCTTGAAACGAAACACCAACCTCTTCGTCCGAGATGCCGCAAACAAGCTGGGAGTGTCGTCTACAACCAGGTCAAACAAAGTTAAGTCTAGGTGCTACCTGTGTTGCTACGATGCCGTTTTCGTAACTTGGTTTTATTTGGCAGATTTCGCAGCCAACTAACTGTTACACGGAAAGAAATTCGTTTTCCATTATGAGAAGAATGACTGATGATTTTAGGATCCTAGTAAGACTGTGCGAGATTGACTTTTTCGGTATCGAGACGAAACGAAACGAAATTCAAGCTCCATTTCGAATACGCGAAATTAGTCGAAACGAAGTCATTACTAATTTCGAACTTGTTTAAACTGATGTTTTTCGATAAAAAAAAGCCAAAAATATTGTAAATTTCCCGCCAGTAAGTCTTTAGGAGGTGTTCACCTTTTGGCTGGCAAAGGGTGAACATGTGCATTCCATAACCTCTGTTCATTAACTCCTATTCCTACCTCCACGAGGTGCCGGCTGGGGTACGCAACTTCGGTTGTCGTGTGCTAACAGGAAAGGGGGCACAGTGGCTCCCGCCCACATTAAGATGGCAGCCCCATCAGCGGGATAAGGACCTTAGGTTAACAGCCTACTGTACCAGAACACACAAAACGTTAATGAAAATGAAAGAAGAAATCTCTCCGGATTATTGGCAACGACCTTTAGCATGAAAACACGGACACGAATCGGAACATGGAATATACTGACCCCTTGCCCAGCAGGGCAAGCTGGCTCAACTTGCAAGGGAAGCTAACCGCCTGAAGCTTGAAATCCTGGGGCTGAGCGAGGTCCGCTGGCCGGGTACTGGCGAACACAGGACATCATCCGGGCAAGTCTTGCTCTACTCTGGCATACGAGGTGAAAATGCTACTCGAGAAAGAGGAGTTGGATTCCTACTGAGCCCAGGGGCACGTGCGGCCCTGATGAAGTGGGAACCAATAAATGAGCGAATAATCGTTGCCAGATTTAGAACACGGGTTAGGAACCTTACGGCAATCCAGTGCTATGCGCCAACAGATGCTGCCGATCTGCACGAGAAAGAGAGCTTTTACAGCCAGCTGAACAGCGTGGTTGAGAAAATCCCGAAGGGGGACATCCAAATTCACATGGGCGACTTCAACGCGAAGATTGGCTCAAACAACGCGGACCTTGAACGCGTCATGGGACGCCATGGCCTAGGAGAGATGAGCGAAAACGGGGAGCTGTTTACAGAATTCTGTGGTGATAACGACATGGTCATTGGTGGATCGCTCTTCCCCCATAGACCAGTACATAAAGTCACGTGGGTTTCCCGCGACGGCCGAACAGAAAACCAAATCGACCACATCTGCATCAGCCGGAAATGGAGAAGGAGCCTTCTTGATGTACGCAACAAACGCAGCGCTGACATTGCATCCGACCATCATCTTGTTATCGCTGAGATACGTCTGCGCGTCGCACGTGTCCAACGACGGGAGGAGAAAGTTGGGTGCCGCTACGACGTCCGCCGATTGGAGAATCATGAGGTGAAAAGGGCCTTTGTTGAACAACTTGAATCTCGAGCCTCGGAGTTGCCATCTGGTGGAACCGTCGAAGAGCAATGGACCGGCATCAAGAACGCCTTCATCACGACCAGTGATGAAACCCTCGGCAAAGCGCGCAGTGGGCGGAGGGAGTGGATTTCGGATGAAACTTGGAGGAAGATCGACGAGCGGAGAGAGGCGAAAGCCGGCATTGAGCGAGCGCGGACCAGATCGGCTAAGACAGCTGCCCGTCAACGATACGCCGAACTGGAGAGGGCTGTTAAACGTGCTTGTAGGCGGGACAAGAGAGCCTGGACTAACTCCCTAGCCGAACAAGGAGAAACCGCCGCCGCCAATGGTGATATCCGTTTGTTGTACGATATTTCTCGCCGCCTTAGTGGTGCCAGGATGAATACAAAGATGCCGCTAAAGGACAGAGCTGGTCAGCTATTGACTGACCGTACAGAACAGCTTAAGCGATGGACTGAACATTTTGAACAACTTTTCCGAGTTTCAAATGTCAGAGACCAACAAAACCAGCAGCGTACGACGCCTACAGTTCGTCGAATAAATCGCGTGAACTCGGAGGCGCCATCGCTGGATGAAATTGTAGCAGCCATCAAGAGTATGAAATCCAATAGAGCGCCAGGGATAGATCGTATTTCAGCCGAAATGCTCAAAGCTGACCCATCTTTGTCAGCCCAGATGATGCATCAGTTTCTCAGCAATATTTGGGAAACCGCAACTTTTCCGGTGGACTGGATGCAGGGCATATTGGTCAAAGTCCCTAAGAAAGGAGACCTAACGGAATGCGGTAACTGGCGTGGCATCACGTTGCTCTGTATTACTCTCAAAGTACTCTGTAAGGTAATCCTCAACCGGATCCAGGAGAAGATCGACGCTACTCTCCGGCGGCAGCAAGCTGGATTCCGTGCTGGCCGATCATGTGTAGACCATATCACAACGCTCCGCATTATATTGGAGCAGATCAACGAATTCCAGGACTCTCTTCTGCTGGTGTTCGTTGACTTCGAAAAGGCGTTCGACCGACTCAATCACGAAAACATCTGGGGCGCACTTAGGCGTAGAGGAGTTCCAGATAAGCTAGTCCATCTCATCGAGGCTCAGTACGAGGCGTTCTCGTGCAAGGTTTTGCACGACGGGGTCTTGTCCGACCCCATAAGGGTTACTGCTGGCGTGAGACAGGACTGCATTTTATCACCGCTTCTGTTTCTCGTCGTTATGGATGAGATATTAGTTGGAGCAATTGACAGTAGACCAAATCGAGGATTGCCTTGGAATCCTCTAACGATGGAGCAGCTAAATGACCTCGACCTAGCTGACGACATTGTCTTGCTCGCACAACGCCGAAACGATATGCAGAGCAAGTTAGACGACCTCTCCGAGAGCTCCCAGGCAGCAGGTCTCACAGTCAATGTAGCGAAAACTAAGTCTATGGTAGTGAACACTGACAATTCCACCAACTTTACAGTAGCGGGACAACAAGTTGAGCAGGTAGCCGTCTTTCAATATCTTGGTAGCCAAACAACGCCCGATGGTGGTACCAAGACTGATATAGCCACACGGATCAGGAAGGCCAGGGGTGCCTTTGCAGGTCTGCGAAACATTTGGCGCTCAAACCAGATCACTCTACGTACGAAAACCCGAATCTTTAATTCAAACGTTAAATCCGTACTGCTGTATGCCTGCGAAACGTGGTGCGTCTCAGCGGAGACAACGCAAAAACTGCAGGTATTCATTAACCGGTGCCTGCGATATATTATTCGTGCCTGGTGGCCTGATAATTGGATATCCAATGAGGAACTCCATCGTCGGTGTCATCAACGGCCGATAGCCACAGAAATTCGTGAGCGTAGGTGGAAGTGGATCGGACACACCTTGAGGAAAGGAGCGAACGAGGTTTGCAGAGCAGCACTCGACTGGAATCCACAAGGACAGCGTAGAAGAGGCAGACCCAGAGGCTCATGGAGACGGAGCTTGGCCAACGACATCCGGGCTGTAGACGAGAACCTGTCCTGGCGACAGGTAAAAGCCATGGCGGGTAACCGTCAGCAGTGGAGATCTCTAATTTCATCCCTTTGTTCTGCCGGACCGGCGAACATGGACACATAAGTAAGTAAGTAAGTCTTTAGGAGCCAAAGGCTCACAGATATAATTATTCAATAAATTCAAATTTTCGGAACGAAACGAAATTATGCTTTACTTACTTACTTATTCAGCCGAGAGCCGGGTTGGCTGTTTCCGTATGTATAATTGCTCTTCATTGTACTCGGTCCTGAGCTACTCGTCACCAATTCGTTGGGCGTCTCGACACACGCAAGTCGGCTTCAACCTGGTCGAGCCATCTAGCACGTTGAGCCCCTCTATTCCCGGTGTCGGTGGGGTTCTGTAAGAGAACGGATCCTTGCGACGTGGCCGGACCACCATAGTCTCCCAACTTTCGCCAGGTGTACGATGGGAATCTCTCCAAGCAGTGCCGGTAGCTCGTGGTTCATACGTCTCCGCCACTCTCCGCTTTCCGTTTGCACCCCGCCAAAAATAGTCCGCAACACCTTTCGTTCAAAAACGGCAAGTGCACGTATGTCCTCCGTAACTAAACTTACTGTCTCAAGTCCGTAGAGGACTACCGGTCTGATTAGGGTTTTGAACATCATCAGCTTTGTGCTGCGGCGTTTGCTCCTAGATCGAAGCGTCTTGCGGAGGGAAAAGTAGGCTCGATTCCCAGCTTGAATGCGTCGTTGGATCTCCTTACTCGTATTATTGTCAGCGGTGACCAGATTCCAAATAAACGAACTCAACAACCACTTCCAGTTCAATACCGTCAATAGTACCCGTCCGTGAAAGGCAAACGTTGCTTTCTCTGGAACCTCTTCCTACCAAATATTTCGACGCATTAATTTCCAACTCTATCCCTCTAGCTTCCGTTTTTAGTCTGGCGTAGATTGCATCCGCCGTTCCACGGTTTCTAGTAATGATGTCGTGGTCGTCTGCAAAGGCTAGGAGTTGGCTACTCTTGCTGAAACTGCAAACTGACAATAGTACCAGTCTCTGAATAGTCAGAGATACCTGAAATACTCTGCCGGACAGATAACTTCTGATCATCTTGATAAAATTCATCGGAAAATTGTATCAATGCACCTTGAACACCAGGCCGTCGTGTCACACTTGGATATTTACTTATTCCGTTGGATTGTGCTGGTAACTCGATGTAATTGATTGATGGTGGACCTTCCCTCACGGAAACTAAACTGTTTTCTTCAGCGAACGAAAGAATCTGGCTTCGGAATAACTTTTCAAATAGCTTGAGTGGGCCGAGAGAATGCTGATGGGTCGATAGGTCTTGGGAACAGAAGGATCTTTCGCAGGTTCAGCAATGGGATGACTTTAGCTAATTTCCACATTGAAGGGAAGTGGCCAAGCTCCCAGTATTCCAGTGCTTAAGCTCGACCGTATCCGTAAAGGCAGCCATCGTCAGCAGTACAAAGTAATGGTCGGAAGACGATTCTTCGAAAACTTCTGGTAATGCGGCGATGGCTACGGTCGTCATAAAGATGTCCAAAATAGAATGAAACCCTAAACTGAAGATTCTAGCCGGATAATCCGGCGCCAAGATGTTGTAGTGTCCGGCCTCGAAATCGTCCGCTGGGATGGTCACATTCTGAGTTCTCCTTCGGTACCCCACACTTCATGCCGAAGAATGAGGTCACCGGGAATGGTGTACTTCGCGCGCAGCCGTGTCAGTATGGCCAAGTCAGATCGTAAATGAGCGGCAGTACCGTCCCGGTCTCTGGTTTGCTTAGAAGAGTAGGCCGCTATGATATCGATTGAGTCCATCGACGTGCTGACCTCAACCCCAATGGCCTCAAACATTTTCAGGTGGAAGCTCAGCAGTAGACTGCATTTAACGTTGCGCCTTTCACCAACGGCTACACCCCCTCCTTCTGCACTAGTTTAGTCGAGTCTCGAAAGCCGAAAGTCGGAAAGGTAGAAGCTAACCTCTGGCTTGCGATGGGTTTCCGTAATAACAGCAATATCGACCTTCTTCGCGTTAAGAAAATCGAGCAGTTCGATCGGGCTTCACGATCCATATCTGCTGACGATCGAAATTACAGATTGGAACTGGTCAGCTAAGATCTTATAGGTACGGTTGATGGCGCTAACCTTCGAAATGAGTTGAACGACCTCGTCGTAAGGAACATCGATGGCCAGTGTTACCTCCGGTGTGCCCACCGACTTCACGGTGATCGTGAAGTCCTCTCCATAGTTAATTGGAACGCTTGCTCCTTGAGCAGAACAGATCGAACTGCTTGATTTTCTGAACGCGCAGGAGAACATAGTTCTGGAAGGGCAGCTGCAACGAAGATACGGTGCTATGCTGAACGGGAGTTGGAGACCGTTTGATGAGCTACTGAATTCACGGCGGCAATTCGATACTTGTTCAGAGGGAATCGGGCCAGGGGGGGACCTGCCGACTAGGCTAAAGAGCAGGATACTCGGTATCCGTTATGACCGGGGAACGGTGATCAATGCGCCTGCGACCGGGTTAGTTGTTTACTAATGTTTGTCGGATCCATTCGAAATTCGATCGCTTGGGGCAGTCACGGCTGGTGGCGCGAACGTTTCTTTCGCAGTTGATACTCTACAGCTCGATGTCATTGGATTGTTCACAGATCGCAGTTGAGTGCACACCAATACACTTGTCGTAACGCGGGACCCTGTTGCAGTTTTTGGTATCGTGACCGAAGCAAAGACAATTGGTATATTGGCACGAGCGGTAGGGCTTACAATAAACGATGTGTCGCAACAAGTCCCGGATGTTGCGCAGTGCGCCGATGGGTGGTGGCCAGAAGCAACTGATCCTGAAAGCTGTCCTTGGCTGCAGCCCGGCGACTCATCGGAGAGATGGCTAGTGGCTTCAGTCCAATCTTCTCCAGTGTGGTTTGGACGTTTACAACCTCGATTGGCGGCAGATCGCGTAGCACTACCTTGAGTGGTTTTACCGACATGTTATCGTGCCCCATGAGTGTGGTGTTTCTGCGACTACGAGGAATTTTTTCACATACTGAAACTGCTCAAGGCTGGAGCATGTTTTGATTCTTAAATCAGTTAATATTCGTCAACAACATACCAGTTTCAAGTCTGTTACCTAAAGTTGAAAATTTCAAAATGTGATATCATTACCAAAAACCAGAAGATGTGCGGTTGTGGCCTGATGAAACTGGAACTACAAACTCTAAGTAACGTATAAAAATTATATAGAGTAAGGAGAGGTAAAAGTGCGATGCGGGTAAAAGTGCGATTCAATGGTGCAGATTCCGAGTAAATTGACTACATTGGCATGGATGGGTGACTACTTTGACAGCTTGAATCTAACGAAAACTTTGGTTGCTTACGAAGCATAGGTGCTGAATTATGTGCAAATGTTATTTTAGGGCGGTTTTGATATAGTTTTTCGTTATACGGCAAATACGATATCAAAAGGAGGATATTACTTGTTGAAAATTTGTAGCAGCGTTTACATCACTCACATATCTTTTTTGAAAATAGGGTGAAAATAATTTACAAAATATATTTCGCTTTTCCGTAATTTAATCTAATCCCGTCAAGCACCTAGCGGGGTAAAAGTGCGATTCACGGACAAGGCAAAAATGTATAGCTAATTATATACAGCTTTTGGAACTATATTACAGATACTAGAAATGGAAGATCTGCAATAAACTGTGTGCTCTACAGATGTTGGCTGAAGGAAAACAATGTTTATCCGCTGATGAAACAAAAAACAAAGTTTCGATCTAACGGAGGCTGCAATACACCAGCGCAAAATAGGAAAGGTTCAAATTGAGAATATTCTTTACCGAAACATAACGCAGATTGAAGATAGTATGGTTTTGTTAGCTACTGTTGTGCTAATTTCATGGATTCGAGCTTCGCACTTTTGCTCCGCGGTATTCGCACTTTTGCCCCACTAGTGGGGTAAAAGTGCGAATCGACACTTGATCAGAAGCAAAAAGAATTTATTTTGCAAAACACTATTACCGCAGATGATTTATAGTTGAATGTGAAGACATTGAGGTACTGTATCACTATAAAATATATTATGTTGTTGTCCTTCTTTATATCTCACGAAAATTGATGACAACTTCAAACATCGCACTTATGCCCCGCTCTACTCTACGCACATTCAGGAAATTTGAACTCGACTTCATCTATCAAATGTTATAAATTGTTACAGGGCATTTATTACAATATAGTTATAAGTTATAAATTCGCGTAACAAATTGCTGAATATTTGCGAAATGTTCGATAAGAGGATCGTCTCTAACTCATTCGAATCGACACTCCCGAACTTCGCCGAGAAACAGAACGCGCCTTGGTTACTCCGAACATCCTGACATTTAACATTGATTGCGCCACCATTATGTGCCAAATTAACCTGAATGCACCAATCATTGCGGAGGCTATCCCTATTAAATTTACCTTTTCGTAGGATAACCTTCTTACAGACGTCGGGCAGCAACCCGCATCGTTCGTTCAACCAAGTTGCGTCAGTGTTCGATTTCAATAGTAGTTATTGAATTATCTATACATGTATGAAGAAAGGCGAGTTCATATCGTTAGATGGATTAACTCAGTTGTCTTACTACAAACTTTCTAGTAAAGAAAACAAGCTTTTGTTTCAAAACTGGTTTTAAATATAGCCGGTAGATAAATATTTGTCGATGTACCCTTTATTAGTTTCCATAACCGCATCTTCTTTAATTAAATCACTCAGATACCTCTTAAGAAGTAATTATGTCTTTTTCAACAAATATTGCTTCAGTTATGATCACTAATGAGTCCAGGTTGGAATGTGTTTATCTGCTAGTGTGAAAAAAATTGATCGAACCTTCAACAAGTCTTACAAATCGATCTCGAAACTGAAAATACGATGCTTATTCGGTTACCTGAAAAAAAAACAGAATTATGTACACAAAAAATTTCAAACAAAGAATGCAAGCACCATTATAATAGACATGAATGCATCAAAATTCCCGATATTAAATATAAGTATCAATCAATGCAAACTAATCTAATGATAGAATCTGATTAATTATAGAATCTAACAACTCCATATATACAATATATTTGATATCGCATTGTATTTTGTTTAAGATGATATGCATATCATAACTGCATGTAATTAATTCGAGTGTCAAATGAGTTCAAAGACTTGTCAGTGACAAAGCTGCAGTTGCATTCTCGACAACCCAACTGATTCCGACGCCTTCTAATGCATTCCCGAAATCAGTTCACAAATATGCAGTATGATTCATCATCGCTTTTTCCCCCTCGGTAGAATGCTCCCTCCGGTGAATGCAGCCGGTAGTAAAACCGACAATTATAACCGATTCGCTGAAGGAAACGACACTGTGTTTTTTATAATGCTTCAAAATTCATTTCGTTACTGTATCCATTCGATACTCCATTATGCATTCACACGACAATCGATAGTTTTCATAAACCGAACTGAAGGGGATGTCAAGGAGGCAAGGCAGCAGTATTGCATTGGTTAGTATTAAACGAGTCACTACATTGTAATACAATATCGACACGATTCGTTTCGGTGTTTTATGTTAGTCCTTCATTTCCATAGTTTTCCAGTCATAAAAATATGCGTTTAATATTTAATGTTCCCATGAGTTCCGATGGCGGCGCAGCAGCGGAATAAAAATAAATTAAAATCCAGTCCAGCGTATTGCTCACGTCAAATTCCCGAATCGAGAACAATTTAGCAGAAGGGGGAAAACCATGTGAAGTCAATCGTTCACTGTTGGCTTAGGTCAAGGACGCGGATCGCTTATGTCGAATACTGCCACGGCGGGTGTTTGCGAAACAATGCGTGGGTGTTGGCATGCTGCCAGCAAAGCCACCTACTTATCACCCCACAACCAAAACACCAAAAGCCAGTCAGCCCACCGCTGAGATGGAAGGGGTCAACGGATCGACGTGCCGTTGCCCGGGCGTGCAATTTTTCCCGTCGGGTGGCATATTCGTTACACTGTTTCCGCCTTTTCAATTTACACGCTTGATTGAATTCGACAAAACTCGTCATCGGGTTTAAATACAAATACAGTTTACGTAGGTATAGTCTAGCTACGCTTGATTCTGCAAGAGCATTGCCGCACGAAAGATTTGGAACGGATAGAAATGTTCCAGAATGCAGATTTTGTTTGAAGTAATGGTCGCTACCATCCGACAGTGGTTGGGATGCATTTGTTCGGCTTAGCTCGTCACAACAAAGTAGAAAGAGAAGATCATCACCAGCATTGATATTATTTTTATTATTCTCATTATTCATAATGCTTTATCTCCAAATAGAGTTTTCTAGTGTTTTGGTACTTTCACTGTGTTGTTTATGGAGCAGATGTTGTACCAAAAATTCAAATATATGCATGAATGTTTAAAGTGTGTCATGAATAAATTCAAGATCAAGCTATTACTAAGCATTTTGTCGACCTATTCGAATTTCGCTATAGTCTGCATAGTTTTACTGAAAGTAAACACTTTATTTGGATTGATTGCACCACGTTGGCGCTGTTTAGCTTAATGCTCTACTACACTTCTTATGTATTCTTTTCTTCCATCAAAACTAGAATGAAACAGGCAAGCTCCAGCTTTCAAGAGACATGCTATCAACATATCGAATTATGGTTACCCTCACCGTGAGGCTACAGAGACTGTAGATTATAGAGGCGACAAGGCACTCAAAACCCGCTAAATTTTTAATCAAAACGGAGAGTTACCTTTATTTGTGATCGTACTCTCCCTTTTGATTCAAAATTAAGCGGTTTTTGAGTTCCTTGTCGCCTCTGTAATATATAGTCTCTATATGTGAGGCAGAAAAGTTATGCTTGCGTGTGAATCTTCAGTACCATTCTGCGCAGTTGTTAGCTGAGGGATTTGTTACATATAAAATTGTATTTTATAATTCTTCCCATAGCACCAAAGTCTATTCAGTGTTGTCTAAACATCATTTGGCTATCTAGATTGTTTTTTTACGAAAAAAGCTGACAACAGTGCATGTCCGACTTAACCTAACGGGAAGGTGATAAGGCTCGGTAAATGGTAAGGTCTCTATTTCATTGCCTTTTTGGATCTCCTCTCAGTAACCGAATGCCTACTCATTATCTTTGATACCACCACTCATTCGGTTTTCGGCTATGGTGGGGCCGACTTCTTTTGATACACCCATAGTTTCTTAAAAACCAGCTTGTTCTTCAACACCTTAGGTGTTTTACGAAGTCTGGTCTTCATGATGGCCCAAAACTTTTCAATCAGGAAAAGTTCCAACGAGTTCGGTGCGCCTGGGCTGATGTTCGTTTGCACAAAAACAGCATTGTTAACTCTGTTCCTGTTGACCACGGGCCGCGCGAAGTGGTAGAATGCCAATTCCGGCCAAATCAGAGCCTCATTTCTTAGAGAATGCAAGAAGCAAACTGCAACGCTGCTGGAGGCAGTCCTGGTAAATTCGTCCGTTGCTGGTGCACGACGTCATGTATGGCTGGCTCATCTTGTAGCACGTACAGGCTCTTGGTGAATTTTCCACTTTTTTGTTCCTTGCCTCCACAGGGTCAGTAGTGATGTAGCAATGTAAAACTTCTGCCCCGGCAACTCTTTTGTGTCCACCTTGATGTAATTTCAGCTGTTTATCACGATGCAGTGCGGTTTCGTTAGCCACTCTTGGTACAGTGACACAGGATTTGAACATGTTTATGTTTTGTTTGTCGTTCCGGTTCGCTACCTTCCGAACTTTCAAGACGTGAAGGCCGGTATGTTGCATCGTTTTGTGGACGAACCAGATACATTGCGAATCGAAAGTTTCAACCGACGCTTGAGCAGATACAACACCTTTCTGACCTTCTATAGGTCAACTGTTTTTGTTGCTGTGATCTGCCCCTTCCTGAATGCCGTTGGGTTGTCTAGGTCTCTTTTAATCATTTCATCACTCCAGACACCGTCGAATGATGGATTACCAGGTGTTTTGCGATCTATCTGAAGGACGCAGTCGCATTTTCCACGACGCGACAGTGTGCATGATTTTTTGGCGGATTCGCTCTAGTTCCGATGCCATCTCGAACAGATTATGCTGAAATTCTGCCAACGTAAACATTACGCTGTTAGGTAAGAAATTTTTATTTTATAAAGTTGACACTTGTTTTTTAATGGTTCAAGGTTAATTCTTAACGTAAAATTATGAAAACTATTTCAGTGTGTGTATGAAATGCTCACTTTTGCAACACGACAGATAAATGTCAAAATAAGTACAAATTTTAAGAACATGGGTCGGATTAGCAAGTCAACAAGGCAATTAATTTTGCACAAATGGAGCTCCGAGAAGCTGTTGTTGCTCTTATAAGTGAAAATCACGAAGTGGTCATAGTCCGTGGTGTTCAAATCGTTAAGAAAGCTTCAGCATTTTTGGCTCGAGCAGCACGTTAATAGTGAAGTATCTATTAATGCCTGCTTAATTATTTTTCTAGATAAATCAAAGCAGGTAGAATCGAGTAATCTAGAAATGGAATAAATGCACCCACCTACAAGAGTTTATTTGCTAGCCATGTGTTCAATTCAATTAGGAACACCCTTGTACCCAGATAGGCCGGAAGTCGAGAGTTTTAACCTAACATACCAACATATTTTAGCGATAGGTTACTGTACTGCATGGAAAGAAATCTTAGATAATACGATTATTGGATTTTTTCAAGCCAAAACATGCTTTTGCAATGTCTGTTTATAAAAACGCTAAAATATTGGACCCCTATCCGGCTAGAAAGCCAAAATATAAGCAAGATTTTATTGTACCATTCAACTCATTAAAAGATACACTATCCTAATTTTCACTCAAATTTATTTACACAAAATTTAAAATAACGTTAGACGTTGTTGGCCTCCTTCCTCTAAACTTTCTTTGCAAATTTTTCACTTTAATATCAAACGAACGCGCTGTATCGGAATGCACGGTTAAATCGGTGAAATCACTCAAGTAGCGACGGAAAATCTGGTTTGTCTCGTTTTTTTATGTGTCCAATAATCGTGGATTCCTATCCGATCCAATGTCATGTTGCATGCCAGCTTTCGTTGCGCATCGTTGCCTCGGCCGCGCTACGGGAACAATGTTGATCAGAAGGTGGTTTTCACGGATGCAATAAAGCGAACGGGAAACAGTTCGTACTTCTCCGCTCACTGCTGCAGAAAACTGTTCATATTGACGAACGTGATAGAAAATGCAATCTTGAATTTCAAACTTGACATTCTGAGTCGTGGTGGTTGATACATGATGATAATTTGTTACATTCACTCTTTTAGTAGAATCGCGACTAGTATCGAGTAGTTGCGCACTTCCGCACGGATGTGAAAATGTGTATTGAATTTTTTTTATACCTCAAAAATAAGGGGATTACTTCTAAGAACTTCAAAACTTCTAAATTAATTTTAAACAATTTTATTTAGTCACCAATTTATAACCTTCTTTTATTTCAGTTGCCTCTTCAATGAGGGTTCAACATCACGTTCCTGATTCTGGAGCAGGTGCGTACTTTTTCCACATTTCTTATCTCGAGTATAAAATTAATGGATTTAGATATTAGTGGACACCTTAATATATATATATATCTCAAAGGATAGTTAATAGTTTATCAGGGACGAAGCTAAGCAATCATCACTGCAGAATCGTTTTCGAATCAATAGGTCTAGATATAATGGATTTTTAATTAATTTACAAGCATACGTATTTTCACAAGCATACATATAGGTATTGAAGAGAAATTGAACGCAGCATTTATTGCAGCTTCCTGCCAAGCGAAGTTATTTTTGTAGTTAAGCGAAATATGTATGAAGATTGCTGATGTGCGTTTGTGTGCATCGGGAAAAAAATTCGCTTCGACAAAAAATTTGCAGATGCAAACAAACCGCGGCGAAGTGTGCGTGCGGTAAACGTCAACAATCTCTATAAGCGCTGCACTACCTTAATTGTGGGATGTCTGTTAGAGTGTGAAAAATCAAACATCATTAAATAAAAGCGATCATTAAAGACAAACAGGATTCAAACATAATATAAAAAAGTTCAACACTTTGGCACAAAATATTCTCGATTTATTCGGGAATCAAACCTTTTTTTTTTGTTAGATTATAGTCACTTTAACAGCTTATGTCATTCGTGACTTCTGCGGGGTTGGGATTTGAACCCGGGTCCTCGGTGTGAGAGGCGTGAATGCTGAGCACTACGCCGGGACTGACCCCATACAGGGAATCAAACCTGATGTGGGAAAACTAGCCAACAGACTCCGCTATTTCTAAAGCTAGGGCTTCCAAATCCAAATACATGTGCGGGAGAGGCTCCAAGAAGACAACTATCAGTTTATCGCTAAGAATTCGGTGACCAGAATGATTTCATGTATTTTGGCTTGCTAACTGCTAACTGGTGATCGCTGATAATCACACTAGAAGAGAAATACAAAGGCGCATCATGGCACCATAGGAACGAGGCGATGAGTTGCATACCGGGCAAGATGGATCGACTAACTAGAAGTAGACTGCTGGATTCGCAAGTCCTTTACTTGATTAAGTCAAGTTAAAACAACACGAGTAAGGAGATAAGGGGGCCTTGAGGCGCATTCAAATAGAAAAGCTGACCTTTTTTAGCCTCTAAATATTACGGTCATGGAGCATATGCCGTCGTACGAAGCGGATAATGTACAAAATCTTCATCAGGCCGGTAACTACTTGGACTTGAGTGGACCTGAAGTTATGACGGTGCTCATAGAACGAAACCCAGTACCCAGCCAACATTTTCATGCAGCAATTACCGAGGCATTACTCTCCTCAATGCTGCAAACGAAGTTCTCTCGCGTATCCTGTTTATCATACTGAGGCCGTTGCAGGAAACTTTTGTTTGCGAATACCAGTGCGGTCTTCGTGAGCGACCGGGAATTCAACTTGCAGACTCAGCATTTGTTTATAGACTTCAAGGAGGCGTACGATACAGTTAAACGAAATGAGCTGTGGCAGATTATGCCTGAACATGGTTTTTCAACAAAACTGATTAGGCTGATACGTGCTACTCTAGATGGTTCAAATTCAAATTCAGACATCGGACTCGTTTGTGACGTTAGATGGTTTGAGGCAAAGTGACGGACTATCGGGCAGGCGTGCAAAGAAGCGGCACCATCATCACGAACGGACGACATCGATATCATCGGTGTCAACCGTAGAGCTGTGGAAGAAGCGTACATGCATCTTAACGGGGAAACTGCGAGGACAAGGCTTATCATACGTTCTACCAAAACAAAGTATATGGCGGCTGGTAGAGAACGTGGTAGCCCTTCGGGTGTTGGAACTGGGGTGGTGATATATGAAGATACTTTTGAAGAAGTCGACGAATTTGTTTACCTTGGTACGTTAGTAACAGGTAACAACGATGTGAGTCATGAAATAAACAGGCGGATAATGGCTGCCAACAGGGCCTTCTACGATTACCTGGCCAGGTGAGGACCCGTAGCCTACAATTCCGTACAAAACTCGCGCTCTATAAGACGCTAATTATCCCGATTGTACTCTACGCCTAAAAGACGTGGGCGTTGATAGACAGCGTATAGCGACCGACGAACTCTTGGCGTTTTGAGCGTAAGATCCTGCGATCAATTCTTGGCGGCCTATTAAACGAAGGAGTGTAGTACAGGTACATACAAATATGCAGATATTGTGAAGCAACTAAAACACAGCAGGCTACAATGGGCTGGCCACGTAGCAAGGATGGCAGGTGAGAGATCAGCGAAAACAATAATTAACAGAGAAGCTGACGACTGCGAGGCAGACCCCGTACCAATTGGATAAGCGCTGTTGCACGTGGATGCTAGAGCAGCGGGTGTTAGGGGCGACTGGAGAGCGGCAGCCCAAGGCCTAGAAACGTGGAGTCGTCTCCTGAATTTGGCATGGATTCGAAAAGCGGATTGTCGCCGGAAAAGTAAAGAATGTATCCAAAAAACCGTATTCGATGCGCAAAACTAGCCTTTACGAACGATTTCGGAAGCGATATACTTATATACTGAGGCATGATTGTAAATGTTTCATCTGTATAAGTAGGTATTAATTACAATAAGAGCCAATTAAGTGCGACTAGCCCCAAACTACTACACAATTCTGTGCTGAAAATCGCATGTTTATCGATTACGATCATTATGATACGATTCCGGATATGTTAAGAAATATTGGCGATTTGCCGTGGGTGGGACGCTTCGTTAGGATGCCAGACAAGAATAGTGAGGCGAAAATAGTTCTTTTCAACAACTCCACCGATGCTGGGATTAAATAGTAAAAATTTTAAAGTTCATATTCTCATAAAAATCACAAGTACACACACATTTTGCAGCTTTGTTTTGCTGTTAAATATTATTAATGGGAAATCTAAATTCGATTTCATTAAGCTAAATAATCATCACGAATAGATTTTTAGAACTGACCCTTTCACTAGGGAATATTTTATGCGAAAATAAACATTTAAGTCAATATATTCTCTTTTAATATAAAAATTTTTTATGTCATAAGAGTTATTTTGACACGATAACAAAATTTAATTTTTAGGTAATTAGTTTTTAGTCTATTTATATCTATTTAGAATCTATTTATATAAGAGGCTCATGTCTGTACCGAAAACTAGGTCTCTGACAAGACGTCATAAGAGGCTTATCGGTAACTAAAAATAGATGGTTCTACAATTGATGAAGGGACGGTAGGAAAAGAAATGAAAATTTTTTGGTGAAGGAGGGGAAGAGCGGAAAGGAAGGGGAGGGTATTGGTAGCTATGGTTGACAAATAGTCATTTAGTGGACAAAAGGTAAGAGTCAAAATGACTACTTGTCAAGCATAGCTACCAATACCCCCCCCCCCTTTCTTTCCGCTCTTCCCCTCCTTCACCAAAAAATTTTCATTTCTTTTCCTACCGTTCCTTCATCAATTGTAGAACCATCGTTTCAAAAAAAAAAAATTAATATTTAGGTATGACCGCATTTCAAGGTCAAGACTAAAAACTTGAGATTAGTCACCTCACTGGTCGACTGCTGGACTGCTCGATTGCTCAACTGGTTGACTAGACTGCTCGACTGGACTTGTCGATTCGACTGCTCGATTTGATTGCTCGACTGGACTGCTAAACTGAACTGCTCGACTGAACTGTTCGATTCGACTGCTTGACACATTTGCTTGACTACTACTCAACCCGATTGCTCGACTTAACTGCACGATTGAACTGCTCGACTGGACTGTTCGATTCGACTACTCGACTAGACAGCACGATTCATCTGCTCGACTAGATTGCTCGACTCAACTGTTCGATATGACGCTCGACTCAACTGCTTAATTCAACTGCTTGATTCAACTGCTTGATTCCACTGCTCGACTGGACTACTCGACTCAACTGCTCGACTCGACTGCTCGAATGAACTGCTTGACCCAACTACTCGATTGGACTATTCGGCTGCTCAACTCAACTGCTCAATCCAATTGCTCGATTCAACTCGACTAGACTACTCAATTTGATTGCTCGACTCAACTGACAGCTTGATTCAACAGCTCGACTAGACTGCTCGACTTAACTGTTTGACTTCTGTTTGATTCGACTGCTCGGCTCAGCTGCTCAACTGGACTACTCGAATAAACTATTCGACTGGACTACTCGACTCGTTTGCTCGAATGAACTGGTCGACTCAACTGTTCGACCTATCCGCTTGATCCGACTGCTTGACTAAACCATTCGATTCGACTGCTCGACTCAAGTGCTCGACTAGACTACTCGATTCAACTGCTCCACTAGACTACTCGACTCAACCGCTCGTTTAAACTGCTCGATATAACCGCTCGACTTGACTGCTCAACTCGACCACTCGATTCAACTGCTCGACTCAACTGCTCGTTTCAACTGCTCGACCGGACTGCTTGTTCAGTCAAGCTTAATTTAACTGGACGACTAGACTGCTCGACTTGATTGTTCGACTCGACTGCTCAACCCAACTGTTTGACTCGATTGCTTGTCGCGATATCACATGGTCGGTGTTAAATCAGACCGGACCAAATCGCAAAATTTAAAAAAATGGGTTAATGATAGCCAACGATCAAAGCAACATTTTACTCTAATCAGACTACATAAATGTTGCAAACAGCCAGATGTTTTGATTCAATTAAATAAAGACAGATACGACCATTAAAACTATTTGTTTCAGTTTGCGGTTATGACTCTTTTATGTACAACATTTTAGTGCTATACTATGCAATATAAGAACTCAAAGAACTAATACAAAGATTAACCAAGTTCGCAAACACTGGCCAATGGAATGTATCCGCAGTTTTCTGAATTCTTAACGGACACTTATATTTTCCGGATCGTAATATTCGTGCTCAACTAGTATGTAATAATTTTGATACATTTTTTGTCAAACTTTGCTCGGGCACCTTGGTGAATTATATTGTAACAGTATTTTTTAATATATAGGTAGCTATGTTACGGGGTTGAATAAGTTTCCTTTTCTACATCCAGGATGTATGCCTCCCAGTTGGCCTCGAGGTAAGACGCTGGTCTAACAAGCCAGTCGTCGAATGTTCGAATCTCGGCAGGGAGAGGCTGTTAGAGTCAATAGGATCGTAGCACTGACCCCGCACTGTCCTGTATTCTAACAGCTGGTTGCGAAGTCTGTCGTATGAAAACAGAAGCTCAAATTTCGATAACGAAATTAGCACCCAGGCTTTGCTTACATCCAGGATTGAATCTTTTCAATTAATGTAAGTCACTGGATAGAGTAATGCGATGACCATTAGTTGAATGGCAATCCTCTGGCAATATTTATTTCTTGCGAGAGCCGAAAGGATGACTTAAGCCATTGGATTTGTCTTCCTTCGTTTCAATAAACCAAATAATCTACATCAATATTTAACTTTTAAGAATATTTGGCTGCTTCATCACGACGGCGGTAAAAGTCAGAACGACTTACCTATCATATATTGTAAACTACCTTTTGTTTGCTAATACTGACACTAAATCTGTAGGATAGGTGCTATCTTCCAAGTATGAACAGACGAAATAAAAGTTCATTATTCTTCGCTTCTCGCTCGGTATGTAACCTATTAAATAGTTAGACCATGAATAATGCAAAATTGATTTGAAATTTTCCGTACAAACTGTGTTATATGAAACTTATTGAATTCTAAGTTGATCCAAAACTCGAGATTGAATTCAATTAGCATGTAATCCTGTTTTTATTCACTTAAATCTTATTTTGATAGCATAAATCGTCGATTAAACTGGTTTTCGATGTTCTCCGTACAGCTTCTTGACCGACCAGCACCAGTTATTTGCGAACAGTTGATGATGGGTCAAGGAAAAACGTGATTTTTGCGGAGCGTGCATAAGTATATTTATTCAGGCGTCGGCATTGATCACCATGCAGAGCCCTTTAGGGTTGCGAAATAAAGCGACGATCGAAAATTTCATGTGCAATTTCAACGATACTTTAACAATCATTAACGAAGCAGCAACCGGTGATTTTCAATTCTGCCCATGCTCGCTGAGAAATAATATGGCCCGAGGGTTGGAATTATATTGCTACAAAAAAAGAAAGATCGTTAATTCTTTTGAAATGCGCTGTTCCTTTATTTCTGTTATAAATTTAGAACTGACACTGTTGTACCTCAAGTTGCGACTTTTTAAACAAACCGCGAGTCAACGTGTTTTTCCTCCACACCCTAAACGTGTCATGTCACATATACACTGGAGTTATACAAAAATCTACATTATGCCAAATACATACCCAAGCATACCCTTGGCACTCTATTGCCTTTAGTTAATAGCAATTACAAAGCAAAGCTAATGCAAGGATTCATACCAGTTGAGTTTGAAATACACCACTATTGTTACTGGCGCAATAAAGAGAAAAAGCCATTACTTCAGTCCATCGGAATAACTTTGATACATAGTAAACTTTTAATCTGTAGAAATACATTTGTGCGTGAAAACAAATTAACTTATGCCGAAACTGCTTCTGATTTGATTCCTTTGCTACACACTCCAACTTTGAATAAAAGACCAATACTTTCAGATTTTGCAGTGCTGCTTACTGATAGTTAATGTAAACAGACAGCAGCTGTCAACCTGGTGCACTTACTCACAGGTGTCATAAAAACTTAGCAAATCGAATTTGACTTGCTAGGTACTTGAGCTCGTTTGTTTGTGTTGTAGTGTGATTGAAACAACGATAATCTTAGTGAGATATACTTTTAATTTTTAATCGACTTTTGCGTAATTCAATTATTTATGATCAGTATGCACACTCGACGATTCCACTTATGCTATGCTATAAACAAGAAAAATAAATGCAACAATGACTTCTCTCCACTACTGCATCCTTCATTGTACCGTTCTTACTTTGCGGTGCAGCGAGTCGAAGCTGCTAACAAAATTGAGCTGTCAGCTTGGTGTTCACGATTGTCTTAAGACTTGATAAATGTTGTTTAACCTGTGAGATGCTTTAGGGAGGTAACTTATTTTCATCATGGTCTTATTGAAAGCAAAATAATCTTGTCATTAATCTGCAACTATTTATTTTAATATTTATCAAGCATCCATAATCAGTCAGTAAAAGTATTCGGATAGCATCGAGTAAGTTTTTCTTTAAATAATTTTGATCAGTATTCTTGCAAATAATGGGCACTTCTTTAAACAATGTTTGACTAAAGTTTGTTTGGACGCATAGCAATAAGGCCATTGCACATTATTCTTAAAATTTTTGTCACCCCGTTACAAATGTTGTTGAAATAACTAGTTTTTGAGTTACAACCACTTATTTCTGGCGCTAGTTGGACGATTCAATGCAAGAAGCAACCTGTTGTCACTGTAAAACTAGTTATTCTCAATGAGCCGGTATGTAGGCAACGCTTGAGAAACACCGACATTGTGTCGGCGACACATAAACCACCTGACTTCCTTTTAGTCTGCTGTCGAAGTACAGCAATTCACGGAATAGGCCCTTGAGTGGTGCTGTTTGCTCATCGTAATTTTTCAGGTTTCTTTAAATAGATACAGCTGGTTTTTGGTAGGCGATAAGCTTTTGATAAGCCCCAATAATATGCTAACGATTAGCTTCATTGTTAACTAGCTGACCCGACAAACTTCGTCGGGTACTCAAAGTGAAGTAGAAAACAACTTCCCTCATTGCTTAGCCTGATAAAATAAAGCGGATAGCATTTAAATATTCGCCATGATTATATAACATTTCGCGGAACAGCACTTCTCGGTTGACCATAACGCGGAATATAGAGTTTCGCCACACCCCATTTCATTTGTATAGGAGCCCCCCTCCTAAAGTGGTGAGGGGTCCTAATTTACCATAGAAAAAATTCTTGCCTCAGAGCCTTCACATACCAAATTTATTTTTTATTTTATTTATTTACTTTTTATAATCATAGCGTAAGGATAATCCTTTTAATGTTGATACGACCAGTTCAACTAAGCAATATTCTTTATAATAATACACGTTTTCTGACGAAATTACGGTAACTACCTTCACTATTTATAACGTATCAGCTTTTATTGCTGATTCCTTGCGTCTAACCATGCCACACACTCTCTACGAAACCTACTTGCGGAATGAATATTTTTGATTTCGCTAGGTAACATGTTCCAGAAAGCGATGCCTATAACAAATAGAGTGAGTTGTCCGAAAACGAGGTAACAGATAGTTTCTTGTACGAGTACTTTGAGCCGGTTGCAGTTTTTCGCTAAGGTATTGTGGACTTCCTGAATTAATTATTTTAAAGAGCGTCATGTAGGCACGTACTTTGAAAAAGTTACAAAATTTGCAACCGATTAGCTGCTGGTGAAGATGGGAGACTCTAGAAAATCTGGTTAAATTAGGGGAATTGTGTATAACGTGCCCCCCCTGGCCAATGTGCCCCCCCTTCGTTTTTCGCTAAACAAGCGAAATCAAAATGC